>NC_091262.1:79664166-79969444 GCF_042477335.2 Ovis canadensis
ATTCTTGCCTGGAGAATCTCATGGACAGAGGAGCCTGGCAGGTTACAGTCCATGGGGTTGTGAAAGAGTTGTACACAACTTAGTGACTAGAACAACAACAGCACGTTTCAAAGGGCTTGAATTGAAAACTGTTTCCTCTTTCCCCTTTGTAAGACTTGGGGGCAGACTGTGAAATAGGCAGACCCTGGATCTGCACCAAGGAAAAAAGGCGAGAAGCTCTTCTGTTGCCTTGCTGGGCTCACAGAAGCAGGTGATATCTCTAAAGACCAACAGCTGCCCCCCGCCCCACACACACACACGAGCACACACACGCAGGCACACACACCACGCACACACCAATGAAAGAGGAGCAAGTATGAGCTAGAACAGAAAGAAGCCCGGAGCTAAAGCAAGTGGGGGCTGAGCAAGGCCTCCCCCGAAGGCACCAAGATCAGCACTGACTCAGGACACGGAGCCCCGCAGTGGTGGGCTCAACCTGGAGCCTTCCCCACCACCCACCCCACCCCAAAGTCTTGGCCCCTTGAGGGTGGTGAGCTGGTGGCAAGTCCTCTCAGAGACAAACCCCTCCCCGTCTGGACCACCAGATTTCTCAGAAAGCTGATAGCAGTACATAAAGATCACCAGGCTTTCAGAGGAGGTGACCCCACATGTGTGAGTCAGCAGAAAAGACAAAAAGATTCAGATCCTGAGGACTTCAGATAAAAGAATTAGCAGAAACAGGACATAGGATGAGTATGCAGGATATACTCTTAACAAAAGGACAAGCGTCAACAAGGGTCTCCATGAGGAATGACTGTGCAGATCTTTCTTGCTGTTGCTCAGCTGCTCAGCTGTGACCGACTCTTTGTGACCCCATGAACTGCAGCACACCAGGCTCCTCTGTCCACCACTATCTCCCGAAGTTTGCCCAAATTCATGTCCATTGAGTCGGTGATGCCATCCAACCATCTCATCCTCAGTCACCCCCTTCTTCTCCTGCCCTCCATCTTTCCCAGCATCAGCATCTTTTCCAATGAGTCAGCTCTTCGCATCAGGTGGCCCAAGTGTCTTAAAAAGTACAGATCTTAAAATGAGCCAAAACAAAACTTCTAGAATTGAAAAGTATCATTTTGGAAATATTAATTCAATGGATGAACCAAACAATCCATTCCCGTCTTCTTCTTTCTCCTCAAATCCCAAGGCTTCTTTCATCCTCACTCTGAGTCTCCACCTCACAGACAAGCGGCCAGAGTCCAGAGAGCTCTCCCTCCATGCGCACATCCACCGCCGGCCAGCACCCGCTCCAACACGCTCAACCTGCATTCCTATTTTCAGGGATGGACTCCATGCCGCAACCTGAAACCCTTCCACCTGTGTTCCAAAGCCATCTCTCCACATCCCCCAAGGGCACTGCTGCAGACACTCCACTCTCTCCCACACTATCCACTTTCTCAGCTGGAGTATTTTCATCACCTCCTTATGACTTAACCCTAGAGTTAAATGGATTCAAGGCTCAGAGCCAATTCTCTTCTCGCAGCTGCCAATTAGCTAAAATTCTTCCTCTAGGAGCTTCTTCAAGAAAGGCTCAAATAAACCATACATCCCAAGTTCTTAATACTCACCAGGGTCAGTGCTCTTTATATTTTAATGACGCGGCATGGGTGCCTGCTAAGTCACTCAGTCGTGTCTTACTCTTTGCAACCAGGCTCCTCTGTCTACGGGATTCTCCAGGCAAGAATACTGGAATGGGTAGCCATGCCCTCCTCCAGAGGATCTTCCTGACCCAGGGATCAAACCTGCGTCTCTTACGTCTCCTGCGTTGGCAGGCGGGTTCTTTACCACTAGGGCATGACACTTCAATTAGGTATAAAACGGATTTCTGGTATGTCACCAGTGTTACTCCTGTCTGTTCTGGCCGGGAGATGACTAAAGACAGACTGATGTGTCTTTCCTGCTAGGTGACCTGACTGTGTTTCTTTGATTCCCTCTTTATCTTTGAAATTTAATAACTTCAATCAAGAACGCCTTAGTGGTGACCTTTGTAATCATTTCCCTCGGACATAATGTTCCCTCAAGTCTCCTTTTTACTTCCAGAAATGTTTCCTAAATTATAATTTTTCTTTTTTATCTTTCCTGACCTTAGTTCTTTTATTCTTCAGACACATTGGGTGCAAATATTTGGGATCCTTCTGACTGCCTTCCTACTCTCAAATCCTCTTAAATGGCTTGTTTACTTCCATTTCATCCTGTGTACTTCCTTCTCAATCCCGTCCTCCACATGCCCTGTTGAGTTTGTGACGGCATCTATTCTCTGTGCTGCTTCCAACATGCCCTTTATAACTTCAAACAGTTGGACCTTTCTCTTCCACGTTTTCCTGTGCTCTGCAAATGGATATCTCATTTCCTTCTCTCTTACCGGACCTTCCCTGATGTCCGTCTCTGCTTTAAGCTCTTGTTTTATAGAGGCAATTAGTCCCTGTTTGCTGTTTTAATTCATGACAATTTGTTTGGTCATAAATTCTCTCTCTCCTATGACAACAATTTTTGATTTAAAAAAGGCGGGAAGGAGAGTTTGAAAACAGGCACACACAGTATCTGTTTTCAAAGAAACCCAGCGGGCCACATTCAGCGAGTACACTGATGGCTCAGCAAAGCCACGAGTCCCTCCTTGGGAGAAGGGGGTCCCTCCGGGTCTTCCTGCCATACCTTCAGCCATCCCCTCATAAAGGCTCTTTCCCCACCTTGCTCCCTAAGAGCCTCTCCACTCCTTGGTGCTCCATGAATGGCTGTGTCTTTGCAGAGAGCCCCGGCCACTTCCTGTGATACGGAGCAGGAGGTTAAGGACCTCTGCAGCCACGTGTGTGTCCTTCAGCCAGATGGCCCACTGGGAAAGCTGACCTGTCAGTAGAGCCATGACCTGGTCGCCCTGAATACACTCCAGCCTTTCCGGCCAGGGGCTCAGAAGAGAAAGTCCAGGGCCAAGGGAAAGAGGCTGAGGAAAGCGCCCTGACCATTCTTTGCGTGGACAGTTCTCTCTGCTTTGGGTACTAAGAACTCAGATCCACATCGTAAGAATCAGGCCGCACGTCCTGTGCCCTGATCTTCCTCTGACTTATTACCACGCACCCTTGCCTACAAAGTGCTGTACCTTGCTTTCTTTGTCCATTCTTGCTTCAGTGTGTGCCTGTATAAACAAATCCGGATAGATCAGAGGGGTTCAACAAGGAAGGCCTTTCATGGAGTTGGGAGGCTGGGCGGGTCGGGGTGCAGATATCATTTCAAAATCCCTGACAATAAGACAAGATGACACCAATAAGACATTGACAAGATGCCAATATCCTTGAACATGAAGTAGAGTTAACGTTGGGGAGCTCGTGAGCAGAACAGGCTCTCTGAGATATGTTGTAACCTGTTGTGAGCCAGGAAGACCAATCCTTATTCAGCCTTTTGCGCAGGCCAACCCAGGCCATCAGGGACTTTCTTGGCTTATCCCAGGAGGACACTGCAAAGAGGCAAGAGCAGCACAAAGGTGCAGCCTCGGAGACTGGCTGCTGTGACAGCACCGAGTGTCTGGCCCCTGCCCTTCACCAGTTGGAAACGCCTGCCTAAGAGAGTGGTGGGGAAGATTCTGTGAGACATCGCTTAGGAGCGTCAAGTCCCTGGCACGCACAAGCCTGAACATACCATCAGTCTTCTCGACTGTCCTCTTTCTACATCCCACAGAAGTTGGGGGACAGATCCCACTGGGACTGTCTCCCTTTCTCTGATTCAGATCATCACTCAGGAAACACTCACCAGGCTGTTTTGATGCCAAGGAGTTTTTGATGCATCGATGTCAAATGGCTTTGTCATTTACTTAAAAATCACTATTCTTTTATTACAAAATGTCCATAAACAAATCTCCCGGACACTTACTCCACCCATCACCCTTCTCCAAATACATGCAAGAGACTTTCCCTTCTACTGTCTACATTTCTTTCCAACTCTATTTCCTATCTTCACGTCTTTTTTTTTTTAATCAGTGGCTCTCATTTTCTTTTAGATTTGTCTAAATTTTTACAAGTAGGTATTATTTTTGTAATCAGAACAAATACCAAACATCTTAAAACAAATAACACAATCGTGTTGTTGCGCATGCCTGATGGAGTCAGGTTTCCTGTGCAGTGCAAAGCTGAGAACAAGAGAGCATTTGGCCACCCAGCGTCCTCCACCACCCGGAAACCTGCAAGAAGCCCAGCCCTAGGGTGAGAGTGCAACTCTCCCCTTTAGCATCCTTGAGCATTTTTCACCAGCTGCGAGATTTTCATCACACACTTAACCTCTTTGCCCCTCAGTTCCCTTGTCTGCCAGATACAGGTAAGAACAGCTCTGAGCTCAACAACTAACTGTGGAGTAAATGAAATGAGACACTTAGAATGGTCCCTAGCACATCAGAGCCTTTACAATACACACAATCAAATCAGGTCAGCAGAGCCACACAGAATGGGTCCTTCAGCCATAAAAAGGAATAAAGGGGTGGTACAGGCTACAACGTGGATGAACCTTGAAAAAGTGAAAGTGTTAGTCACTCAGTCGTGTCTGACTTTTGTGGACTGTAGCCCGAGAGGCTCCTCTCTCCATGGAATTGTCCAGGCAATAATACTGAAGCGGGGAGCCATTCTTTTCTTCAGGGGATCTTCCTGACCCAGAAATTGAACCCTGGTCTCCTGCAAGGCAGGCAGATTCTTTACCATCTGACCCATCGCTGCGTTATATCAAAGAAGCCAGTCACTGAAGACTACGTATTGAATGATGTCATTTGCACGAACTGGCCAGGTGAATCAATGAGACAGGAAGTAGGTCATTAGTTACCCAGGGATGGGAGGGGCACGGGGCGGAGGCAGTAGGGAGTAATGGCGTGGCTGCTGAATGAGCATTGGGGTTTGTGGGGGAGGATGAGAAAGCTCCAGAACTAAGAGTGGCGATGGCTGTACACCATCATGAACGCGATTCACGCCGCTGAAATGTACATTTAAAAATAGTTAAAATGGCCAACTTTATGTTATTTGTACTTCACCATTCAAAAAAAAAAGTATAAGGGTGCACCCTCCGAATTTTCACCTAGAAACCAGAAGAAGTCTTCATGGTGAAGCAGTCAATTCTATATCTTAACTGAAAATCAGTGAGCAAGACCTTAGGAATGCAGGGGAAGGGATCAGACCCTTCACAACCCATGTCATGAGCAGACTTGGCAGTGAATGACCCACGGCTCCCATGTCAACAGCTCTGCCGCTTCGCCAATAATTTCAGCATTGTGCGGCTTGAAACAACATCCATTTTTTACGTTCCCGGCTGTGTAGGTGGATGGGCTGCTCCGGCCTGGGCTGGCTTGGCTGAACTCCCCTGGGCTCTCCCACGGGCGGTGGTCAGCTGATGGCTGGCTGATCTAGCAGGGTCTCACTCTCAGGCTTCGGTGTCAGAGGCTGGTTGGCCAGGAGGCCTCCCCTGGGAAGGCCCGGCTCTGCTCCACTTGGTCTCTCGTGCCCCAGGGGCTAAGCTGCTTCACAGGGCAGCTGAGGGAGAGATACAAGTCCCCAGTGACCTCACTTCTTCCACGTTCTACTTCAGAACAAGTCATGGGCCTCGATTCAAGTGATGGGGGAACAGAACTTAGCTCCTGATGCTGGGGCTGCCAAGGAGCTCGTGACCCCCCTAACACCACACTCCTCTGTACCGTGTGTGTGTGTGTGTGTGTGTGCAGGCGCGCGCGCGTGCACGCATACACTCGGTTGCGTCTGACCCTTTGCAGCCCCATGGACTATAGCCCACCAGGTTTCTCTGCCCATGGGATTTCCCAGGCAAGAATACTGGAGTGGGTTGCCATTTCCTCCTCCAGGGATCTTTCCCACTCAGGGATCAAAACCACGTCTCTTGTGTCTCCTGCGTTGGCAGGCAGGTTCTTTACCAGCTGTGCCGCGTGATACCTTGTTTCTGCAGTTTGTTTCCCAGAAGGTGCCTCATACCCACTTCCTCCCCTTGTCCACCATCCTTCCCACCTCCCGGTGGGCTTCAAAAGGGACTCGGGCATGAGGTTCAGGTGTCCATTTGGCACATTACCTCACAGAATAATTTTTCTTATTGGAGTAGAGTTGTTTTACAGTGTTGTTACTTATGGCTGCACGCCAAAATGAATTAGCCACACATATACATATATGCCCGCTCCCTTGGATTTCTGACCCATTTCGGTTACCCTTAGCAAAATAATACAGCTGAAGGTGTAACGGCTTGCATGGCAAGGATGCTGAAACAGCTCCCGAGATGGCCTACGTCCACACTTCCTCCTTGTTGTCGCTGTTGTTCAGTCGCTAAATCATGTCCAACTCTGCGACCCATGGAATTCAGCATGCCAGGCTCCCCTGTCCTCCACTCTCTGCCAGAGTTTGCTCAAATTTCATGTCCACTGAGTCGGTGGTTTTTCTTAAGACTCTGTATTTCTCTTCGCTTCCAAACTAAAGAGGCTTCTCAGCCCCTCACTTCTCTCTTTGTCCTGAGCCTCCTCTCCGCGTCTCAGCAGCTGGTGAGGCCTTTAAACATTCCCTGAGGCCCCAGAGGGAGTCCGTCCAGGTGGGAGAAACAGACTGAGCAAGGACAGGGAAAGGAGGGCAGGGGCCTCTGCCCAGTGTGGCCAGAACCCAAGCTGTATGGAGCAGAGTTCTCCTGGCAATAGGGAGCCACTGAGGAGTGCGGAGGGCCACAATCAGGGAGAACCAGGGGGGAAGTCACCAGCGGCAGGTGCAGACATCAAAGTTCAGAGAGCTCAGAGGCAGACTGGGCCGTCAGAGGGGAGGCTGTGGACACAGTTGGGCGATGGGAACTTGGGCAAGGACATCACAGAGGTAGAAATGGACGCGATTTCACAACAGCTTCTGCGTAGGAGGACAGGAAGTCAAGGGCACCATGCAGACAAAAAGGAGGGCCAGGAGAGACGAGGTTCACTTCCAGAGAAAGCCAAACAGGGGTCGGGGAATTTGCTGCCACTTCTGAGACGTCCAGAGCTTGGGACACTACCGCCATGGGCCAGGGGCTCCCCAGGGGCGGCCCTGCCAGGCAGAGGGCTGCAGAGGAGTCCCAGGCGCTGGAACATTCCCCATCTTGCCCGAGGCCAGCCCTGCGGTCTGCTGTGCCGCCGGATCTAAAAACTCAACTTTCAAGATTGAGCAATAGCGTTTTCTCCTCCCAGATGAAAACCTGTCCAAAAAGCAGGCCTAGATTTCTCCCCTGCTTCCCCAACACTTGGAGAGCTCTGCGGTCAGCCGCAGCTGTGTCACTGACAACAGATTTTACAAGGCTGACCAGGTGCCAGGGTCCTTTCAGAAGTAAAAATAGCTGAAATCAGCTGGCTCTCCCGGAACCATGAAAACATCTCGCCATACCTCCAGCTTTCACCTACGGCCGTGTCGCTCCGAACCCCAATATGCTGTATGTGTGACCCATTCCGTGAGCCTTGAGAAGCCGTCCCGAGGACCCAGTTTCGCACACGTTCGGACTCGGGGCTCAGTGCTGGAAAGGGGGCGTCCAGCGGGAAACAGGGCTACCCCGCTCTTGGTCACTGCTTGTGTGCGTGCTAAGACGCTTCAGTCATGTCCAACTCTTTGTAATCCCATGGACCGTATCCTGCCAGGCTCCTCTGTCCATGGGATTCTCCGGACAAGAATACTGGAGTGGGCTGCCATGCCCTGCTCCAGGGGACTGTCCCGCCCCTGGGATGGAACCCATGTCTCTTACGTCTCCTGCACTGGCAGGCAGGCTTACCACTAGCACCACCTGGGAAGCCCCCTTCCTCACTGCCAGGCGCACCTACTCACTCAAGACACACTGCCCATGCTCCAGACAGAGAAATGACGCCACCTTGCTGGGGGTGGTTACTGACCCACGCCTGGCTCTTCCATGCCCGCAAGGCTAACCTGCCCAGTATCGGGGTCCAGGACTTTGGTTAACATGCTGTCAGGTAAGCCGCAAAAACATCTCTGTGACTTTTCAGCACACGGTGCATCTGAGAGGTCATTTGAGGCTAAGACCAGAAGGATTAAAAGATCTGATTCCTTCCTGAGGCCCTTAGTTGTAAAGGAGCAAAGAAGCCATAAAACAAAGATTTATTCAGTTTCAGCCCGACAGCTCAATGGCGCAGCCCCGTAAGAACCAGGGAAAATGAAACATCTGGCCAGAAAAGCTCACTTGTTTACAAAAAAAGAAAAAGAAAAAGGGTTTAAGAGGCTTCTCCAGCTTCACCAAGTTCTTGGACTAAAATTAGGCTGAAAGCTAAAAACAATGTAGAATGTTGAGAGCCAGGGGCGGCACGGGGCAGGAGAAAGAACATCTTGTTTCCTCCGCACCCAGCTGCCTCTGAGTGCGGGTCCCCTCTGAGCACGCCCCGGGAGAGGCTCTGCCCCGCTAGGTAGCACCCTGGGGACCGCACAGCTGCGGCACACCCCACACTGGGGCCCGGGGCTGCCTCCGCCCTGAGGCCAAGCGCTCTTTCGGGGGAGAGAGTGAGCAGGGAGCTGACGCTCGGAGAAAGGAGGCAGCCCTACCCGGCGCCCCCAAGGATGCTCCAGCTCCTCCGTTTGGAGCCCAGTGCACACACACCTCGTGCCACCAGACACTGACGACAGACTCACCTTGCAGGAGATGGGGGGGCCGCGTTTGCAGGGACAGGGAAGGGTAGATCTTTGAGGGACAATGGCTGTTTTGTAAGGAAGGAACAGTCCTTGACATGAGTTGGGAAACTCAGCTTTCCTTTCCAGGCCTGCTGTTGATTCAGCAAGGATTCTCGGGCCAAGCCCCCTCTGCTCAAGTTTGCCCTCCCCCTCCACCCCCAACCCGACCGGGCACCGTGGCGGGACAGGGACGGGAGTCACAAGACCCGGCTGGTGCCTTCCGCTCTCCCTGGGATGCTAATGGGATTAATGGGTTAAGGTAGGAAGATGCTTTGAACTTCTTGGCACAGGGCTGTCTCAAGCTCAGTAATTTATAAACCTTACCAAAGAGGTGGATTAAGGTCAGAAGTTATTCAGGGGCCTGGGGAAGAGAGTTGATTTGTCTGCGTGGCCGGGTCTTCAGAGCTGATGAGGAGGGACACGTTGCCTCGGCCACCAGCAGCCCAAGAGCCTTGCGAGCAGGGATGCCTGGGTCCCAGGCCGTGCGCGTGAGCCACCCAGACTCACAGTACTGGGGGACACAAATGCACACTCTCACCGTGAAAGTGAAGGCCAGAGGAGAAAGAAGAGCGGGCCACCGATGGAGAATGGGGTCCAGCAGCCCGCCCACCACTGGGCCCAGAGTGAAGTCAGCATCGTGGCGATCGGAGATGAAGCTTCCGACAGCAGCCAGAGGGAAAGAGGCTGGGCAGACGTGGAACCACAAGAAGGCAGTCCCACAGCTGCCTTCAAAGAGGGCCTGGAAACCAGCTTGAGCCATCAGGACCGACGTGTTCCCACACCCCACCAGAAAGATGACTTAGGAACCCCGCTCTGCCAGATGTCAAGCAGAGAAGACCATGAACTCAGCTGGACTTCGTTACCAAGGCTGGTTTCCTTTCTCTGAAAAATCGGAGAGTCTGCCAGCCACGGCCTCAATGCCCCTGAATCGCCCAGGCCTCCAACCTTAATGCTCTGAGCCGCCCGCTCTGTGCGTGGCTACCCTCTGCTGCCCCACCCGGAGCCCTGGCAGGACGTGTGGGAACTTGTTGAGTCCTGACTCCCTGCTACCCCCTGCAGTGACCAGACTTGGGCCTCTAGAAGGAGGTCAACAGAGCACTCCGTACTGTTCCTTCCCACCCATTCAGCTCTTCCAAGTGTTCCCGGGGCATCTCCTAATTCTGCTCTTGTGCCGTAAATCACTGACCAGGGACAGGGGAGTGATGCTCCCTGCCCCCGAGCCCCCCATCGTGAGCTGGAGTCCACCGCCCGCCCGGCCAGCATGGTGAGGGGCCACGTCCTCTGCACCCTCCCCAGAGAGTCCCCTGGGGCCCGCGTTCCCCAGGAAGTGTCCCCAGATCACCCTCAGCCATCCCTCCCATCTGTGAATCACTCCCCAAGCCGCCTGAGCATGTGCTGACACACTGCCAACCAAGGATCTGGCCTTTGGGCTGACAGCATCCACTCCCGCCAGAGGGGCACCCGTCCCGGCCCGAGGGATCTGAGAGTGCCGGCCGCAGTGGGAACGTGTCTGCAGGCACAGGGAGGAGTCATCAAGAGTCCAGCATCTGCCCGGCTCCTTCTATGTCATAGATGGCGGCTGCTCACCGTCCAAGCCCACGCGGGAGCTGACACAGCCAACGTTGAGGAACACTGCGAGCCCTACAGCAGTGACCCTCAGATCTTGGGCACCAAGGACCTGTTTCATGGAAGACAATCTTTCCACGGACCCAGGAGGTGGCGGGGAGGATTTCGGTTTCACCCACTGCTCCCCTCCTGCTGTGAGGCCCACTTCCTAGCAGGCCACAGACCAGTACCGGCCCATGGCCCCAGGAGTGGAGACCTCTGCTCCAATGGACACCATGACCGGCTGGCTCATTAATCATCTCCTACACCCTAAGAGGTGGGCATCATCCCCCATGAAGACACAAGTGCCCTACAGGTCATTGATGGTATCCAGAGTTTCACACTCTAAACGGCACAGTCTGAACATGAACCCCCTTCCCGTCAGACAGGTGAGGTCCCACATCCCACGGCCGCATTTCCTAATGCCTGCAAGCTTGGGCTAAACACAGTCATCCCAGGCCGTGGTGTCCACCTCTCAGGCCCTCCTCCATGGCCACGAGCTTGTTCCATCTCCAGCCCAGGCCACTCACCCGGCAGGAGAGAGCAAGATGGCCTTGGGGCGCTGGTCGTTTCCTCATCTGGGCCCAGTCTCTCCAGGCCCTGGGCCTGGGCATGGTTGCCTCTCTGCTCTGCAGATGCAGACGCTCAACCCGGCTGACCCTGACACCTCTTGGCATCCATCACTCAGCCCTGTCCCCTCTTCCTGAAATGCACGTCAGAGGGTACCAGATGGCTCCTGGGCACTGGGATATCACACACCCAAATCTAGACCTTTCACCACCCCCTGCAGTCTCCATCTCTGGTCCCTAAAACTGGTGCCTCCTGGGTCACCCTTGCCCCTCCCTCTATTCCCCACCTCAGTCCCATCTACCACGGCCACAGCCACGTGGTCGCCACACCTGTTCCCTTCCACCTCCCGCGATCTCCAGCCTGCCTGCGCCTTCCCGCCCTGCATGGTCCTCCCCCAACACTTTCTCAGCATCCCCAGCCTGACGCCTGCCTAAGCTGTTCCCTAAGGAGTGCGTGAGCCCAGGTGCTGAGTGGAACGCAGCATCTTCCTTCTTAAAAACCAAGAGCTCCTCCGAGGCCTTGAGGACAAGCCCTGAAATCTTCAGTGTGGCTTCGGAAGCTCTCCCAATTCATCTCCTGACCTCTCCCAGATAGGCCAAGTTTGGGGTCACCCCAGACTGTTCACCTCACGTGCTCCACGCTGTTTCCAAGCTTTGCACGTAAAGCTCCTTCTGCCCAGAGGACTCACTCCAGTGTCCCCTGTCACTGGCCTGTTATCCTCACCCCTCAGGAGCCCTTTCGCTGTGGCAGCTTTGCTGACCTCCCCCAGAGGGGACTGTCCCCCAGTTCCCAGCAGGGGCTGCATCAGCCTCAGCTGGGACATGTCCACACCCACGGCAGGGCTGGGAGTCTGTAGCTGGGAAATCATATGGATTTGCCGAGTCGTATCGATTATCTTCTGGGGACGAGGCATGGGGAGGGGCAAGTGTGTCTCTTCCCACGAGGGGACAAGGGTCGAGTGGGTGACCACAGGCACCTCTTCTTCGGCTGAGGCTCAGCCCCGCTCAGCATCCAGGACAGGCTTGCTGCTTTACCTGGATTCTCCTCTGAAGCTGCTCTGTTTACACGCGTGGAGGCCAGTGACTAGGGTGATCTCAACACAGTTTCCAGCTCACCGATGAGTTACTCCTAAAATGGAAAGGCTGGAGGGTGCCAGTGCGTCTCAGAGGCGGGAAGGCAGCCTTCAGCCCCCAGCCCTGGGTGTTCCAAAGTTGATCACGATATAATACGGTATTTCGGAAAGTTGCAGCAAGCGAATCAGCGCTGCTCCGGCCCCCCGGGCTCTGAGACCGGGCGTGGCCTGGCCTGTGGACGCAGGCGAGCACAACAGGGCTCACTCTTGAGCTGTCCCCTGCTCTGTGTGGTCCCCACCAGCCCCCTGTGTGGTTTCCTCTCCTCTCCAGACCCGTCTGCCCCCCCACCCCCGCAACCACCACCACCGAGGGAAGAGGCAGTGTAAACCATCGGCCCCGCACAGTCCCTAAGCAAAGAGAGAAACACTCTGGAGAGGTGTGGTGTCAGCCCAGAAAAACAGCAGGCCGGGCTGAGGGCCCATGCAACTGCCAGCAGGAGGCTGCATCAGTGGGCTCGCCGGGGGCTCCGCCCGCCGTAAATCACCTTGAGCCTTGGCCTCCAGGCCGGGCGCTTCCCACTCTGGTTCACATGGGGAGGGCGAGGGGACTGCTGGCCCAGGACCCCAGCAGACGCTGCAGGCTTGTGGCTCGGCTTCACCCGGCCTGACCCCCCGAAGAGGCCCACAGGCTCAGCATCCCACGCACCACACGCGGCCATGGGATTACACAACCCAGCTCTGATGTTGCAGAGAACACCACGTCCAGGCAAGCCCAGCCTACGGGCACAGCGGGGAGGCAGGAACCTGGGTGCTGCCCACCAGCGAGGGTGGGTTTCGTGGGGGGCGGGGGGTGAATCCTACTCCCACCAGCCCCCATAGGCACGAGATGCCACCCCTCACCCCGCCTGCTGTCTCCGCAGGATGAGAAGCAGCACTGAGCACATGGGGTTCACAGCACCCAGCTCGGTGGACCCCGAAACTCGCCTCCGGGGAGTGTCAGACTGGGTCAGGATGAGGCAGACGTGGGAAAGGAGCAGGACGGGAAGGAAGGACTGCACAGGGGATTTTTGCTGGATTCCTGCTTAATCAGGATAAGCTGCCTGGAGAAAACGGACTGTTATCATCCCCCCCTTTCATGTCTGGCCAGGAATGTTGCTACTCAGCAGAAGGCTACATCTTAGCTCCTGAGCCATCTCAGGAGAGCCCAGGGTCAGGGTCCTTGACTGCTCTGGCCGTGGCCGGGGTAGGTCTACCAAGAGAGATGGTAAAAGCACAAGAAACAAGGAGGCTTCCGGCAAACACAGCCTCGGAGCCACAGGAGCCTCTGTCCCCATCCCAGAGCCACAGGAGCCTGGAGGAGGACTGTCCCCACCCCCTGAGTGTGAACCCACTGGGAAGGGGTACCCAGGCCCCAAGACAATGAGGTCTGTTCTCCCATCCTCGGGGAGGGCCCGGGTGCTGGAGTCACACAGGCCCAGGAGGAGAAGGCTGCTGCCCGCCACACATCCAGCGAGCCCCACGCCTCCATAACATGGGAGGGGGATGGTTCCCCAAAGGGCCTCCCATCTCTGGAGTCCCGGTGCCTGTTCTGATAAGGATGGAGGCGCAGAGGATTTTTGGAGCCAGAACAACCCAGCTTTCACGCCCCAGCTCTACAGCCTGGTCACCGTGTGACACTAGGGCCCATCACTGATGCCCTGGCTCACGCATCGGAAGCACAGGAGAGGACTGAGGACAAAGGATCTTCTAGCACGAGGAACTGGAGGAGTCTGGACAGAGATACGGCAAGGCTGGGCTGGGGGGATCCGAGCCAGCCTTTCCTGGGGACAGGGTTTCCGTTTGGGCCTAAAAAGTCCCAAGAGAGCTGGAGGTGATGCTCGCGTGACGCAATGAACAGTCGTACCACTGAAACGTGTGCCTACAAATGACTAGGATGCCACATTTCAGGTGACCCGTGAGTTATCACAATTAAAAAATTTAATTAAACATTTTCGGGGCCTTCTCCCTCGGTATAGTTTCTAGGGGGTTGGTGGTGTGGGGCCCAATGAGATGTCAATTCAGAAGTGAAGGGCACGTGGCCACATCCGATCCCCAGTGACAACCGAGAAAGAGGCGCAGGGCCCCGACACCTCCTTGGGTCCTGGAGGCAGACACAGTCCTTATCTGGGCGTGCTGCCTCGGCCCTGGACACGTCACATGAAAAGCTGCTGGCTTGCGGAGCAGGGGGGCAGTCAGAACAAGAAGGGGCAACAGAGGACGCGATGGTTGGACGGTATCATCAACTCAACAGACATGAGTTTGAGCAAACTCGGGAGATGGTGAGGGGCAGGGAAGCCTGGCATGCCGCAGTCCAGGCGGTGGCAAAGAGTCAGACATGACTGAGCAACTCAACAACAACAACAGGGGTGGTGGGCATGAGCTTCCTGAGGACAGAGCTTCCGTCTGGGGAGATGAAAAAACACAGGAGCCGCATGATGGTGGCCACCCCACAAAGGAAACACTCAGTGCCACTGAACCGCACACTTGGAAATCGTCAAAACGGTAAATTTGAGTTTGTATATTTTACCATTTTAAAAACTAGGGCGAACAGGTGGACTAAATATACACAAAACTACGGTGTTGCCTGAATAACTTAATTCACGACCTATATAAACAGTGCAGAAGTTGCATAAACCTATTAAAAATGTTGAAAGTAACAAAAGCAATCATGAATAGAGATGGGGAGGGGGGGAGGCGCTGTGAGTGAGCCTGAGCCAAGCCTCATCTTTTATGGTTGGGCGGGGGGGTGGGCGGCGAGGGGGTAGCTGCTGCTGCTGCGTCGCTGCAGCCCACCAGGCTCCTCCGTCCATGGGATTTTCCAGGCAAGAGCACTGGAGTGGGGTGCCACCGCCTTCTCCGGAGGGGGTAGCAGATGAGTGGGAACATCAGCGTCTAGGAGCAGTATCACAGTTACAGGCTTGGAGTAATTAAGGAGAAGAGTCAGACGCAGAGCGGATGGAGCCCTGCGGGGTGGGGGAGGGGCCACTGGCTTTCCCTTCTACCTTTCTGGGGAACTTAATCATCACTGAGTCATGTATCTACATTACCCTCAGAAATAATTGAAAGCAGCTGTGACTCAGCCATCCGTGAAGCCAGCTAAAACTTTCTTAAACAGAGAATCAAACCCTCACCTCCCCCAAGCCCACTGCTCTTCAGCACCCAGGATCCAGCTTCAGGAGAAGGAGGGCTGGAAGGAAGGATGCAGGGGGCCCCCTCGGACAGGGAAGAGGCTGAGAAAAGCAGTGAAGCCCTGGGGTGAAGGCGAGGGGGTCAAGATGAACACACACTCCAGTGTTCTTGCCTGGAGAATCCCCATGGACAGAGGAGCCTGCCGGGCTATAGTCCATGGGGTTGCCGAGTCGGACACAACTGAGCGACTAAGCACAGCACAGCAGCGGGGGAGAAGGGGGGACAGGGAGGACAAAGCAGACGTGGGGGCACACGGGGGTCCAGGGGAGGAAGGGGAAGACCCACCCGGGACAGCCCCCGAGGCTCCTCCCTGTGCTCCCCTCCTCCGCTCGGGGTCCCTGGCCTCCCCTCCCCCGCAGACTCTTGGGCACAGCAGGCCTGTTTGATCAACATCCTGGCAGCTCTAGTGGGTGGTAGCTGCCACCAGGTCTGTCTCTGATGGGACACTGAACGTCCCCCGGGCAGGAGGAGGGGCTGGCTCTCGCTCCCGTGGGGCGGAGGCAAGTGTTCACCTGAAGTCAGTGCCCTCGGGCCCCAGGCACCGTGTCTGGCACAGCTGGGTTTCCCAAACGTTGCTCATGAAATGAGTTTTCTGCACTGACCTCCATCTGGCAGTTTAATACCAGTTGCTACCGGTGCCCAGTGGTGGCCCAGTGTCCAGCAACAGCTCTGAAGTCTTCACAGGGGACTGAAGACTCTCTGAAGGAGCGCAGACTTGGCATTAAGATGGGCTGGAGGGGCTTCCTGCCACGGGAGCTTCTGGGCATGGGGTAGGGGGGCAGACACGGGAGCGGGGACAGAAGTGCTGGCAGCCTCCACACGGCCCTCGGCGTGCACACGGCCCTCGGCGTGCACAAGAGCCTCGGCGTGCAGGGACACAGAGCACGCACAGGGCACTCAGGAGCGAGGAGGGGGTGGGACTTCACAGAGAAGGGCCCCACGCTGCCTCTTTACAGACAGTCCTTTACTGAATGGAACTTCCCTCTCCTGCACCCCAAGCCCAGTAACTAACAACCGGGGGATGAGGGACATTGACCTGTACAACCGGACAGGGCTAGGGGGCCCGTGCAGTCCGAGCCTTCCTTCACAAACAAGCTGAACACGGACGCCCCGAGGGCTTCGGTGCCCTGGTACCGATCCACACGGTCATAGGCCAGGACCATCGAGGAGCGTTTGAGTGTGAACTCCCGTGTGGACGTCCAGGGATGGTCTCTTTTCATCTTCCTAGGAGCCCCATGAGGTGGAGGGCTGGAGTCTTTTCAGCAATAAGACAGCAGAGGTTCCAGCCCCACAGCAGTTCCCCAGGGTCCTCTGCTCCCTGGGGCTGGGGCCCTAGCCCACGTCCTGCCCAGGACCCCAGTCAGCCCCACCCTGCCTGCCTGCCTGCCCGCCTGGCACGGGGACAGTTCCTCTCCATGGGCGTTGTCCATGAACCCTTGCCAAGCGGCCAGCTGGCCAAGGAACGCCTGAGCCAGCCAAGAAGGTCCAGGAACAGCCCCGCGTGGGCTCCCCGAGGGCTGAGCCACGGACGCAAGGCTTCCGCCGCCGCCCTGCTCAGTGGGCGCCTTCAGCCTCGTCTTTTGGTTTCCTGTTCCTCGGCTGCTGTTTCTTGGTTGTGCTTTTCCTTCTCGGCACTTAATGATGAATTAAGTTCTTTTCATTTTTGCTCCTGATGCCAAATAACAGCTGAGAAGGGAAGGCAGACAGACCCAGGCTAATCAAACCTCCCAGTGTGTCTGGTCATTACAAGAGACGTCGCTGAGCTGGGGCTGAAGCCACACAAGGTGGAGAGAGATGGACCCACGGTCCAGTTCTGCCGCTCACCCTGCGAGACCTTCAGCAGGGTCCCCCTTGGTTTGGGGGACCCCGATGTCCTCGCCTGTAACATGCACTGAAAACCACACCTGCCTCCAGGCTGCTGTGAGAAAGAAAAGCAACCCCTGGCACACAGCAGGTGCCCAGTGATAATCAGCACCTTTGCTAAGGATTAAGTCCAAGCCAGTCCTTCGAGGAGGCCACAAGAGCACCCCCAGAACACACTAACACAGCCCGGAGATCAGAAAGCGCCAGAGAGGACGACTGACGGTAAACGGCACAGCATGTGCACTTCACAGTGTTTACAATTAAGACAGCAATTAAAGAGGACGCGTCAGAGAGTCTCCCCAGCTCACTCCATCCCCACTCCAGCCTTACCGTTAGCTCCTCCAACACGTTCCGGGTTTGGGTTTCCATGTGATGATTCTTTTCAGAGCCACATACTCTTCCAAAGAGGCCGAGGGGCAAGAGGCACAGCAGCAGCTGATTCATTGTGCACACTGTCTGAGCCTCACAGCAGCCCTGCCATGCAGCTGCTGAAATCCCTGATTCACAGAGAAGCCAGCTGAACCCCTCAGAGATCAAGCCACAGCCCAGGGGCACAAAATCAATGAGGGTCTGAGTTTGGATGCCCTGGTTCGAAAGTCAGGGGTCTCTCCATCCCAAGCCCGACGCAGCCCGCCCTCCCCAGGCTGGGATAAGCTCTCGGTGCAGATGGTGCACGCTCAGTAAACAGAAGGTAAGTAACACCATTACTTTGGTCTCACACCCACTGTCTGACGGGTGCCAGCCCAGTGAAAAGGTGAGAGTGTTAGTTTCTCAGTCGTGTCCGACTCTGTGTGACCCCACAGTCTGTAGCCCCCAGGCTCCTCTGTCCATGGGATTCTCCAGGCAAGAATACTGGAGTGGGTTGCCATTCCCTTAGCCAGGGCATCTTCCCGACCCAGGGATGGAACCTGAGTCTCCTGCATTGCAGGCGGGTTCTTCACCATCTGAGCCACTGTATGTAAGGAGGGTGATCACACACACACTGCCACTTCACAGAGTTGTTATAGTAACGACATTAAATAAGCCACGTGGAAGTTCTTTCCAACTAGGTCACCTTTGATCCATCCAGCAAATATTTCCAGAGAGCCTACTACATGTCTGACATCCTGCTGGGCACCAGGGACACGCAGGAAAGGGAGGCCCAGGTCTGGCCTCAGGATGACCACAGTCTGGCTTCAGAAGATGGGGGAGCAAGGCAGGATGCTTGCCCAGGAGGAGGGATGCGCTTCAGGCTGGTACACAGGTCTCCGGAGGCACAGGAGCTCTGGAGCTCTGGACCACGTTCATGTCCATGTGGGCAGCTTGTGAAGGAGTCCAGGACTCTCTGAAGGGACCAGAGAGCCCCATGCAGTGGCACCCTGCCCTCTGTATGGCCAGCTGTGCCCATCCTCGGAAGGAGAACAAGAGGGACCCAGACAACAAGGCGATGAGGACCCAGAGCTGGGGTCGCCTCTAGAGGAGACCCCAAGGTCGATGGTACCCCATGCAATGGTACCCAGGACACCCCTGGGATCTCGATGGAAGCCTCATCATTTACTTAAACAGTCTTTGATGGAGGTAACTCAGCTCCATCTGCCTAGTCTCTATTTCCTTGGCTATAACTGGAATTAATGCCAGCTACCTCGGCTGCTGTTGTCAAGATCTGAGATGGATATAAAGTGCCAAGCATAGCACCTGGCTCCAAGAAACTGCTTGATAAATGCCCACCTTAATTAGGCATAATATCCATAATAAGAGCAAAGACAGAGCAGGGCACACAGGGGAGTTTTCTGAATTCAGATTAACCAGGAAACAATGCCCAGGTTTCCTAGGGGCCCAGCCATCTGTGCTCAAGCGAAAGTGTGAATTATCCAACGATTTCAGCCAGCCCCACCACGTCCTTGGCAAACACTTGCAGTTTCTCTCTGCCCTCTCAGACCTGGGCATGAGTAGAATCAGAAATTCACCTGCAGGAGCTATTTTGTTGCAGTTCCAGAAGCCACTGGTTGTTAGGCCACTGCGGTGCACAGACATATCAGCACAGGAAAGAAAAGAAAGTCATAAACCATTTCCAGCTCTGCGAAGGGGCCTCCATCAACCTGTAAGCCCGGCCAGGTGCCTGAAGACACACCCCACACACTGGTCCTGGGGAGGCGTCTTTCCAGAAGACAAGCTTCCATTGCAACTCAGCAGGTTGTGTCATCTCAGGAACCTTCAGTCTTACCATCCTAGTCACAGAAATCAAAGTACACACACAAAAAAATAAAAGTCACCCAAACTTTTCCCCAAACCTCTCTGATCAGCGGTCAGGCAACCTCAGCCCAAAGGCCAAATCCATCCCACTGCTGGACTTCATAAATAAAGTTTTATTGGCACACAGCCAGGCTCACCCACCCATATTGATGGATGTATAGGTTGTGGCGACTGTCGACAGAGCTGAATTGCTGGTTGTGACATTGCATGTTAAGTCACTTCAGTTGTGTCTGATTCTTTGAGACCCTATGAACGTGTAGCCCGCAAGGCTCCTCCGTCCGTGGGATTCTCCAGGTAAGAATACTAGAGTGGGCTATCATTTCCTCCTCCAGGCGATCTTCGCAACACAGGGACTGAACCTGCATCTCTTAAGTCTCTTGCATTGGATGGCAGGTTCTTTACCACTAGCACCAACCTGGGTAACCCAATTCAGTTCAGTTCAGTTCAGTCGCTCAGTCGTGTCCGACTCTTTGTGACCCCATGAATCGCAGCACGCCAGGCCTCCCTGTCCATCACCAACTCCCGGAGTTCACTCAGACCTCACGTCCATCGAGTCAGTGATGCCATCCAGCCATCTCAGCCTATTACTTTGGTCTGAGTGTTTGCATCCCTCCTCAGAATCCATAGGTTGAAACCACAAACCCCAGATTGAGGAGGTACGGCGGTGGGATTCTTGAGGGGAAGTAAGAACGTGGGGGTGGAGCCTCATGAGGGAGATCAGTGCCCTAGTGAAAGAGGGCCCAGAGAATCCCCTTGTTGCTTCTGCCAGTGAGGGCACAGCGAGAAGCTGGCTGTTGATGAACCTCAAAACAGACCTTAACCAGACACCAAACGGGCCAGCGCCTTGATCTTAGACTTCCAGGATCCGAGAGAAATTTCTGTTGTTTATAAGCCACCCAGCCTATGGTCACCTGTTTGTTGTTGCTGACAGGTTGCTAAGTCGTGTCTGACTCTTTGCGACCCCATGAACTGCAGCACATCAGGCTCCTCTGTCCTTCACTCTCTCCCGGAGCCTGCTCAGACTCACATCCATTGAGTCGGTGATGCCATCCAACCGTCTCATCCTCTGCCACTCCCTTCTCCTTTTGCCCTCAATCTTTCCCAGGATCAGGGTCTTCTTCAATGAGTCGGCTCTTTGCATCAGATGGCTAAAGTATCGGAGCTTCAGCTTCAGCATCAGTCCTTCCCATGAATGTTCAGGGTTGATTTCCATTAGGATTGACTGGTTTGATCTCCTTGCAGTCTTCTCCAGAACCACAGTTCGAAAGCATCAATTCTTTCACGCTCAGCCTTCTTTATGGTCCAGCTCTCGCATCCCTACATTACTATAGGAAAAACCATAGCTCTGACTGTACGGACCTTTGTCAGCAGCCCAAACAGACTAAGATAGGGGCCCACAGAGCCCAAGGTATTGACCACCTATCTGGGCCTTAGAGAGTGTGCCTGCCTTGCTCTGCGTGAACACAGGGACACACGTGGAGCTCCCCCAGCCCAATCTCGTGGTACCCGCAGAGGGTCAGATGCCCCTCTGTTCCTAGACAGAGACACATAGCAGCATCTTCCCCTTGGCTGGCTTACCTGAGCTGCAGGCAGGATCCAGACAGGATTTCTGGCCTTGCTTGCAGGAGCTGAGCTGGCTGGAGAGCAACAGAAACTCTTTGCCTGAATGTCCCAGCTGGTATCTAGTGAACAAATTGAACATGGGGGCCAGAAATATTGGATGGTGGTCTTACATGTTGAATCTATATTTTCAGCTCTTTCAACCGCCAGTGATAAAGTCTTCCCACGTACCTATTGCTTTTTTGTTTACAAAGTGGTTCCACATTCCTTGCCTCATTTAGTTCTCCCGACAATCTCTTGAAAACGCATTGTTGCGTAACCCTCAATTGTAGAAACAAGCTTGAAGGTATGGGAGGATGTGGGTGGGGCCGCCTGCATAGTCAGCGCCCGTAGGGGACCAACTGTCTAGTTATCTGATCGCCTGGGTCTCAGCCCTTTGCTCCCTGGGCCTCTGAGCACATCTGCAGGTTCTCCTGGTCTCGGTGCAGAAAGGTTCTGACTGACCGCCGGTGTGCAAAGCTGAGCTTCCCAGCAACCTTATCTAGGAGATTAAGCAAAGCAATGGTCATGGGTGCTGTCTCAGAACCAGGAACAGAAAGCAGGCACTCCCTGGAAACCAGCTCCACATGGGCTGAGTCAGGGAAGAGAGCTGTGAGGACAGAAGAGCCGGCCCATGGAGAGGAGCGAGGGGAACAGCATGAGAGAGAGAGCCAGCGGGGGCAATGGCGCTGCCTGGTCCGCATCTGCCTTCCCTTTGGCTGCCCGTTTTACTGACAGTCCCATCTGAGTCACCAGAAGACAAGCAAGATCATCATTTGTAATTCACACTGGGATTGTTGTCAGTATCTAAAAATAAATAATTTTATTTGTATTTTATCTTTTCTGCTTTTGCTGGGTTTTTACAATAAAATGTTGTATTTTACAATAAAATATTGTATTTTACAATAAAATACATGTTACTTCTGATATTTAAAAAAAAAAGAAAGTTTAGTGTACTGGTTTCCTGGTTTCCTGTGGCTGCTATAAAAAAAAAAAAAAGATAGCTACAAATATGGTGGCTTAATACTTTGGCCACCTGATGCAAAGAACTGACTCATTGGAAAAGACCCTGATGCTGGGAAAGATTGAAAGCAGGAGAGGGGGGCGACAGAGGATGAGATGATAGGATGGCATCACCGACTTGATGGACATGAGTTTGAGCAAGTTCCTGGAGCTGGTGATGGACAGGGAGGCCTGGCGTGCTGCAGTCCACGGGGTCACAAAGAGTCGGACACGACTGAATGACTGAATTGAAAACAGTAGAGACTCACTGTCCCTGCTCTCGAGACTCCAAGTCCACAAATAAGGTGTCTTTAGGAGCACGCTCCCTCCTAAGGCTCCAAGGAGGCCCCTTCCTACCTCTCCCAGCTTCCGGTGGCCCCAGATGCGGCTGCCTGTAGCAGCTATCACTCCAGTCTCTGCCCCCCTGGAGCCTTTTCTATGTCTCTGTGTGCCCTTTCCTGTCTCTCGTAAGGACACCAGTCACTGCATCTGGGCTCACCCCACCCCAGTGCAACTCTCATCTCTAGCCAAACTTTAAGGACACCTGCAAGGACCTTATTTCCAAATAAGGTCACGTTCTGAGGTGCTGGATGAACATCAATTTTTGGAAGACCCTCAAATGTACTACATACTGTTTCAGATTTCCTTTTCGTTATTCCAAAGTAGGTTTGATCCTACAGAGCTAAGACTGTGTGATAACAGTAGCAGTTTACGGCGAGAGGTCTGGCTTTGTGACTGTCCTGGGCCCTGCCCGCTGCATCACGGAGTCCCAGGATTCTGAAAGCAAGCAGCATGGTCCTCTTCCCACCGCAGGCGTGGCGCACTGTGGGTGGCAGAAGGTACTGGGCATTGTTTCACAGTCTCACTGATTCACGTGTGTCTAGCGGATCTCCTCTTTTAGACTGTTGGCTCCCAGGGGTCAAGGACCAAAGCCTCAATCAGCTGTGTCCTGCCTTCAGCTCAGTTCCCGGAGTAGAACATCCTTGTTAAATGCTCGTCAACCTGGTGTAAACACCCACTCCAAACACACACATGCTGGACCCACCTGGGACGGGCCCTGACACCTCCCCAGGTGACTTTTCCAGATGGACCTCATCCAGAGGAAGTAAGGCTCATGAGTTGTCTTCCCAGAACTCCCTTTTGGAGAAAATAATGCCATCTTATATATATACAAAGAAAGAATTCTGACAGCGTGTTTCAAGTCAGCTATTAACAAAAGTACAGAAATAAACAAACGAGGGGAAAAAAAAAAAAAAAAGATAGTGTTTTGGATGATTCTGGAGTTACCCAGAACTGAAAGGTCAAACTGCACATCTATAAATGGACTAGCCACTTATGCTCACTGAATCAGAGAGGCAGAAAGGTCAGGGAGGGTGTGGTCCAGATAAGAGACAGCTCACCTCTCCTCTTAGGCTTCTCCTCCTTCAACCCCAAAATGCACATGGGGCAACAGCTTTTCCACTGGACAGGAATTCAGCTACAGAATTGCTCATGTTTTCCCGAATATCTAGTGGTTAGCTGGAAAATGGTGCGAGCCCAGTTATTTTGGGCAAATCTGCTAACACTCTTTAAAGGAGGCCGCAGAAGAAAGATCCTGTCACCCCTGCCCCATGCTGTCCAGGCCCCCATACGGACTTCCTTCCAAGCCCTTGGCGCGGCCTGCAGGCCTTGCAGCCTGCCCTCTGCTCACAGCCTCACCTGTCTCCCCTGCTCCCTCCAGGCCTCACTGACAGCTCCCGGAGTAGACCCTGCTCATCTCACTTCTCTGTCTCTGCCCTACTCTGCAGCTTCCCTCCGCTGGCAAATGCTGAGTGAAAAACAGCTCCAGCCTCTCCTCTGCGCAGCCCTGTCTGCCCCTCCCCCAGCATCCTCCTGGCTGGTCCCTCAGAGCCCCGCCAGTCCTCTCTGAACCCAGTGAACCCCTCTGCGCCCACAGGCTGGCTTGGCTCTCCTTTGATGACAAATTCCACTGAAACCCAGTGGGTCTCACTGATTCCTGATCTCCCACTGCCTGGGACACGTCTCCTACGTCTAAAGCTTTGTATCGATAGTTTGTTTCTAGAGTCCATCAACTCATCTAGCATCTGGTTTATGGTAACAGAAGTGAAACCAGAGCTGGAACTCTCAGTGACTGACTGGTTCCATCCCTGTTCCAGTGAGCCCCAAAAGGGAGAGCCAAGTGTGTCCATCTTGGTGTGCCCGTGACATGTTGAAAGTCAGAGGTATCAGGGCCCCTGATGTCCTTGTTCCCCCAAACCTACTGTACCCAGATATCCCCCTTTAATCTTGGAACCCTGCATCTCAGGCACTCATTCACCCATCTGTGCAACGACGAATATTTGGGACACCTCCAGGTGAGGATGGAGGTGCCTAAGGCCTCCCTCCTGCCTTGAAAGAGCTCTCAGTCTAACGGGGAGACGAGACGAGTGAACTGTGAAACATGGGCATCCTTCCCAGCCTCGATGACAGACTGGTCACGCGGGCAAGAACTCCCGGGTCACCTCTTCTCCCTCAGTGGCAGAGAATGCACAGTCGGCGCTCACTAAGTGTTCAGATGAACACACAGTTAAAGGCGGCAGGGCTTCCCTGGTGGTCCAGTGGCTGAGACTCCATGCTCTCAACACAGGGGACCCGGGTTCAACCTCCGGTCAGGGAACTAGATCTCACGTGGCACAGCTAAGATCCAGCGCATGCATGCTCAGTCGCTAAGTCGTGTCCCACTCTTAGTAACCACATGGACTCCTATCTCAGGAAAGGGATTTTCCAGGCAAGAACACTGGAGTGGGTTGCCATCTCCTCCTCCAGGGGATCTTCCCGACCCAGGGATCGAGCCCACATCTCTTGCATTGGCGGGTGGGCTCTTTACCATTGAGCCACCTGGGAAGTCCAGCGCAGTCAAAGAAATAAATAAGTATAAAAAAAAAAGAAGTGAAATGACATTTATTTTAAAACAAACTGAAAACAAAGAACAACTGCAGGGAGAACTTCCCGGCAAAGATGGCAGAATGAAGAAGTCCTTTGATACCCAACAAAGTGAAAAAAAAAATTCATAAAAACAAAATTCACCAGCAACAACTGCCTTGTGCCAGAAGCACTGGAAAGGCCAGCCAAGAGAAAGGCGGGAGGTTCCAGTTTGGCGCAAAGATGTGTGCTTCCTGACCCCACCCTTCAGCCCTGGAAGCGTTTCCGCGGAAAGACATTCATGCTGAGAATTCTCACATGGCTCTTGCAATGGGGGCTGTGGGGGAGAGGGCACAGAGAGCCTGGCAAAAAGTGAAGTTAAAACCCTCAAGAGCAGAAGTCCCAGCATACTAGAAGGAGCTCGACAGGCGAAAATGATGCTTTCCAGGACAGGGAGGGGTACCAGATTGAGGACACTAAAATGTGCCCAAACATCCCATATACACTTATATTAAACACTTATATTATCCACTGTGCATCTCAAATTCAGATTTCCCCGGGACATCCTGCATTTTATCTGGCAACCCTACCAGGGCATTGTGCTGAGCTGGACCAACAGTCTGGTGCCCCTCGGAGGAAGAACGTGCCCTGGCCGGGTCAGTGGGCCCTGGGAAGGTGTCAGCACTGAGGCTCTTGGTGCCAACCGCACTCAGCCTTGGTGGAGGACCCCCTCCTATCCCCTCACTGATCACAAATGTAGATGACAGGAAATCTCAGAGCAACACGGAGTTTCAAATTACACTTCATCCTCCCTGTCTGCACATTCCCTGTCTGTGGGCTTCATGTCCATGGGGCTCACATCCGCAAATCAACTAATGCACCATATCCATGGGTCTCACATCTGCAAAGTCAACTAATGTAAAATTTTGACCATAGCTGGGTGAATCTGAGGGTGCAGAAATCCACAGATTCAGTGAACAAACTGTGTTCATCGCACTGCTCCATTGTATGTAAAAGACTTGAGTATCTGAGGCTTTTGGTATCCAAGGGGCTCCTGAAACCCCTTTCCTGAGGATGCTGAGGAATGACCATATGTTTGAGAGAGGAAAAGTCAAATGAGTCCCCGGTAGGATGGGAGAATATATCACACAAACAGGAAGGCTAGGCTGAGCAGCCCCTGTCACGTGATGGAAAGATGGAAAGAATGTTGAGGCAGCAAATGAAGGTGAAAAGAAGAGGACAAGAGGAAAGAGAGAGAGACGAGGGAGGTGGGAGGTGTGAGCCACCCCTGAAAGACAAAGTCTAGAAGAAAACGTGACCCAAGACACAGAATCAGATTCCCTATGAGTTTTCCACACTAAATACATATTTTTATGTATTTATTTATTTAGGCTATGCTGCACGACATGTGGGATCTTAGTTCCCCAACCATGCATTGAACCCACACCCCCACAGTGAAAGCACAGAGTCTTAACCACTGGACCACCAGGGAAGTCCCTAAATATATGTTTAAAGATGAATGCAGTACAAAAACAAAAAAACAAAAAATGAGATTCAGTTCAGTTCAGTTCAGTTCAGTCACTCAGTCGTGTCCGACTCTTTGCGACCCCATGAATCGCAGCACGCCAGGCTTCCCTGTCCATCACCAACTCCTGGAGTTCACTCAGACTCGCGTCTATCGAGTCCGTGAGATTAGAAAATAAAATAACAATATTGCCCAGCCAAGGAACCAAACCTAGAAACAATTTATAGACCTAATAAACAAATAATTATAATCAAGGACAGACTATACATGGCTGAAAAGCAAATAGATAATATGGAGTTAATATCTGAGGCAGTCACAGAGTAGGCAAAAGGCAAAAAAAGAGATAAAGGTAATCTAAGAGAAGATAATGAATACAGAGGTCAAGCGGGGTATTTTGATAAAAGGAAAATACGTGCCCTAAAGTAGACAAGCGGAATGGAAGAAATTACTTCAAGATATAATACAAGAAAATTTCCCCAAAATGAAGAAAAAAGTGTCTACACCACTTGAAAGAACAAAGTTGTACCAGGAAAAAGGTTATTTCTTGATAGCAACAGATTATGAGATATAACCTGGTTTTTATTAAACATCCATTTTTTTTTAAGCTTTTTTTTTTGATCGGCACCATTTTTCAAGTCTTTATTACTGGGCAATTGTTTGCAATTTTTGTTGCAATATTGCTTCTGTTTTATGTTTTGGTGTTTTGGCCAAAAGACATGTGGGTTCTTAGCTTTCAGATCAGGGACTGAACCTATACTCCCTGCACTGAAAGGTGAAGTTTTCACCACCAGACAGACAGGGAGGTCCCTAAACATCCGTGCTAAGGAGTTCATTATTTAAGCATACAATCAGAAAAAAGTACAGAATTTACAAGACGGGGTGGAAAACCCACTAACTTCACACTCATCCAAAGAGCAATGTCTACTCTTTGGCGGGGGAAGGTGGGGGGTGGGGGAAGAGTTTGATTTAGCCAAGTAGTCCTTCAGGAAGAAAGCAAAAGTCAGGCCTTCTCAAATATGAAAGAGCTCAGGAAATACAGAACCCATGAATCCTTCTTGAAAGAAAGACTGGACAAGAAACCCAAGCAAATGAAAGAAGCCAAAACAAAGAACTCTAGCCAGGGCATGGTAAAAGCACCGGTGGTTAGTGATGCGAATACTTACATTGATGACTGAAATGAAACAATGGAGGATTGTGCTATGATGATGGTAAATATTACAAACCCCGGAGTGGCGGATACAAAGATGCTCCTCTCAGAGGCCCCTGCAGATCTGGCTGTGAGGAGCTGGCTCCAGCTGCTCCTTCTTTCTGATTCTGAGCAGAGGTTATGCTCTCCTAGGAGGAGTTACTGTTTAACTGCGTCAAACAATTTTGCGACCCCATGACAGCCCCAGGCTCCTCCATTAATGGGATTTCCCAGGCAAGAATGCTGGAGTGGGTGGCCATTTTCTCCTCCAGGGGGATCTTCCTGACCCAGGGATGGAACCCACGTCTCCTGCGTTGGCAGGCGGATTCTTTACCGCTGAGCCCCCAGAGAAGCCCCTCTTCTTCGCTGTCACAAGCAGTGACTGAGCAGGGTGCTGGTGGGAGGGCCTTGCCAGTTCCGCCCAGGCTGGGATCCCTCTAAGCGGCAATCTTTGCTCTGGAGCTCCTCGTTGGATGGGCAGGGGTCCAGCCAGGTCTGCACCACAGCCTACCAGCTCCCCTGTTCTTCCTTCCGCAGGCTTTACTCTTCAGTCAACCTTCCACGCACCTGTCTATTCTCAAAGAACCCAAGACAGCACGCATAACACAACAAAAATTATATGCAACAGAAACAGGCAGGTGGAAAAAGGAGGAGTGGAGCTGTGTAAGACAGCTACTCACCCTAACCTTACAGTGGGCAGTCAGGACCTGCTGCCAAAAAAAAAAAAAAAAAAAGTGATTGAACAAACACCTAACGACTCATCTACTTATGTTATTTGAAACTTTTTTCTTAAGTAAGATCTTTAAAGACTGATATCTCTTGTGGTGAGGAAATTAAAGTTCAGCTATGCCATCAGGTTTCCTTCTCATTTTTAAAAGACAAATAAAATTAAAATTTAATATCTTTAATCATGAAAAACATGTACTACTTTTATAAAAATCATTTTATCTTGTCTATCTATGTATTTACCTATTCTTCTATTCATAGAGGTAACCTGACATGATGTTCACCAAATGCTGTCCTACTTGTTTCTCAGTGATGGGTGATTTGTTGGTTTCCTATTTGCATTCTTTACATTTCTTTGTTTTTTTATGACATACATGTAAAACTTTCATAAGAAACAATAGAGTCATTACTTTAATAACAAAGGTAACAGACAGCTCACAATTCTAAGCACTTCACATGCATGACTTTTATAAGTTATAAACAGGTGAATTATTATCATCATCATATCTTTTTAAATAAAGAGAATGGGACAACTGTTTACATGGAGTCTCAGAATTAAAATAAAATATTATTATAGTAATAAGTTTAGCAAGGTACTGGCTATATACAAATATCAGTTTAGTTCAGTTCAGTCACTCAGTCGTGTCTGTGGCACGAACCACAGCACTCCAGACATATTTACAAATATAAATATTTATACAAATATAAATTGCATTAATATACACCATCAGCAAACACTTGGAGTCAATTAATAGGAAGAAAGACACCTTTTATAATAGCAACCAAAGTCAGAAAGTATCAGAAATGAATCTAGTTATAAATGGGTACAATATGTATGCTTTAAAGTCTATTGAACTCTATAGAGTTTTGAACTCTACCGAAATTCATGAAAAAGTGCCACAGTAAATGGAAAGACAGTCCATGTTCATGGATAGGAACATTCAATGTTACAGAGATGTCAGTCTTTCCTGAAAGGAAGGCTACGATTCCAACCAAAACTTCAACTGGGCTTTTCATGAGATTAACAAACTGATGCTAAAATATCTGTGGAAAAGCAAAGAATCAAAAGTAGATTAGGCACTTTTGAGTTGATTCCCTGGTGGCTCAGATAGTAAAGAGTTTGCCCACAATGTAGGAGGCCAGAGTTTGATCCTGGGGTCTGGAAGAGTCCCTGGAGAAGGAAATGGCAACTCACTCTAGTATTCTTGCCTAGAAAATCCCATGGACAGAGGAGCCTGGCGGGCTACAATCCATAGGACCGCAAAGAGACACAACTGAGCGACTATACTTTCATAGAGCAAATAAAGTAGTGTGATATTGGTGCAGAGTGTAACAAAATGGCATTGGAACAGGACCTGGAGCCTCTAATGGACCCCCGCAGCCATGGGACTTTGAGATAAGACAGACATGGCCCTGCAGATCAGTGGAGGGAGGAAGAACTAGTCCGCAAAAGATGTTGGTACCAACAGCTGCTCAGATGGGGGAAATGAAATTTGATCTCCAACTCAAACCATTAACATAAGTCAATTCTACAGAGATTAAAGGCTGAAATGTGGAAAACAAAAAAGCTCTAAGAAAAAAATATTTAAAAAGTTTTATCTTGGTGTAAGAAAGTATTAAGACTGAAAAAGTATTAATAAATAAAGTATTAATAAATTTTAAGTTATTACAATTAATAACTTATGTTCATCGAAAGTTACCATAAGGGACCTCCTTGGTGGTCCAGTGACTAAGACCATGCTCCCAAGGCAGGGGGCATGGGTTTGATCCCTGGTCAGGCAACTAGATATTGCAGACTGCAGCTAAGAGTTTTTGTGCTATAACTAAAGATCCCTCACGCTGCAACAAAGATCCTGCACAGCCAAATAAACAAATATTTTTTTTAAGTTACCGTAAAATAGTAAAAAAAGAAAACCAAACAAAGCCACAAACTGGGAAATAATGTTGAAACACACTGTCCTATAAAGAACAAATAATTAGTATTTAGGAAACTCCTTCAAAATAAAAGGAACTAAAACCAAAAGTCCAAATGAAAAAATAAGCAGAACACATCAATGGGCATTTTACAGAAGCACAAATTCCAACACACTTATGAAAAGGGGCTCAATCTCATTAATAATCAGAAAAATACATATCAGGGTCATTGATAAGCTATCAGTTTATACTTTGTTGGCAAAAATTTAGAAGTCAGCCTATACCAAGTGTTGGAGAGGATAAAGATAAACAGATGGTCTTATACATTGCGAGGAGGAGCATGAATTGATACAGACACTTTGAAAGCAATTTATTATTATTTTCTAAAGTTGAATGCTTGCATACTTAAGGGCATGACAGTCCCATTTCCTGGTGGCTCGGATGGTAAAGAATACACCTGTATTGAAGGAGACTTGGGTTTGATACCTGGATTGAGAAGTTCCCCTAGAGAAGGGCATGACAATCCACTCTAGTATTCGTGCCTGGAGAATCCCATGGACAGAGGAGCCTGGGGGGCTACAGTCCATGGGGTCGCAAAGAGCCGGACACAACTGAGTGACTGAACTGAACTGATAGGAAACTGTTGTAGTTCATTTCCAGGATAGGTAGACAGCATAGAAACGGACCCAAGTTACTGGTTCACGGTTATCACTCTGCTTTACAGCCTAAACACATGTGACATATGAGCTTTCCCTTTAGCCATGTATTTTAAACAATGATAAAGCAGAAGATTAATTGAAAAGAAACTGAGGCACAGGCAGGTTAGGCTCAAGGCCATGGAACTAAGAGGTGGAGAATGGACTGCAGAACCCACTCCTGCCTCCTGCTCTCTCTGGTCCCTTCCCACACCTCACATTCTCGACGAGCTCGCTGAAGGAGGAGGTGCCACGTAGTGAAAAGAAGGATGAAATTATGCCAGTGCCAAGTGTCTTCCGATTTTATAGTAACAGGCCAAACTGGCAGAAGTGAAAGTGGGAAAATGAACAGAAAAAATGAAAGTCACTGAAAGCATCTGGACACTCAGCATTCTGAGACTTTCCCCAGCAGTGATAGGTGCAAAAGCAAACCCATGTGCAATCAGCCCACAGCTTTATACGGAAACTCTTAATTTCTGGAAGGACTCCTGAGTCCTTCGAGAGGAACACTGCATGTGTTGGCAGCCATAAACAAGATAACACATTCCAAACCCCAGCAGAAGGAGGAGCTGACCGGAGCTCTGGACACGCCATCACAGACCCAGACCACGCCACACCCCTGTGTTCTAAGAAAGTCTTCATCTCACTTAAGCCTCCATATCGAGGGCTTAGATCCTGTCTCCGCAGCACTTAATTCCTTCATTTCAAAAGCACTTTTGATTTCCTTTAAAACCAAAGCTTTTCTGATTTTACAGACAACATATGCTGATTACAGAAAATATGAGGAACATCAATAAACGTAAAGAAAAAAGAAGCATAAAGTACACGCAATCCCAGCTCATAAAAATAATACCTTTATCGGGATGTTTATTTCTCTCCAGTCCTTTTTCCTGTGCACATGTAGCTATGGATTTTATGTGCGGGTTTGTACTCAGATTTTCCTGCTTAACTGAGATCTTAGAATTTATACAGTGCTAAATACTTTCTGATTGATCAAAGTAAAGACGGATCCTCTCCTCATTTTAAAGATAACACTTTGCCTTTCTTTTCTGAGCTCATGACCACACCACATCCTCTGTTTGGACTGGAGTGGAGACGGCTTCATGAAGGTTTTTGTGACCGTTGCAATTTCTTTGATGTCTCAATCCTTCAGATGAGAGATGTCCTGCGTCAAGTATAAATCAGATGAGCTTTCCCAGGACATGGTCTCTGGCGCTTTGGAGGAGAATTATAAGGATGTGAACAGCATTTACGTATTTTTCCCCCTACTGCTTTCTTCTAAAAATTTTTATTGGGGTATAGCTGATTTACAATGTTGTGTTTCAAGTGAACATCAAAGTGATTGAGTTACACACATACGCATATTCATTTTTTTAAGATTTTGTCTCATATAGGTTATCACAGAATATCGAGGAGAATTTCCTGTGCTGTACAGCAGGTCCTTACTGGTTACCTATCTTATCTAAAGTGCTGTGTAATGTTCATCCCAAGCTCCTGATTTACGTTTTTATAGTGCTTTGAGCTCTACGACCCTCTTTCACACAGAAATGTAACTGTCATTCCTGTGGGAAAGGGGAGGCAAAGTGGTAGACATATCAATCCGTACTCCTGAGTTGGATAGCCAGAAGTTAAATCTCTACCTCAAAATTCTGAAAGCCTGAGTCTCCCCATCATTAAATTGGGGGTAATGAAATGACTCATATGCTTATGAAATGGCAATTAAAAGACCGGACACATAAAGCACTCAACGGTTCCTGGCACCTCACAAGTATCGATACACGTTACTACTATTATTGCTGTAGCCTTGGCGGTGGTGGTGATGAGGATGATGACAATAACAGCATAAGAGATATTTTTAATCCACTTTGGGGTATCATTAACATGCAATAAAAGGGTGTATTAATATACAGGGTATAACATAAAGGGTATTATTAATACACAGTAAAATGGACTCATTCTAAGTCTCCAAGAGTTTGGACAAATAGATACATTCAAGTACCCAGGTGTAGATTATTGTTGCTGTTTAGTTGCTAAGTCCTGTCTGACTCTTTTGCAACTCCGTGAACTGCAGCCCTGGGAACCCTAGGCCAGAGTCTGTCTGTGGGATTTCCCAGGCAAGAGTACTGGAGTGGGCTGCCGTCTTCTCCTCCAGGGGTCTCCCCGACCCAGAGACTGGACCGTGTCTCCTGCCTGGCAAGCGGATCCTTTATGACTGAGGCACCGGGGAAGTCCGTAGACTATTCATCATCCCCCAAAGTTCCCTGAGACCCACTTTCAGTCTATACCAAATTCTACCACCGCACATGTGAGAAACTTATTTTCATTTCTCCTGACCCAGTCTTTACACCATGGTTCCATACATTTAACATAGACATATGTCATGCATCCCAAAATACATTGTGACAACTTTTGTTCAAACGGTCAGCTCTCCTTCAAGGCGATAGAAATAAGAAGACTGCACCCCACCAGGCTCCTCTGTCCATGGGATTTTCCAGGCAAGAATACTAGACTGGGCTGCCATTTCCTACTCCAATCACACTCCAATAAAAAAGAAAACAAAGATATTGCTTTTCTCACATCATTTCCATGGAGAAGGCTCCTGTTGGCTTTATCTTTGTTCTTCCATATATAATGTGTCTTCTCCCTCTGATTCCTTAGGATGCCTTCTCCTCATTGGTGTTGACCAGTTTTATTATGATGCACTCCAATGTGGTTTCCATCATATTTCTTGTCCTTGGGGTTCATGCAACTTCTCAGGTCCACAGGCTGATAGTTTTCATAGAATTTGGAAAATGTGGGTGGCCATTGTTTCTCTATCTCCCATCCTTCCCTGTTTTCAGGGCCACTTACGTGGGGCCACTTGAAGTTTTCCCTCAGATTACTGACGTGCTCTCTCTTCCTGCACGTTCACTGTGTGTGTGTGTGTGTGTGTGTGTGTTACTCAGTCACGTCCAACTCTTTGCAACCCCATGGACTGTAGCCTGCCACACTCCTCTGTCCACGGAATTCTCCAGACAAGAATGGCTGCTAAGTCGCTTCAGTCGTGTCCAACTCTGTGCGACCCCATAGACGGCAGCCCACCGGGCTCCCCCATCCCTGGGATTCTCCAGGCAAGAACACTGGAGTGGGCTGCCATTTCCTTCTCCAATGCATGAAAGTGAGAAGCGAAAGTGAAGTCGCTCAGTCGTGTCCGACTCTTAGCGACCCCACAGACTGCAGCCCACCAGGCTCCTCCGCCCATGGGATTTTCCAGGCAAGAGTACTGCAGTGGGTGCCACTGCCTTCTCCAGACAAGAATACTAGAGTGAAGAAAAAAAAAGAATACTAGAGTAGGTAACAATTTCCTTCTCCAGGGGACCTTCCTCACCCAGGGACTGAACCCAGGTCTCCTGCGTTGCAGGCAGATTCTTCACCATCTGAGCCACAAGAGAAGCCTGTGTTGGATAGTTTCTATTGCTATGTCTTCAAGCTGCTTAACCTTTTCTTCAGCAATCTAATCTCCTATGAATCCAATCCAGTATACTCTTTTCTATCTTATTTTTTAAATTATGAAAGTATGATAACACATTTATAGGAGACTTTGAAAATACAGAACAAAGTTACATACAGTTCTATTATATATTACAATTATTTTTAAGCAGATAATTAAGATGTTTAGTTGGAGTTTCAATATCAAACTCTCAAAAATTAATAGAATGAATAGACAGAAAAGTAGAAGGCTATGGTAGACCTGAATAGTACTAGGAACCAATTCAACATAATTAACACAATTTTCACACAACAGCAGGATACAGATTCTATTCAGTTCCCATAGACCATAAACCAGGAAACACTGGAATACATCCAAGGACGTAAAACAAGGTGAAAAAAAATTTCATGGCAATGCACCCCACTCCAGTACTCTTACCTGGAAAACTCCATGGACGGAGGAGCCTGGTGGGCTGCAGTCCATGGGGTTGCTAAGAGTCGGACAGGACTGAGCAACTTCACTTTCACTTTTCACTGTAATGCATTGGAGAAGGAAATGGCAACCCACTCCACTGTTCTTGCCTGGAGAATCCCAGGGACGGGGGAGCCTGGTGGGCTGCCGTCTATGGGGTCGCACAGGGTCGGACACGACTGAAGCGACTTAGCAGCAAAGGTATTGAAATCATGGAGTCTGTTCTCTTACCACTTGGAATTAGGTTAGAAATTAATATCAAAGATTATTTGAAAGTAACCCACATACTTTCAAATGCAATGTGACATTTACCCAGAAAGATCTTTGACTTACCCATTGAAAGCCTCAGTAAAGTTAAATGACTGAAAAAACACAGAGGGTGATTGCAGAGAAGAAAGTATTTAAATGAGAAATTAACATGAAAGACACTTTTAAAAACCCCATGTATTTGGAAATTAAATGTACACTTTTAAATGATGGGTGTATCTGAGAATCCATGACAAGGAAAATTAGAAAATACCTGTAAGAGAATAAAAATGAAAAAAGAATTCATCAAATTTGTTGCACGCAGCTGAAGCCTCTCAGTGCAACTAAATACAATGTGGAATCTTGAATAAGGCATGAAAACAAATAATGATCACTAGCATAAAATTTTATGAAATTTGAATAAAATCTGTAGTTAGTAATACTGTATCACATGCTAATTTCCTGGGTTTCTTTCTTTTTTTTTTTTTTACAACACAGTGTTTCTTTATATTCTTAGAATTGGATTAGAAGTTTCAAGCCTCATTCAAAATTTTTTAAATCACTAAGATAATAAACTTTCTACACTTTTAGCAGCAATATTAGATGCTAGACTAAATGGAACTCTATCAAAGTCTTGAGTGAATATAAATTAGAAATCTAGCATTCTATTCATATTTAGTCAAACAAACAGGACCAAAATGTGATAATTTTTTTAGCTAGGCAAAATTAATAAGTTTTCTAAAATATAAATATACATAATAAATATTATTTATGTATATATGTATGCAGACAAAAGCTTTTCTACTCTATGATAGAGGCTTGAGACAGGACAACAGAAAGTGAGACAGAGAACTTGGAAAACATAAATTAAAAGGGGGCACTGAATATGAAATAGAAAAGGCAGAACAAGCCAGAAAAAAGATTATCATACAGTGCAATTGTTTTTAAACACAGCTGCTCATGAGAATCAAATCTGGAGCTTTGCAGAGAAAAATAATACCTGGGCATTTGCATTTTTCAAAAAGTTCCAAGATAACTTTAATGTTCATTTGGATTTTAAAAAAGTGATTGCAGGCTTTTCTATTAAATAACAGAGAATTCTATTATTTTCTGTTGACCAATCATGATACAATGATATCAAATGAATAATAGTTACATAATCACAACAGCGGGCTTCCCAGGTGGCACTAGTGGTAAAGAACTCGCCTGCCAATGCAGGAGACACAGGAGACTCTGGTTCAGTCCTTGGGTGGGGAAGATGCCCTGGAGGAGGGCATGGCAACCCGCTCCAGTGTTCTCGCCTGGAGAACCCCATGGACAGAGGAGCCTGGCAGGCTACAATCTATACAGCCACAAAGAGTCAGACATGACTGAAGCGACTTAGCACACCCACAAGCAATCACAACAGTAAGAGATGTTTATCAATGTTCACAGTCAGTAGCCAGACAAAAAATAAAAGATAATTACGATTACAAGCCATAATGGGAACATGAGTAACCTAACTGTATAAAATAGTTACATACAATCTGGGGGGCTGAGTAGAGAGATGTGGTCAGTGGAAGTGCATACATATCCGTGTTTTCACCCACTCAGTGGGTCTATGTCTTTTGGCTGACGCATTTAATACGTCTACATTTAAGGTAATTATTGATATGTATGATCCTATTACCATTTTCTAAATTGCTCTGGTTTAGTTTTTGTAGGTCTTTTCCTGTCTTGTGTTTCCTGCTAGAAAGTTCCTTTAGCATTTGTTGTAAAACTGGTTTGGTGGTGCTGAATTCTCTTAACTTTTGCTTGTCTGTAAAGCTTTTGATTTTTCTGTCAAATCTGAATGAGACTCCTTCTGGGTAGAGTAACCTTGGTGGTAGGTTCTCCCCTTCCATCACTTTAAATACATTGTGCTCTTCCCCTCTGGCCTGTAGAGTTTCTGTTGAGAAATCAGCTGATAACCTCATGGGAGTTCCCTTGTACACTATGTTGCTTTTCCCTTGTGGCTTATATTTCATCTTTGTCTTTAATTTTTGTTAGATTACCGTGTGTCTCAATGTTTTCAATCCTGCCTGGGACTCTCTGCACTTCCTGCGCTTGGGTGACTCTTTCCTTTCCCATAGGGAAGTTTTCAGCTGTTGTCTTTTCAAATATTTTCTCTTGTTGGAGGGTCTCCTGTGGAGGCAGTGGGTTGCCCCAGGGATGGGGTCACTGGCAGTGGCAGCCCTTGTGTGGGGCGGTTGGGGGGGGGGGTGTGCGCCCCTTGCTGTGAGCCCTCTTGGAGGTCACCATTAACCCTATCAAACAGCCTAGAGTCTCCAAGGCTGAGTTGCTTCAGGTCAAACAACTAACAGGGTGGGAGCACGGCACCCCCCCTCCCACCAACAGACAATTGGATTACAGTTTTACTGAGCACTGCCCTGCCCATCAGAGAAAGACCCAGTTTTTCCCATCTCCAGTTCCCCCCACCCCCAATCACGAAGCTTACAAAAGCCTCTTAGCCTCATCCACCAGAGGGCAGACAGAAGAAGCAAGACCTACAATACCAGCCACCAGAATGAAAACCACACACCACAGAAGGTTAATCAAAATGAAAAGACAGAAAATTGTGTTCCAGATGAAGGCACAAAACCCCAGAAAAACAGCTAAATGAAGCGGGGATAGGCAACCTTCCAGAAAAAATATTCAAAACAATGACAGTGAAGATGATCCGGGGTTGGGAAAAGAATGGAGAAGATCCAAGAACTGTTTAACAAAGACCTAGAAGAACTAAAGAACAGAGACAAGCAATACACTCCAAGGAATCAGTAGCAGAATAACTGAGGCAGAAGAACAGGGAAGTGACCTGGAAGACACAATGGTGGAAATCACTGCCACAAAATGGAATAGAGAAAAGAGGATGAGGGGAAAAAAAAAAAATTGAAGACAGCCTAAGAGACCTCCGGGACAACATTAAACACACCGGCATTCACATGATGGGGGTCCCAGAAGGAGAAGACAGAGAGAAAGGACCCAACAATGCAGTGTATGTTTCATCCCACACACTGTGGCATTCATCTCTATAAATTTCATTCAGGTCATTTTGATACGTTCCAGGTCTCTACTTAAACTTTTTTTTAACATACAGAATATAGTTATAGAAACATCTTAATGTCCTTATCTGCTAAATCTAACACTGGTGCTGGTCTGAGTGGATTTTGATTGGCTGATTGACTGATTAGTCTCATAATGGGTTGCATTTTCATGCTTCTCTGCACATCTGATAATCTGGAATTCAGTGCCAGACATTGCAAATTTTACCTAGTCAGGTGCTGGACTGTTTTATTTCTATTACTAATCTTGCACTTTCTTGGCACAGCTAGAGGATGATATTCAGTTACCTGGAAAAAGTTGATTTTCAGGTCTTGTTTTCATGATTTATTAGGTGAGTCTGGAACAGAGCTCAGTCTAAGTTTAATTACTCCCCACTAGGAACGCAAGACCATCCACAGAATGCTACCCATGCTGGTGAGTTATGAGCTGTCCAGTCTGGCTGATGGGAGCAGCACTATTTCTGGTCCTCCATGCTTGCCTTACAGATGCATTTCCCCAGCTTCAAGTAATTTCCCTCCATGCATGTGAGGATCATGCTCTGCTAAGCGCTTCAGGAGGAACTCCTGTAGTTCTCCGGACTTTGCTGCCTAGTCCCTGCTCTCCTGTGCTCTGCCCTGCAAACTTAGCTACCTCAGTCTCCCCAGACTTTCAGCTCCTTGCCCTCAGCTTGGCAAGTCACCCAGGGTTCCAAGTTCTTATGCAGCAGCCCAGAAATATTGTCAAAGCAGTAAGTAAGCTGGGGCAATCCTAGGGCTCACTCAATCACTTCTCAGGGATCTATATGTCCTTTGTGGGATAATTCCCCCGTGCCCTGAAAACTATTGTTTTATATGTCCTGTCTGGTTTTTAGTTTTTAGTTTCAGGTATGAGGATAACTCTAATCCCTTGGGACTCTATCTTGAGTGGAAGCAGAAGAATCAAAGGAAATATTTGTATCCATTTTGCAGAAATAAGGGGCTTCCCTAGTAGTTCAGCTGATAAAGAATCCACCTGCAATGCAGGAGACCCTGGTTTGATTCCTGGGTCAGGAAGATCACTGGAAAAGGGATAGGCTACCCACTCCAGGATTCTTGGGCTTCCCTGGTGGCTCAGCTGGTAAAGAATCCGACTGCAATGGGGGAAACCAGCGTTCGATCCTGGCAGGCTATAGTCCATGGGGTCTCAAAGAGTCAAACACAACTGAGCGACTAACACATACATTCTATACAGAATGGATAAACAACAAATCCCTACTGTGTAACACAGGGAGCTGTATTCAATATCCTATGATAAAACATAATGGAATACGAAAAAGAATGTATATACATGTATAACTGAATCACTTTGCTTTGATAGCAGAAATTGATACAACATTGTACATCAACTATACTTCAATTTTTAAAAGACCTAACGTAAGAAATTCATTTCTATCTCACCTAAGCTGTAGATGTATGGCCTGAAGTTGCTCATTGTGTTGCCTTGTAAACCTTTTAATATCTGCAGGATCTGTAGTGATTTCCCCTCTTTCACTCTTACTGTTAGTAATTTGTGCTTTTACTCTTCTTTTTCAATTTTATTCAATGTTTATTAATTGCATTGATCTTTAGAAAGCAGCAGCTTTTGGTTATGTGGATATTCTGGTATTTTTCTCACCTTTCTTTCATTTACATCCGCTTTTACCTATCTCGGGACTTCCCTGCTGGCTCAGTGGGTAAAGAATCCGCCTGTAGTGCAAGAGACACAAAAGACATGGGTTTGATCCCTGGGCCTGGAAGATCCCCTGGAGAAGAGAAAGGCAACCCACTTCAGTATTCTTGCCTGGGAAATTCCCTGGACAGAAGAGCCTGGTGGGCTACAGTCCGTGGGGTCACAAAGAGTCAGACACGACTGAGCAGATGGCACACTGGCATCACCTATCTTATTTTCTTTTTTCTACCTATTTTGACTTCAATTTTCTCTTTTTCCCTCTAGTTTAAAGTAATATTTAGGATCTTTCTTCCCTTCCCATATAAATATTTAAAGTGATACATGTTCTCCTCAATCAGTGTTTTAGCTACATTTCACTCATTATAATACACTGCGGTCAGGCTTTCACTCAGCTCAAAAAAATTGTTTTAATTGTCCCTAAGATATCTTTTTTGTCCCATGGATTATTTAGAAGTGCGGACTGTGTTTAAAATGCTGACATTTCAGAGATTTTGAAGATTTCTTTCTGTTACTGACATAATTTCATCTCCAAACCACTTCGTTTAGCTTTCAAGGCCCGACATGATCAAGCCCCGTCTAGTCTGTGGTGCATTTGTTGCCACGTCTCCAGGATCCCACACAGATCAATCCTGTTTCTCTACACAAACTATGTCCCCTATGTGCTGCTATGTTCAGCTGAGACCCGGTGTAACTTCTCTGCTTTCCAGAGAACTCAGGAGCTCATCCCACGCCTCCAGGATGGACCACAAGCAGTCAGCACACACCTCCAGCTCAGCCCTGCTGCACTGAGTCATAAGGCCTGGTTTACCATCTGGCTCTACGGGAATATGTGTTGTAGGGAGGCAGGAACCAGGTCTTCTCAACGTGCAGAGCCTCAGCCTGCAGCCGGGCAGGAAGAGGTGACTGGTGAATGTGGGAGGAAAGGGGGACAAACAGGAGGTGCTACGGACTGAGTGTTTGCGTCTCCTAGCCCCCATGTGATGGTATCTGGAGGTGGGGTCTTTGGGAGCGAATTAAATAAGGGCATGAGGGTGGGGCTTCCGTGATGGGACTGCTACCCTGCTAAGGGGGGATGAAAAGACCAGAGCTCTCTCTCCACCATGTGACGGCACAGCAAGAAGGTGGCCAGGAACTGGGTCCTCACCAGACATCAGATCTATGAGGCGTAAATGTTTGTTTTTAAGCCACACGGTCTATGCTATTTTGTCAACGTGAAGTGATAACGATGGGACAAGAACGCCATTCAGTGTGAGGGGCTAACAGGAAAACCCATCAGGAGACGGGGGTGGGATGGGCACATCTCAGTGAAAGTGAAGTGAGAGTGTTAATCGCTCAGTCATGTCCGACTTTGCAACCCCATGGACCGTATAGCCGCCAGGCTCCTCTGTCCCTGGGATTCTCCAGGCAAGGACACCGGAATGAGTTGCCATTCCTTTCTCCAGGGGATCTTCTGACCCAGCGATCGAACCCAGGTCTTCCACGTCGGAGGCAGACTCTTTACCATTTGAGCTACCCAGGAAGCCCTACAGCTAAGTGCAGTATTCCAAGATTCTTGGGAACCTGAAAGCTCATTGGCTCACCTTTTCTCATGCTCAAGTTCATCGGATATTGATTAAGGGCCATCAGTTACAAGACTGGGCTCACAGAGACCATCTGTCTCCAGTTCCCACCAGTGGGGTGGGAATCCCCAGCCCAGGTGGCTCAGCAACTTGGAAAGAGCCAGACAGACAACCATTGGCAGAGACCCCACTCCAAATCAAGACAAGGTGTTGAAAACAGATATCCAGAAAAAAAAAAAAAAGAATTATATAATACATGGAAATCAGTCCAGGAGACAGGCTATGGTCTCAGCACCACAGGAGCTAAGGTTCAGCACAAGCCTGGGAACCGGTTAATCCATCTACTGTAGGCACTGAGATGCAGTAAAAGGTAAGCCAGGATTTGCAGGGGGCTTCAGCTGTCACTTTAAACAAACAGCTCCTAGTTTAAAAACAAAAAAATGATCTTCTGTTTCACACTTTCTTGTTCGAGGGTCTAGCCGTATCTTTAAAAGACGAAAATCGCAAAAACTGAAATGATTTAAATGCTGGTATGAAAAGACTGGTAAAATAATCCAACTCCTGAGGGAGACAGTCTTTCTCCGGGGCCCCTTTCGCATGCAATCAGTTCCCGACCAGGCTTCGTACAGAGACACCTGGTTCGGTGGGAGGACCTGAGGAGGATTTTCTAAATGTCGGAGAATCGACAAACACAGAGTCCCTGAACTAGAAGGAAACTTGGGGGAAGAAAGCATCCCAACTTTTTAAAGTGGGCTCAGAGGTGGAGAGATGCTTAAAAAATGTGTGATGACAAGGAGGATATTCTTGGATGTGGGTACTAATGAAAATACAAACAACTGAATTGCTCTCTAATGCTCTCAGTCCTTGGGGTCACTGGTGAACTGCTCCCATCTTAACAGCACCCCTTAAAAGGGGGGCGGGGGTGAACCTGCAAATCCCATTTGGCCAAAATGTGGCATGGGATGACTTGTCGTCAGACCGCCCCAGACACAGGACAGAACTTTCTAGGATGTATGTAGCCAAAGACGCCGGCCTGTCAAAGATATGTTATATGGGGATAGAAGAGCTTCTGCCTGCTTTTCCAGCTCTCAGTAGACATTCTGTTTTAACATGCTTTTTAAATGCGTGTAAGAGAGAAAACTTACATAAGCCTTTGGACCAGTTCCCTAAGGAAGAAACCTTAAATGTCAACTTGCAGCTAATAAGGAGCACATACTTTTTCAACAGGGCTGCCTCTCCCCAGCTGGACATGGGACCGTGATGTCCGAGCAGCAGGATGGTTATTCACTGTAAAAGGTGTTGGCTCCCCAGTAAACAAACTACTGGAACTCTTTGGGAACCAACTTTCTACTGTTCTGACGTTCAGCGCATCCATCGATTACCAGGAAGAGTTATGCCTCAGGTGAACCAAGCCAGGATTTTCCACAAACTATGTTTAATGCTCTTTACTTATGTCTCAGCCTACACTGTGCTATTTTTGCAACTTCTCGTGAGCTTTAGACTACTTCAAAATTTTAAAACTGTATACAAGAACTTTGGTTATGTTATCCCCATCTTTTCAGATATGGGCACCATGTATTAATACCATGGAAGGCAGGGGGTTTGCCCAAGGTATGCTGACCCCGTGTATCAGTCAGGACAAGGCTGCTGACGCTGCAGGACAATCCCCAGCCTCAGGGACATACAGCACTATTTATTTTCCCTCACGCGATGTGGCCGTTGAGGGTGGGCTGGGAGCTTGGCTCTGAATCAGGGTCATCCCTGATCGGGAGGACTGACCCAGGACAGAGGGCAGACCCCACCCAGAGTGCTGGGGGCACCATGGCAGGGAGGGGGCGTGGCCAGAGGTGCCCCGGCTCTTTGAGCTGCCACCTGGAAATGACTGATGTCACCCCCATTCACAGTCCACTGGGCATAGCCCGCCAGCTGGTAGTGGGCAGAGAAAGTCTATCCTGCCATGCAGAGAGGAGGGAGAGATGGAGAGACAGAGCCAGGACTACACACCAGAGAGCAGATGTCTTTGAGTCCAAACGGGACCTGACACCCTTTGATCACACAGCCTGTGTCCTTTCCTCTAAACTCTGCAGCTGCACTACTGTTTTTAGTAAAAAGAAAAAGTTTAAATATTATGTACTTCAGCCTCTCTTTCAAAAGTTAAAACATGGAGGTGTAAAACCTAAGCATCTCTTAAACTACCCCTAACTTTAAATGACATCTCCTCTGTTCCTCAGAGAAGCATTAGCAGATAATATACCTGATAATTAGCGAAATTTGAATACTGGATAAAGAAGCAGAAGTTTTATCTGAGTGTGTCCCAAATACTGCATAGGGCCTACTGATTCTAATAAATTATTTATTACTTCTCTGAAATCCAAATTTAACTGGGCATTCTCCTTGAGGTGGGGTGTGTTATTTTTATTTCATTTTGTCGTGTTGCTAAATCTGTCCACCTCTCTCATAGGTGGGGGCTACCATCCTACCAAAAACGTATGAAACAATGAGAACTGAAAAATTAAAATAATGGGAAAATATGTAAGGTCAAGAGCACTGATACATGCAGAGGAGCCAGGAACTGTTCCTCAGATAAAACGGTAAGTATAGAGGATGACCCACTGGGATGATGTCTGTGCTCCCTACAGCTCCTTTCTCCCCATTAACCCTCAGAGAACACGTGTTCCATGGGTCCACTGCTTCCGAATGAAACTCCAGCTGTGATAGAGCCCCCCATTCTACATCACATGGCCTTTCAGAGCCCAAGGAGTGAGGCCTAGTTTTGACCCTACTTCCCAACAAGCGGCACGTGACCTGGTACCGTTAACAAACCAAACCTGGGTTTGCTCATCCTCAAGAGGCAAAGCCCATCTACTGACACCAGACTGGTGGCAAAGCCCATCGACCGACACCAGACTGTGGTGCAGGAAAGTGAAGCTTCTATTGCAGGTGCCAAGCAACCAGTCCAGGTAGCTGGTGCTCAAAACACTCCAATTCCCCAGTGGCTTTCAGGGAAAGGTTTTCAAAAACAGGGTAAGAGAAAGAGCTAGCTGCAGAGTGTGTGATCCACTCGTGGACACTCTTCTGATTGGCTGCCGGTGAGGTAATCAGGAGTCCACCTCATCAGCCTTCTGGTTCCAACCAGTCTGGGGTCTATGTGCTCGTGGGCACCCTCTAGTCAACTTCTTCCACATGGTGGGGATTTCATTATCTGCAAAACAGCTCAAGGACTTGACCCGGAATATTATCTATAGCCCCTGAGGAGGAACTAAAGGCCCCTGACCTTGTGTAATGTACTGAAGTATTATTTCGTCTCCCTTGCCTGGTTTTCTTTGTTTCTGCATTTTCTCGTGTCTCTGGTTAAACTCATTCTTTGGAACTCGGGGAAAGCCTAGGAGGCTAAAGTTTTTCTGCAAATAACAGGCAGATGAAGGATGCGGTGGAGGGTCTGTCCCAGGAAGGCCCCAAAGGGTCCTGCAAAGTTACAGGGCAAAGAGGACCTGGATAAATGTTCATTGGACAGAATGGAATTGGAAAGAAAAAAGAAGGGAAGAAAGGAAGGCAGGCAGGCAGGGAGGAAGGGAAGGACACACACACACACACACTGTAATTGCTGGGTGTGAACTCCACATAAGGTAACAACTGCACTGCAGTAGTATCTGAGTGCAGCTAATCCAGTTAAATATTTTCCAGATGGAGTTAATGGAATATGCATTTTCTCATTTATCTTCGCTTTCTTACTATCTTCCTATGCTTTTGGAACTGCTTAAAAATTATTGACTGAAAAAGACACAGGCACCCAAGTGCTCACTGCAGCACCATCTACAATAGCCGGGTCGTGGGAGCAGCCTAGACGCCCATCAGCAGAGGAGCGGATAAAGCAGGTGCATATGGGCAGTGGGCTGTCGGTCAGCTCTAAAAAGGAGCGAAACTGGGCCATTTGTAAAGAGGTGGATGGACCTAGAGACTGTCATACAGAGTGAAGAAAGTCAAGAAGAGAAAAACAAATACCATTTGTTAACGTATATATGTGGAAGCTGAAACAACTGGCATAGACAGTCTTATTATAAAGCAGAAATAGAGACAAAGATATAGAGAACAAAGGCATGGATACCAAGTAGGGTGGGAGATTGGGATCGACAAACATATACTGTGGATGAGAGCGAAAGTCACTCAGTCGTGTCCAGCTCTGTGCGACCCCATGGACTGTAGCCCACCAGGCTCCTCAATCCATGGGATTCTCCAGGCAAGAGTACTGGAGTGGGTAAGTGAAAGTGAAGTTGCTCAGTTGTGTCCAACTCTGTGCGACCCCATGGAACAGTCCATGGGATTCTCCAGGCAAGACTACTGGAGTGGGTAAGTGAAAGTGAAGTTGCTCAGTCGTGTCCAACTCTGTGCAACCCCATGGACTGTAGCCCACCAGGCTCCCCCGTCCATGGGATTCTCCAGGCAAGACTACTGGAGTGGGTAGCCGTTCCCTTCTCCAGAGGATCTTCCCAACCCAGGGATCACACCCAGGTCTCCCACGCTGCAGGCGGATTCTTCACCAGCTGAGCCCCCAGGGAAGCTCACACACCACTGATACTACGTAGGGAATAGATAACGAGAACCTACTGTGGAGCTCAGGGGATTCTACCCAATGCTCTGCGGTGACCTAAATGGGAAGGAAATCCAAAAGAGAGGGGATAGATGCATACATATAGCTGATTCACCTGCTGTACAGCAGAAATGAACAGAGCACTGTAAATCAACTCTACTTCCATTAAAAAAAAAAACTTTTAAATGTCTCTCAACAAAATAAAAAATAAAATGATTTAATGAAACCAAAAAATTTTTAAAAAAAAGACGTCACTGTTCCGAATAATGAAATGAGGAGGATTTTAACTGAGTCTGACACTTATTCTTTAGTTAATTCAGTTGCGCCTAATTATCTTGTTGCTTTGCAATCCAGCCTTCTCCCAACCAACACCAGCCCCGGGAGCACTCCTCATTAATTGCAGAGCAGCGTGAGGCGATCTCTTAAATATAAGAAGAGCAACCGTCTGCACCCTAACTTCTCTGCCACGTCCCCGAACGCCTCTGAGCATGTGGAAGAGAAAGCTTCCAGCTTCTTCTCTGAGGTGTGTGAGGAATCTGTGACTGTGTTTTCCATTATGTATCCCCCTCCACACCAGTTGACACTCTCTGTCCATTTGGAAATTGATGGGCCATTTTAGAAGAATCACCAAAAACAAGCCTGAGACAAGATGAACCACCTGAAAACGAATTAACTCCAACATTTCCACTGAAGATAAAACACATCAAGACACAGATCTGCCTTGAGCAACTCCTGGCTTTGGGGCTGCGATTTGATTGCTCGATTTCTCTGGCCAGTTAGCCCAGGTTTTTACACATTTTCCTCTGTGTCTATGCCGTTTTCTGTAATTAGAAAAAAATTTCAAATACTCCCAAACTCTTCTAAACTTCAAAATTATACCCTGAAGTCAAGTTTGCAACAAAAGTGGGACTTCTCTGGTTTACCTTCCCTGTAATGTGGTTTGGGAAAATGTGGTTTTCAGCCACGGCAAAGAAAAACAGTCTTCAGAACTCAAGCTGTTTTTGGTGAAATGTTACTTTTTAACCGAATATGTGTTTCCATGAGAAATGTTCTCTAGCAGCTGGAGGGTCAGCCAGCTGCGCTCTGCGCTGAAACACACCCAAGCCTGGAGTAAATTCTTAGGATGCTCACCTCTAGGTCCTGAGAATGGTCTGGTCTTTCCTTACAAGGAAAGATATGGCCTGATGCGCAAGTAAAAGTAAAGAGTGAAGTGTTCCTTTCCCAGACACCAGAAGATGAGCAAAGGGGTAAGATGGCAATGAATGAGAGCTCTCTGTTACAGAGACACATGGTAACAAGGAAAGAGAAGGGGGAAAAAGGTACTTAATCTACAAGATTAAAAATCAGATTGAGTTATAACCCAAAAGCTGAGGTGGAATATTCTGAAGCAGCGCTGATAGGCATGTACCTTCTCTCTTTCTCTGACATCACTAAATCCAGAATTTTCTATCACTGGATGGGAAAGTGGTTCAAAACTCAGAGGAATCATGGGACAATGCAGATACCAGCCTTCCTGCAAACCTGACCTAAAGCTTGGTGGTGCAGATTCACTGTGGTGGACACACTGGGTTGAAGAGGGCAGCTTCCAAGCCAGGTGGCCTGCCTTTGGATTCTGGTTCCGCCGTTTAAAACCTGTGTGACACTGAGCCACGACTTAATCCCTCTGTGCCTCAGTTTCCTCTTCTGTAAAATGGAGCAGATGAGGACATTCTGCCAACTCTGTTTTGAGGACCAAATGCGTTCATCAACATAAAGTGCCGGGAAGAACGGCCAGTATGTAGAAAACACTCGTTGATGTTCAAGAGTCCAGACAACTTCAGGTGAAGTCCCAGTGAAATTCACAGCCTCTGGGAGGATCTCAGTTCTTTTGTTGACCGAGAACTCTTTCATCCAGGCATAAACACCCCTGTTCCACAGCTCACATGTGGGAACATTGCTTGAGAGCTTTCCCCACGACACTTCTGAGAAGCAGAGTTATGACTCCCAGGTCAAATAAAAGCAAACAGAGGCATGAAGATGTTAAGTAATTTGCGTCCAGTCAGAGAGCACCAGAGCGGAGATGAGCCCAGCTGACAGAGACCACCTTCCACCACCAGGCTGCCGCTAGTGCACTGGACACACGCACCCTGCGTGGGCACCAAGTGAGCTGGCACAGGCTGGTTCTTCACATAAGGGGGCTTCACAGGGCTTCTGACACTCAGGAAGTTCCTGGACGAGAGCAATAATGTGCACAAATAATTCAGCCACGTGCATCTGGATGGTTGTTTTTTTTTTTCCTTTTCATTCCTAAAGAGATGGGAATAACAGACCACCTTAACTGTCTCCTGAGAAACCTGTATGTGGGTCAAGAAGCAACAGTTAGAACCAGACATGGAACAATGAACTGGTTTAAAATTGGGAAAGGGATATATGTCAAGGCTATATACTGTCACCCTGTTTATTTAACTTCTATGCAGAGTACATCATACGAAATGCCAGGCTGGATGAATCACAACCTGGGATGAGGATTGCTGGGAGAAATAACAACCACCTCAGCTATGCAGATGATACCAGTCTAATGACAGAAAGCAGAGAGGAACTAAAGAGCCTCTTGATAAGGGTGAAAGAAGAGAGAAAAAAGCTGGCTTAAAACTCAACATTCTAAGATCATGGCAGTCAGTCCCATCACTTCATGGCAAATAAATGGGGAAAAAATGGAAACGGTGATAGACTTTATTTTCTTAGGCTCCAAAATCACTGCAGTCACTGTAGCCATCAAATTAAAAGATGCTGGCTCCTTGGAAGGAAAGCTATGACAAAACAAGGCAGTGTATTAAAAAGCAGAGACATTATTTTACCAACAAAAGCCCATATATTCAAAGCTATGGTTTTTCCAGTAGTCATGTATGGATGTGAGAGTTGGACCATAAAGAAGGCTGAGAGTCAAAGAATTGACCCTTTCGAGTTGTGGTGCTGGAAAAGACTCTTGAGAGTCCCTTGGACTGCAAGGAGATCCAACCAGTCAATTCTAGAGGAAATCAACTCTGAATATTCATTGGAATATTCATTGATGTTGAAGCTGAAGCTCCAATACTTAGCCACCAGATGTGAAGAGCCAACTCATTAGAAAAGACCCTGATGCTGGGAAAGATTGAGGGCAGGAGGAGAAGTGAGTGACAGAGGATGAGATGGTTGGATGGTATCACTGACTCAATGGACATAAGTTTGAGAAAACCCTGGGAGAGTGAAGGACAGGGAAGCCTGGTGGGCTGCAGTCCATTGGGTTGCAAAGAGTCAGACCTGACATAGCGACTGAACAACAATCTGAATGTTCCTTCCACGGAAACCCCAGACGGCCTCTGCCCTGCTGCTGCTCACCCTGCAGGTTCCCAGGACCACAACCCTAGGGCAGCAAATCTGTCTGGGCATCTGGGACTTGAGTCCAGTCTTCTGGTTCTGGGGATAACAACGCTGGGGCCCAGAGACAGCAGAGGGTAACACATCCAAGAACACCAGCTGATGCAGGTGGTGGTTAGAGCTTGGCTTCCCAGAAGAAGGGGAGAAAAGCAAAGCCTCTGAGTCAGGACCCTGAAGAGGTCTGTGTCACTGGAGAGGAAAGGCTGTGACGGGGGTGGGAAAGGTGGAGACTGGGAAATTCCTCAACGGGTCCATCCAGGCGCGAGACAGGGGACATTCAGTGATGCTCCAAGTCTCAGGGGAAGGAAAGCAGAAAGCAGAAACGTGCTCTCTGCTCTGCTCTCCTTCCAACACATTGTATTTAAACTATCAAATGTTTTAGCCAGTCTGCAGAAAATAAATCCTTTTCACAGGGGGTGAAATCTGGCGCTCTCTCCTAGCAGAAGGCCCATGGCTCCCACAGAAAACGCAGGCTAGCTTTCTGCAGCTTTTCTGCCCTCCACCCTATATCTGCAATTTACATAATCACTGGCAAATAAGATGATAAAAGCATCCTCTTTCATAACAAGCATATTGTTACTATTATTATTCTTAAGGCAAATTATCTTCTGATTATAGAGATTAGTCAAAACCACGATTCTGTTGATTGTGAGGTGGGGACTGATTTTTTTTTTTTTCCTAGCCAGGAGAAGAGCTGTTGTTTCCATGTTTGAAAATTACATAAAATGCACTTGGAGGGAAATAAAGTTTCTGAGATTCATTTAATTATCAGTTCTCTCGGAAGACTTCCAGCCTTTCACTTGCTTGTCTAGTCAAATATTGTTCCCCAAAGTTGATTCACTTTTTTTTTTAATTGCAGATCAACTTCTTCCTTTTAAAAGTATCTCCAATTTTTCAAAACTCTGTTTTTTCAAAGCAGGGAGAAGAGGGAGGAAGGAATAAATTGGGAGATTGGGACTGATATATACACACTACTCTACATAAAATAGATAACTAATAAGAACCTGCTGTATAGCACAGGGAACTCTTCTTGATATTCCATAATGACCTAGATGGGAAAAGAATCCAAAAAGGTTGGATATACGTTTACATATAACTGATTCACTTTCCTGCACGCCTGAAACTAACACAATATTGTAAATCAACTATACTCCACTAAAAAAATTTTTAATAAAAATTCTGATTTTTAGGTATCAGTGTGTGTTTATTGGGGTTTATCCATCATATAAGGAATGCACACCTCGAAATAAAGAATATTTGAGAACAATGGCTTTGAACTGAAGAAATGCTTGTCCTTCCCAGAGCTCTGGTTGGAGAGGCAACTGAGAGGAACGGCCTCCTCCCCTGGCAGAGAGTGAGGTGGGGCTCAGGCCAGGTGAGAGTTCCATCAAGACCTCACCACTCCCAGGACTCCAGGTCCAGAGCAGAGCGGACTGCAGAGCTTCTGGCTCCTCCCCACAGCACCAGTTTTCAGAGGCAGGTGCACTCACTCACCTGGAAAAGGGCATCCACCTGGCCTCTCCCCGTGGGGACGTCTGGCAACACGTGCAGACAGCTTGGGGCTTCCAAGGTGGTGCTAGTGGTAAAGAACCCACCTGCCAATGCAGGAGATGTCAGAGATGCGGGTTCCGCTCCTGGGTCAGGACGATCCCCTGCAGGAGGGCATGGCAACCCACTCCAGTATTCATGCCCAGAGAATCCCACGGGCAGAGGGCCTGGGAGTCTGATGGGCTATGGTCCATATGGTCACAAAGAGTCAGAGAAGACTGAAGCGACTTAGCACGCACGAATGCAGACAGCCTGGGATACGACGACCAGGCAGGCGGCGAAGGTCATGTTCACTACCGGCATCTAACGGATGGGGCCCAGGGCTGTTGATAAAAATCTCAGAAGGTACAGGACAGTGTTTCCCCCTCCCACAAACAGAGAGTCATCTGCTCCCAAATGTCAACAGTGCTGCAGCTGAAAACCCTGGTCCAGCTGATTAGAAATCACGTGAGACATTTTTTTTTAACAGAAAACTATGGGGAGTGGCTTCCCATGTGGCACCAGTGGTAAAGAACTCACCTGCTAATGCAGGAGACACAAGAGACGTGGGTTCAATCCCTGGGTGGGGAAGATCCCCCGGAGGAGGAATGGCAACCCACTCCAGTGTCCTTGCCTGGGAAACCCCATGGACAGAGGAGCCTGGTGGGCTACAGTCCATGTGGTCGCAAAGAGCCGGACACGACTGAGCACAAAGGCACACACGGTGGGTGGAGAGGCTCTATTTGAACCCTCTCTGCTCCTGAAAACCCATCCTTAAGTGATGTCATTTTGGGTAGAATTACAAAAGAACAGAGCCAAAACTGTATAACTGATTATACCTTCGTAGGAAGAATTTCAAACAAAAAGATCCCGCCCCCAAAATACAAATAAATAAACTTTTAGGGATGCAGATAAAATTGCCAAAGATCTGTCAATATGCTGACTTCACTACAGGTCTATATTTGAGCTGTTAGGTTGGGAGAAATCTGATGGAATACTTCACTCTCTTCCTTTAAGATCTTCTCTTATGTTTTGCTAATGTGCTGATTGATACTCATTAAAATATTGGTAATTATAAGACAGTGTTTCATGACCCCTACAGAGCATATAATAGTAAATAGGTTTTCCTCCTTTTAGCATGCTAAAACTAAAAAACACTAATTATGCATCCCATTCCTCAAAGAATTAAAACATTTCAGCATCTCTTACGACAGAATGTTGGCAACATTTTCTGCAAAGGGTCAGATAGTACATATTTTTGGCTTTTCAGCCCTCATGGTCTCTGTTGCAAGGACTGGACTCTGCCATGGAACACCCAGGGCAGCCACGGGCAATATCGAAATGAACGGGCCTGGCGGACTGCCAATAAAACTTTATTTACAAGAACAGGCTGAGGGAGGGGTTTGGCCCCAAGACTGTAATTGCGGCGTCCTGTCTTACAACATAGATTTCCTGAAAATAATGTGTTTAGGAGAAAAGAAGAGGGGAAAGTTCTGAGTCAGCCATTTAAAATATCGGCAATAGTTCTCACCACCTCACAAAAGCAGCCTGTGTACAACTCACGGCCAGTCCAAGGGGACCGAGGCACGGGCAGGAACAGGATTTAAAGGTTACACAGAAATCTGGAGGAAAAGAGGCACTGCAATCACATGGGTCAGCAATCCAGTGTGACTTTCATTTCTCTAGTAAGTTTCTCTTTCAGTTTAAAGCCTTGCTTTTCTCATTAGTGATCTATTTTCTGTATAGTATCGATAGTGTAGAACTCTGCTCAATACTCTGTAGTGACCTAAAGGAGAAGGAAATCCAAAAAAAAAGAGGGCACATATGTCTATGTATAGCTGATTCACTTTGCTGTGCCATAGAAATTAATACAACATTACACAGCAGCCAAATGCCAATAAAAAAATTTTTTTAAATAAAAGTGAAAACAGGTTTTAAAAAATCGAATAAAAAAACAAAAATTTCTAGTAACTCACTTTAAAAAATGAAACAATAAAATTAATTGTAGTATTAATATATTTTGACCCAGCATACCCAGCAATAAATACTATTGCTTTATGTCAATAATAAAACAATTAATGATAATCCATGATAATGATAAATTATTAAGGCTTTCCTGGTGGCTCAGACGGTAAAGAATCTGCCTGCAATGGAAGAGGCTCTGGTTCGATCCTTGGGTTGGGAAGATCCACTGGAGAAGGAAATGGCAACCCACTCCAGTATTCCTGCCTAGAGAATTCCACGGACAGAGGAGCCTGGTGGGCTACAGTTCATGGGGTCGCAGAGTCGGACACGACTAAGCGATTAACACTTGCACTTTTCAATGAGAAAAATAAATAAAGCCTTGCTTTTAACTTAGAAACAACCCTTCCCTCCTTGTGGGAAGGGAGGAGGTGAGCTGGCCTGGAGGGGCTGAGAGGCCTGGGCGACCCCTGTGACGGGGCCTGGTCTGCAGTCACAGAGGCTGTTCTTATGAGGGAAGATGCACTTGGGACTCCCTAGCACAGAGACTTTCACTTTTCACTTTCATGCATTGGAGAAGGAAATGGCAACCTACTCCAGTGTTCTTGCCTGGAGAATCCCAGGGACGGGGGAGCCTGGTGGGCTGCAGTCTATGGGGTTGCATAGAGTCAGACACGACTGAAGCGACTCAGCAGCAGCAGCAGCAGCACGGAGACAAGAGAGCATCAGACCCCTGCTGGGGACAGACATTCCCTTTCCAAAACCTAGCAGGTGCTACTCCTTAGACCAGCTGCTTCCCAGTAACCAGGCATCTTCTCCTGACTGCAAGTCCACAAGGCCGGGGCCAGGAAGGGTCTCTCCCGGGTGAGGAATTGGAGGGAGGGTGTTTCCGAGGCATCAGGAAGCCAAGACTTGCACTTGGGCTGTGGGCACTGAGCCTGAGTCCGAAACCCCCCACTCGGCCTAGTCATTAACTTTTTGTGTTTTCTGTTTGTTTGTTTTTAGTTAGAGCAACAGCACCGCTTTTATTGGGCACTTAAAACTTTTTTTCTTTTTTCTTAATTTAATTTGTATTATATATTGGAGTACAGTCAATTTACAATGTTTTATTAATTTCAGAGGGCTTCCCACGTGGCTCAGTAGTAAATAATCTGCCTGCAATACAGCAGACATGGGTTGGATCCCTGGGTTGGGAAGAGCCCCTGGAGGAGGACATGGCAACCCACTCCAGTATTCTTGCCTGGAGAATCCCATGGACAGAGGAGCCTGGCAGGCTACAGTCCATGGGGTCACAAAGAGTCAGACGTGACTGATGTGACTTAACACGCATGCACGCATTAGTTTCAAATGTACAGGAAAGAGATTCAGTTTTATCTATACATGCATCCATTCCTTTTCAGAGTGTTTTCCCATACAGACTATAACAGAATATTGAGGAGAGGTCCCTGTGCTCTACAGCAGGTCTTTGCCGATCATCTATTAGTAGTGTGTCATTTTGTTTTATGATGGTAACATATACCAAATATAGAATTTACCATTTTAACAATCTTTCAGACTTGTCCAATTGACTCCCAACCTTCGGTGACTGAGGGTCTCTGGACTTCCCTGGTGGCTCAGATGGTAAAGTGTCTGCCTGCAGTGTGGGAGATCTGGGTTCTATCCCTGGGTCGGGAAGATCCCCTGGAGAAGGAAATGGCAACCCACTCCAGTACTCTTGCCTGGAAAATTTCATGGATGGAGGAGCCTGGTAGGCTACAATCCATGGGGTTGCAAAGAGTCAGACACGACTGAGCGACAACTTGCATAGCCAGAAAAGGTGGTCAGGCTAAAAGACCCAGGAGGCGGTCACTGTGCCCAGCAGGTGACCACTGGGGTGGATGTGGGATATGGGCAAGGTGCCCAGAGCATCCACTGTCCCTGTCGTGGGTGGCTTTGTGGCTGATTGCTCATGGGGCCTGCCTGTCTCAGAGGGCTCTGAGCCCCTGTAGAGTAGAGCCCACCACTAGTTCACATCTGGACCACCAGTCCAGGGTGGGTGGGAGGGTCCAGGAGACGTGGCAAAGGAGTGCTCAGATGTCTCTGTGAGAAGGAGACATGGGCTAGGTCTTTGGAGGGGGAGGGGGCCAGAGGGGACTTGGGAAGGCAGGAGAAGACAGGGGCAGGGACGGAGTGTGGAGGGCGGCCAGGGTCCTGCCTCCCATCCTCCCCGTGGCCTCTGTGGCGTCCCCTCCCACGGCCGCCTGGCCCCCTGCCAGCAGCCCTCCTATCGTCTCCCACGCCTTCTCTGCAGGAAACCATGCCGTACCTAGCAACAGCTGCTACAGGGAGCCGACTCTCCGGAGAGCCCAACAACAGAGCACACGGCTGACTGCAACTCCCAGAAACGACTGAAAGGAAAGGCACGTTTATTTCAAGGCCAGGCTGGGACAGGATCTGGGTTTCCAGCAGTGGAGTCATGGCGGCTTCTGTGGCCGGCCCGACGGGGCGCTGAGCGGCTCGCCGGAGGGCGCCGTCCGGAGAAGGAGCAGATTCACCCTCTCTGGTCGGCGATGGTCCTTGTTCCTGAGATTCCTGTTGCTCCTTGTTCCCGTTCAGCTGGGTCAACATGTGCCTGTAAATTTCTCCCAAAAGGGAGATCACAGCAGCATCACCAGCCCCAGAAATGACAAACAACTCAAGTATGGGAAGGCAGCTGCCAAGTATTCAACAGGACTCATGTTGCACCAGAAAAAAAATACCAGATAAGAAAAATAAACCGAGTTGTGAGCATATTTCCCTAAATATGTCTCCATGTTGTGGTTCCTTCCCGTCTTCGGTGTAACGAATACACCAATTTGTCAGGGGTCACGGAGCGGCAGTCCTACGAAGGCTGCCTCGTGTCGGTGAACTCAGTCTCCTGGTCCTCTCCCTTCTCAGGGCAGAGAGCGATGCAAAGACTTCAGCACACAGAGCCACTGACGTTAATTTTCCTGCCAGCCTACTGGCTAAGGAACTCTACAGCTGTGACCGCCTGTTCGCCCGGGGCTCGGGCTCTACTGCATTAAATGGAGTTGGCAGTCTGTTTTGGCAAAACGCTTTGTCATCATTGACTGGAAGATCCCGGGGTCCCTTTGGTATGGCAGAGGGTCTGGAAGGTGGAGGGTGGTCACAGTCACCCACCCCTCACCTTTGTTGACACAACTAGATGCCAGGATCCAAGAGCAGAGCAACCAGAAGACAGGGTTGGCCCTGGGAAGCCAGGAGCCAAGATCCGGGCGATGGGTAATGCGTGGAGGACTCGTATGAGGCTTTGGAGGCTACACGTTGCCCAACAACACGGAGCTGGCCAGGACACGAGGGTGTCTGCCAGCCTCCGGAGGCCACGCTTGGCACAGCCGTGAAACCCACAGCCACAAACACTGACAAGGCAAGAATAAAATAGGGTGAGAAACCAGCTTCCCTTTGCTTCTCAGACTCTTTGGAAGATTCTGGAAGGGCATTTGCTTACCCCCTGGAGCGAGAGCCCAGATTCCTCTGTGGTTCGGTCAGGAAGTGCAAAGAAGCGTCCATTGTGCCCAGGGCCTGTGCCACGACACCCGGCCCCTGCCCTCAAGGAGCTCACACTTGGATGACTTAAACCAAGAGTGATGCCGCAGAGGGGTCCACGCGTGACCCTCTGAGGTCAAGGTGGTCTAGTCCCCGGCAAGGGCCCCCAGAGGGGCGGGGCTGAATCCAACCAAGGATCAACAACCGAGGACGAGAGGGCCTCATCAACGGGAAAGCCACCTCTCTGCTGTCTCCTACCACGCGTGCTTCCCACGAGATGAGAGCCACGATGCTTAGATGCTAACTGGCTACAGTGTTTAATTTGCCATGGACGGCCAGGGGTCCAATGTGACGTCCCCGCCCCAAGGAAAGCATCAGGCACCCTTTCTGCTTAAAGAGGAACAAGCTTCCCATGGACGAATCCTGCTCGTGAGACAAGAAGAGAGCCTCCTCTTGGCCTGACAGGACCTCGGAGCCGCAGATACGGGGCCACCCGGGGCCGCCAGAAGCGGTGTCTTCTGCTCCAGAGGCAGAACAAACATTTCCGTGGAGCGGCGACTTTAAGCTCCCCCGGAGGGAGGATGTGAGCTGTGAGAGCCCAGTGAGTCAAGGGCAAGGTCAGAAGAGCTCTGGGTGCGGTCCCTCTGTCTTGCCCTTGCAAAAGTGTTCCTGAAGCGGGTGAATTTCCCCATCGCCTTCGCTTCTCGGGCCCCTTCATTAACTGTGCTTTCTGGCCTCCTTTTATTTCTAATTGTTTTCTTAAGCTTCTAAAAGGAAACACTGCTTTCTTTTTAGACCTGCTTACATTTAAATCCACTTAACTTTTTGTCTGGGGCCCGTCTCTTCCGGAAAGGGCGCTGGGCTCCCTGCGGAGCGAGCGTGCTTGTTACAGAGTCGGAGGGGATCAGGCGACCTCGGGAGGCTGCCGCGTGCTCATTCCGGAAGACCGTTTGCGGGGATTTCTTTTTGTGGGTTTGCTTCCTTCGCCCGGCCAGATGCATTCTCATCCAGTCAGTTGAGTATGTGAGCGTGTGTTTTCAGAATCTGAAGCTGTGGGCAGGTTGTTGTTTAGTCAGCAACTCATGTCTGCCGCTTTTTGTGACCCCATGGACTGCAGCCCGCCAGGCTCCTCTGTCCACGGGATTTCCCAAGCAAGAATACTGGAGTGGGGAGTCATTTCCTTCCCCGGGAGTATCTTCCTGACCCAGGGATGAAGCCCACATCTCCTGCATTGGCAGGAGGATGCTTCACCACTGAGCTACCAGGGAAACCCATTTTGTACTAAATAAGGACAGGCATTCAGGGTGGTTGCGATTCTGTTGGTAACAATAGTCCAAAAGGTCACCTTATATAAAGCACGTGCCTGCAACCCAATGTGTCAGCTGGCTTCATTCAGTCCTCCTCCAGATACTGCCAGCCTTGTGTTATCACCCCATTTCACAGATCACAAAACTGAGGCACAGGGATGTATAGCCACTGGCCCAAATCACATGCAGTGACAGAACTAAGGTTCTAACACAGGTCCGATCCCTAATCATCCCACAATTTCAAGCTGTCCCAGTGAAAGCCCAACACCTTCTGTTTGATTTTAGTATATCCTTCTTTCAAAATGCAGATACAGGAAGTCCCCTACATAAGGATCTTCAAGTTACATGCTTTCAGAGATGCATTCTCCATGTCCAGTCACGTAAGTTGGTTTACAGGCCTTGTGTGCATGCATCTCTCACAGGTCTCCTCCTGACAAACCATCTCCCACCTCCTTCCCCTCCTCCAGTCAATCACTCTTCTCGGCTGTTCACTCAGTATCAGCCCCTGTTTGCCAGCTGTTGTACTGCACTACTGTACTGTTCCAGGTTGGTGTTCGTCGCTAGGTCATGCCCGACTCTTTGCAGCCCCATGGACAGCAGCACACCAGGCTTCCCTGTCCTTCACCATCTCCCGGAGTCTGCTCAATCTCATGACCATTGAGTCAGTGATGCCGCCCAACCATCTCATCCTCTGTCACCCCCTTCTCTCCTGCCCTCAGTCTTCTTCAGCATCAGGGTCTTTTCCCACGAGTCAACTCTTCACATCAGGTAGACAAAGTATTGGAGTTTCAGCTTCAGCATCAGTCCTTCCAGTGAATATTCAAGACTGATCTCCTTTAGGATGGACTGGTTGGATCTCCTTGCAGTCCAAGGGACTCTCAAGTTTTCTACAGCACCACAGCTGGAAAACATCAATTCTTTGGTGCTCAGCCTTCTTTTAGAGTCCAACTCTTATATCCATACATGACTACTGAAAAAATCATAGTGTTGACTATACAGACCTTTGTCAGCAAAGTGATATCTCTGCTTTTTAATACACTGTCTAGGTTTGTCATAGCTATTCTTTAATTTCGTGGCTGCAGTCACCATCCACAGTGATTTTGGAGCCCAAGAATACTATTCAAGGCACTATACTATATGATTAAAATTGTTTTATTTTTATGTTTGTTTCTTTTTAATGTATTATTTGTATGCAAAATATTATAAACCTATTACAGCACAGTACTATACAGCTGACTGTGTTATTTAGGTACTTAGGCTAACTTGGTTGGATTTACAAACAAATTGGACTTATGAATGTGCTCTCAAAACAGAATTTGTTCGTATGTAGGGGACTTACTGTATTTTATAAATAAATTTTAAAAACTAATGTTGCAAGCCCCTTTGATTCGACTTTTGATTCAAAAACACACCAAGATGTCACTCAAACAAAGGAAGGTCAGGAAGGCCAGTTCTAGCAAAGTGATGGGACCCCCTCTTGGGGAAAGTTTTCCTGGGAGAGGAGACTACCACCCACAGCTCTCAGTCTGATACCGTGGGCAGGGCCGGGAGGGAGGGTCTGGGGTTCAACACGAGCCCGCAAGCTGTCCTGCCAAAGGGCTACAGGACAGGGAACGTGCCGATCCAGCACAAGTGCCAGCCACGCCCCAGCCCCAGTGCCATGAGTTGCAGAGAAAACAAATTAAAGAAGTGGTTTTCGAAACTGCCGTCAAGCCAGGGCACAGTGGAAGCCAGCCGGCCTACAAGTGAACGCCTTTCGGCCATAGCTATCCCCACAGCCTCAGCAGTCTGCTGTGCGTTTTACAGCAACTCACCTCCAAAGGCAACATGTTTTAAAGCCATCACTGGCTTATTTGTCACAGTTTACCTGTGACACTCAACCCCACGGGATGTTATTTTTCGCAGTTAGGAAGGCCGGGACGGCCAGCTCTCGCGGACTGGCATCTTTGGGGCCAGCCTCTCTGTGATGAAAGCAGGCGCTGTGCAGAGTCCCCCAGGGTCAGGCCCAGACAGCAGCCTGCTCCAGCTGCTGCCCGGGGTCACCTATCTGCACGCTCTAAATCAGGTGTCTAAATCAGATCAGAAAAGCCTTTTACTGGAGCCAAACTGAGGACTCAATTTTGAGAGAGTGCTCAGATGAGTGAGACTTGCTGACAACCCCTAGATAACTCAGAGGAGCTGCTCTGGAGAAGCGTGGTTTTCAGCTCAGCTCTATTCTTGTCAGAACAAAGAACATGAAACAAGTCAGGGATACATGCCTTCAAGGTTTCAAAACACAAAACTAGATCAGCAGGTGCACAGAGTCAGCATGGCCTTGCCACCTGGGAAGAGAGTCTTATCACTGAAGGAGGATAAGCATTAGCATCTTCATTTTTAATATGGACATTCTTTACATCTGGTCAACACACTCTCTTCTTCAAGGATTAAAGTGGATGTACAGTGAACATCTGATAGGCCACACACTGACTGTTTTAGCTAGCAGAAAATTCAAGTTTTGTCCTTGTTCAATCGCTAAGTTGTGTCTTACTCTTTGTGACCCTATGAACTGCAGCACATCTAGCTTCCCTGTCCTTCACTATCTCCAGGAGTTTTCTCAAACTCATATCCATTGAGTCAATGACGCCATCCAACCATCTCATCTTCTGACACCCTCTTCTGCCCCTGCCCTCAATCTTTCCCAGCATCAGGGTCTTTTCAAATCAGTCAGTCCTTTCCATCAGGGGGCCAAAGTACTGGAGTTTCAGCTTCAGCATCAGTCCTTCCAATGAACACTCAGGACTGATCTTTTTTAGGACAGACTAGTTGGATCTCCTTGCAGTCCAAGGGACTCTCAAGAGTCTTCTCCAACACCACAGTTCGAAAGTATCAATTCTTTGGCACTCAGCCTTCTATATGGTCCAACTCTCACAACCATACATGACTACCGGAAAAGCCATAGCTTTGACTATAAGTTCAAATTAAATCATGCACAAACCAGAATGACTTCCCTGGACCTCAACATGTCAAAGTGTCTTTCATAACTTTGAGCTGGGTGGAATCAGCCAAATGCAAATGCACTCGTGTTTGCGTGGGTTTTCTAACCACTCTGTGTGAGCGTGTCTAGAGGCGTGAGCACATGCGTGTGTGACGAACTCGATGCCCTGTTGACAGCCTCAGAGAGTCAAGAAGTCATGTCTTAGACATGTAAAGCTGTTTCTCCAGTCCAGTACATAAGTCTCTGACGGACTCACTGAACAAAGAGCAACACAAATACTTTTTTCTGTATTTTTTATTACATATTGAAAGTGAAAGTGTTCTCACTCAGTTGAATCTGACTCTTTGCAGCCTCACAGACTGTAGCCTACCAGACTCCTCTGGCCGTGGAATTCTCCAGGTAAGAATACTGGAGTGGGTTGCCATTCACTTCTCCAGGGGATCTTCTCAACCCAGGGATCAAACCCAGGTCTCCTGCATTGCAGGCAGATTCCCCACTGTTTCTGAGCCACCAGGGAAGCCTCGGTGGCTAATTATTTCTCTACGGAGTGAACAGGTGCTTGCTCCAGGTCTCTGAGGGGCACAGAAAAAGAACTCTATAGCCCTGACAGGATATGATTCTTAAATGGGAGGGCAATGTGGAACTCTACAATAAGTCGTGGCATATTAGGTATTTATGGTTATTCTTAATAAGGTACATTAAATAGAGAGCTGGACAGTACCAAGAAGAAGCGTGTGGTCCATGACAACAGCATCTCCATCCTCCCAAGGCAAATGGCCATCAAACGCCTTGTCAGGTACCAGAACACAAAACCAATCCCCCCAGTTCGCTAGCATCACACATCTAGTAGACGACCTAATGCCATCATCTGGTGAGTCTTTGAGAATTTGATTTTGTGGCACTTACTGAAGAAGAAATTGTTGATTTCCTTCAGCTTTTGCCTAAGGACTCAGTTGAATACAAGTTAGATCCAACTGTAATCTTTTTACAGGAGGCTAAATTGAGACAGAAAGGCTAGGATTTTTCTTCAAGTGGAAATGGAGATTTATTATTTACAAAATTGCCTAAATGTTGCTATTGAGGTTTTATAGACTCACAGAGTTTTTTTTCCCAAAAAGCTAGTCCAATAATTGGATTCTGTACCAATTATCGTGTTTATCCTTGGTAAATTACCCATCTATGAGTCATTTCTGTCTATATCACCCTGCCCAGGGTTAAGAGAAGCATCACAAATAAGAAGGATCTGGAAAAAGCTTCTGATGGTACTCATGACGGGGGGCGAGGGGCAAGTTTCAGTGACAACTTCAGAGGGAAATTCACCGCTTCTGATAACCAAATCCTTTCTGCCAATTCTAAAATGAAAATAAGGACTTTGTTAAAAAAAATGTTATATACCCTGACTAGCAAGATCAACTGAAGATGGAAATAACAGTCCTCTCTCGGTATCTGGGGTAGGGGTAGGAGATGGTTCCAAGAACCCCTCTTCCTACCCCAGATGCCACCATCCACAGATGCTCCAGTCCTTCTCATAAACTGGCCCAGCACACTCAGCCTCTGCATCCATAGGTTTGGCATCCACGGATTCAACCAATTGTGGATGCAAAATCTGACCTGCAATTGGTTGAACCCACAGATACAGAAGCCAGGGAATGCAGACGGCTAGGTATTTATTGAAGAAAATCTGCGTAGAAGTGAACTCTTGATGTTCAAACCTGTGCTGTTCAGGGATCAAGTGTAACTGGTAGCTGGTCTTCTCAACAGAAAGCAAGAATATAAGGAAACAATGGTGCTACTGCTGGTAGGTATTTACTTCCAAGTTAGTTGTGGGGGGGTCAGAATATACAATTTTGACCTATTAATGTCCTTTAAGGAATCAAATTGTCAGATTTTCAATGACTGTACTTTACTGTACTTTCAAATTGTCATCAAGGTTTCACGATACAAAAATAAAGGAAATGTTTGACTAAAATAATGATCTCAAAACAAAACTCCAAATTTTAGGTGCTTCAATACATAATGTCTCCAGAACCAAATCTGAAGAGAAAGCAAATAGCTCTTTGATGCTTTAAAAGGTGCTGTAAATTTCTTTTGTCAGTTTACAGAAGAAGATCAGAACTGGTTTTTTGTTTGTTTTTTTTTTTCCTCCAAAAATCCCCCATTGGGAACAGGCTACCTTTTCCACAGACTTCTGTGCACACTTAACACACCTTGCACACACAGGCTGAGCCTGTGGGCTCTGTGTCTTCTTGAACATGTCAAAGGGACCCAGACACAGAAACAGGTCTTTCTACATTTTAGTTATACACCTACTAGGACTGGATGCCTTTTTTTCCTGGTGGGAGAAGCTGTATCTAAGAAATTTAAAGATTTATTTTTTAAATATCAGATCCAGAAAGCATAGAATTTCATGTTTGCCATCCCGAGATTCATGCAATTCTTAATAATAATAATGTTGCTTAATTTTCAGCTTGTACTGGGTTTGATAGTGTTCCCTGCCTCCCCTGGCCAAGACCATGTCTATCTGGAACCTCAGCATGTGAACTTATTTGGAAGTAAGGTCTATGCGCACATGGTTAGTTAAGATGGGTTAGACTGGGTTCTTATGAATAGAGCAGCGAATAGAAAAAACTCACTTCTCCGCCATGTGTGTTCCTCCTCTTTTCATACTATTATCCCATAACAACACTTCTGACACCAGATGTGTGGGGTCTTTCCCCCACACCAAGCAATTCTGAGACACCAGCTGGGTGTCCAACAATTCAATGCTGAGCTGTTAGGAGACAGAGCAGACCCTGGGCTTCCCAGAGGGCTCAGTGGTAAAGAACCCATCTGCCAATGAAGAAGACACAAGAGACCCGGGTTCCATCCCTGGGTCGGGAAGGTCCCCTGGAGGAGGAAATGGGACCCCACTCCAGAATTCTTGCCTGGAGAATTCTTCATGGACAGAGGAGCGTGGGGGGCTACAGTCCATGGGGTTGCAAAGAGTCAGGCACAGCTGAGCATGAGTGAAGACCCCACAGGTTAAAGGCTCAGTCCCATGGGAGGGTCCCCCACCTCAGATGCCAACCAAATGTCACAGGTCTCCGGGTTCCTATAGCGTCTGTCTGATCGGAGGTTCCCGTGACCTTTGGATTCAATTATTTGCTAGAACGGCTCTTAGGACACAGGAAAACACTTATTTATGTTCACCAGTTTACTGTATAATAAAAGATATGACAATCGATACAGATGAACCATCAGATGATGAGATACACAGGCAAAGTCCGGGAGGGTCCCAGCACAGGTGCCCTGTTCCCACAGGACAGCGGCGCCTCACCTTCCTGGTATGTGGACAAGCTCATGCCTACGTGAGGAAGCCTCTGAAAAAATCCCAACCCCGTGGGGTCTGGACAGCTTCCAGGTTGGTGAACCAGCCTCCATCCAGGAGCCCACCCAGAGCTGCCTCATTAGAACAAAAGACACTCCTATGTCTCAGGAAATTCCAAGGGTTTTAGGAGCCCTGTGTCCGGGATGGGTCAAAGACCAACTATCTAAACAAAAGATGGTCCTGGTACTTTAATCACTTAGGAACTTTACGGGTTTTAGGAGCTCTGTGCCGGGAACCAGGGGGGCAGAGTACATACTTTCTATTCTTTCACGAGCAGGCAGATACAAAGAAACACAAGAAACAGATACACAAGGAGAAGGCGGCCGTGTGACGACTGAGACGGAGACTGGCATGAGCCACCTACAAGCCAGGAGCTCCAAGGACGGATGCAACCAGCTGCAGCCAGAGGGGGCAGAGAAGAGTTCTTTCCAGAACCTTCAGAGGGAGCGTGTCCCTGCTGACACTAACTTCAGCCTTCCAGACTCCAGAATCCCAAGACTACACAATTCTGTTGTTTGAAGCCACCCAGTTTGTGGTGATTTGTCACGGCAGCCCCAGGAAACCCATACACTGTTGAAACACGTCTTTCAGGGATGTGATTTATCCCTATTCCCATATTTGGACAAAGAAATTAAATCCTATGGTATGACCGAAACCATCTGAATCTTTTGCAGTGGGTGGCATCCTTGGTTACATATTAGAATCCCCTGGGAGCTTTTAAGGGGGAAAAAAAAAAAAAAGGCCCCACCGCTCAAGCTGTACCTCGGACCAATGAAATCAGAAACTCTGGATGTGGGGCAGAAACATCGCCCTTTTTTAACCCTCCCTGGCTAATTTCGATGTGCAGCTGAGGCCACAGGAATCGCTGATCCAGGTGGTGCCACCCCTGCATGAGTTTCTAACAAAGCCACAGGCTGCTGAGCCAGTTGGGTCTTGGTTTGATTTCTGGCTCTGCCACCTACTAGCTATGTCGTTAGACAAGTCATTTAATTTACCTGGTGTTTGGGCTTTCCTGGTGGCTCAGATAGTAAAGAATCTGCCTGCAATGTAGGCAGCCTGGGTTTGATCCCTGGTTTGGGAAGACCCCCCAAGAAGAGGGCACGGCAACCCACTCCAGTATTCTTGCCTGGAGAATCCCACAGACCGAGGAGCCTGGTGGGCTACAGTCCATGGGTCGCAAAGAGTTGGACAGGATTGAGCAACTAACACTCTTTCAAAGTGAAAATGGGATTGTGGAGATTCAGCTTTTTAAGAGTGTAAAACATCTAAAAATGCCAGGCTCATATCAGACACATAATAAACACTACTTTCCTTTTATTCTTGAAACATATAGAGAGGCAATTTAGCAAGATATGTGAGAACCCAGGCTCTGGAGCAAGAATGTAGGCGACCAGATTCCAATTTCACCATTGACTGGTTAGAAACCCTCCGGCAGTTCTCCACACTCAGTTTCCTAATCTAAAAAATGGGGCCTCGGAGAGTCATCATGAAGTTTACGTGGGAGAGATAATAAGATAATTTGATCCAGTTAAAGCACTTAAAACAGTATCTGGCACAGTTAAGCATTCAATAAATGTTAGCTCATACTATAGACATTATCTGATAACACCCTGCACAGTCCCCCTTGGTAACACGACACTCTGCGGGATAAATTTCTGCACGCTTCCCTTCCCCATCAGATCGATGTTACATATGTGAAAGAGCTGGATTAGACCAGGTGTCAGCATATTCGAGCTCTGAGCTCAGTGGAGACACACTAAGCTTCAAGACCTACATCAAGTCATTTCTCCCTGTCCCCCATTTCAGGATGCAACTTGTAAAAGAAGGTTTGAATAAGCTGACCCCTAGGGTACCTTCTAGCATGAAAAAAGGGTGATTGTCTGAATACTGTAACATGATAGATGAAATTGTGAGTGTGTTTGGCCACCAATCTCAATGCTTTTATGGCATTTAAGGTTAAGATTCATGAAAGCCTGGCATTAACAGACAAGGATCAAGTTCCTTTTTTTTTTTTTTTTTGTCATAGCAAAGGACAGTCCTGAGACATTTTTTAAGACATTTCGGGCTACAGGTACTCAAGTCCAAAACATGACAGCTGACGGAGCTGGAGGAAGACAGCAGCCTCACTGCGCTATAGTTTCAAACTTCAGAAAGAACCCTCTGTGGGAACAGAAGTGGATACAATCTCCCTAATGGGCAAGTAGGTAAATACATAACAATAGTGGAAAAAAAAAAAGACCACACAAGTAATGAATGACATTTCTAGGAACCTACCTGAGGAACCACAGTTCAAATCTGCTTTTCTTATGCTTTGAGGACCAGCAGTATAGACCATCTGAACCACTGAAAAGTCAATTAGACAGGGAACTCATCAACAATGGCAAAAGTATACTATAAAGATCACAGTATGTCATAATATAAAATGTGGACCCATTCACCAATTTTATGACAAAGAACCAAGGGCTTTCTTTCAGGGTCTCATCCCTGGTGAGAATTCTGCAGCATCTTTCTTGCATAAACCACACCTAAATGATCTGTGCTCTTAACAAAGTTTGGGGCAGGACTGCCCTGGTGGTCCAGCAGTTAAGAATCTGCCTGCCAATGCAGGGGACACAGCTTCAATCCCTGATCTGGGAAGATTCCACACACTGTGGAGCAAGTAAGCCACGGCTACTGAGCCTGTGCTCCAGAGCCCGGGAACTGTACCTCCTGAGCCCCGCGCTGCAGCTACTGAAGCCCGAGCACCCTAGAGCGCACGCTCTGCAACGAGAGGAGACACTGCAACGCAAAGCTGAGCACCACAGCGAGAGAAGGACCTGCTCGCCACAACGAGAGGAAGCCTGTGCTGCAGTGAAGACCCAGTGCAGACAAAATAAATTAGATACATTTTTTAAAAAACATGAAAAAATACATTAAAAATTTTTAATTTAAGAAATAAATTAAAAAATACAGTCGGGAGCACAAACATCAAGATATTTGGGCATCAAAATGGAAGTACGTTCTTTTCTTAGCTTACAATCCTTTTTCTCAGACTGTTCACACTTGCCTTGCCCATAACCTTATTTCACTGCAATCGCATTGTTCCTTTATTTTATTGAGTCTCCCCAAAACATCCAGCTCTGTTTCTATGGTTTTTCTAGAAACAGCTCTCCTTTCATTTTTCACTCATATTTCGTAGGTTAGTTTTCCAATCAACTAAGTCATAGTAACAGCTGGCATAAACAGGTTTGGGAATAAACACAATTAGCTCTTGGTAAGCATACATCCCAAATAATGGGAGGAGGAAAAAAACAAAAGTTCTCTGTACAGTCAGCACTGGAGGTTTGGGAGTGTTAGTGGCTCAGTTGTGTAAGACTCTTTGTGACCCCATGGACTGTAGCCCGTCAGGCTCCTCTGTCCATGGAATTTTCCAGGCAAGAATACTAGAGTGGGTTGCCATTCCCTTCTCCAGGAGATCTCAACCTAGGGATCAAACCTGGGTCTCCTGCCTTGTAGGAAGATTCTTTACCATCTGAGCCACCTGGAAAACCCCTGCAGAAGGTATAAAAAAATGTAATTGACTGCAGAAGGTGTAGAAAATGTCAACTGAATCCAGTCAAATGTCAATTAAATAGAGGAGTGGTTAAGACATTTCTTTTACAGTCATATATTTCATCAAAAGTTTATGTAGAAAGATGTTCAGAATAGTAACCAATACAGGCAAAAAACATGGAAACAGGAAACACATCCATAAGACAAATATATATAATATATACGTGTATACACACACACACATTGAAATGGTATATACTAAAGCTATATTTTTAAACTATTTTATGATATGTAAACTGTTGATAACATTATCATAATGCTTATTAATTCAATAAAGATTTATTAAGCAATAGAAAATTTTGTAAATTTTGAAACAAAATTAGTATTTAGTATCTTTCTTATAAAATCAAAAGTGAACCAGAATTTAGACAAATGGAATTGATGTCATCTTGAGCCCTTCATTTATTTTTACCTTGATTTATTTGGAGCTTAAGCATTGCTTTTAGGAAAAAATACATGTCACATAGTTTCTCTGCAAATAAAATGCATTTAACCTCCATGAAAGGAAGAAGGATTTTTCCTCCTAGCATGACCAAGAGAGTTTCCTATAGACTCAACCCTTCCGCAGATAACAACAAGCAATTCTGTATAAAAATATAAAACATAGCTTTTGTTCACTGGAGGATGAAGAAAAGGCAGGCAGACTCTTAAGGAAGTTGATATTTGGAAGGAAAAAAAATGGCAAGAGATGAAACTCCCATTTTTATAGCTTTTAGCCTACGGGCAATTCAAAATTGTCACCACAGAAGTGGCTAAATCTTTAAAGGAAAACCTACAGTTTTTCCGGCCTGAAGAACGAAAGGACAGAGTTCAGGGCAACGAGAGTCACTGGAAAATCAGGGGGTAATTCTGAAAAGGAGAGAGTCAGAAGAAGGGCATCCCAAATTCTCTATATAACACCTGAACCATGTATGTGAGAGGTGGATTTCAAAGCAGTAAGTGAATGACAAAGAACAGAGCTAAGATCTGAGCTATTTGAAGAGAAAGAGTTCACAGTTTGAGTCCAATTAAATTTATAGTCTGCTATAAAAAAAACAACATTCTTCAAAGAAATATAACAGAATCCAGATGGCATTCACAATGTCCAGGATACAATCCAAAATTACACAACAGAGAAGAAGCAAGAAAATGTGACTTATCTTCAAGGGGAAAAACAATAGATGGAGACCAACTCCAAAAGGACTAAAATACTGAAATTATAAGACAAGGATTTAAAAACAAGGACAGATATAAAAATACGTGCTCCGTGCATGTAAAGACAGGAAATGTCAGCACATAAATAGAAACTTTTTTCTTAATGTTAAAAGGAAATTCTAGAGCATCAGTATATAATACATGAAATTAAAAATTCTTTGCATACGTTTAACAGCATAATGGGTGTGACAGAGGAACAAGTTAGTGGACTTGGAGACAGGCCAACAGAAATAAATCTAACCTGTGAAATATAAAGAGAAAACTAGAAGAAGTTAACAGAACCTTAGGAACCTAGCATACAGTATCCATCATAAGAGCAATTGGCATGAGGAGGAAAAAGAGAATAGGATAAAGAACATTTGAAAACCCATGGCAAACATTTTCCCAAATGTGATCAAATACTTAAATTTTCCAATAAGAAAATCAGAAAACCTCAAGAAGAAAAGCTTCAAAGGAAAGCCCGCCCAGACTCCCACAGTCAAAGAGTCCAAAAAAGATAAAGTGAAAATTTGAAACCAGAGGAAAATGAAACACTACGTACAGAAGAACAAGTCAAATGACCTCTGGTTTATCAAGACAGGAGCCAGAACACACTAGAACAGCATCTTTAGAGTTCTAAATTAGAAAGACCTCAAAACCAGTCAACTCAGAACATTGTGTGCAGCGACAGTGAACACAGCCTTTCAGAATCAAGACAAAATAAGAACACTTTCAGGGAAAAGATAACTGAAAATTCACCGACATCAAATCTGTACCAGAAAAATGCTATGGGAAGCTCTTCATTCTGAAGGGAAATAATACCACATGAAACATTCAGATCTTCTGGGAAAAAAAAATGGAAACTATTCAGAAATGATGAATCTGCAAAATAGCTGGATGATAATAAAAAATATTTTCTTGATTTATTTAAAAATATAACTAAGTGAAAAATTACAGTCATTGTATGCATGGCTTTATAATATAGACATAATATAATAATTACAGGGTAAAAGGAAAATAGAGGTAAGTAAATGTATGCAGTATCAAAATTTTTACATTTTACATAGTGAGCTACAATATTCACACTGAATACACTGTGACGGATGGAAGATCTATATTGCAGTGTGTAGAGAAATCACTAAAAGATTCAAAGAAAAACAAAAAAACATATATATAGAATAAACAGGAAACCAATCATAAAACGGTAGACCTGAATCCAATTCTATCAAAAACACACTAACTGTTAATTGACTAAATACTCTGATTGAAAGGCAGAGATCATAAGACTGGATTATAAAACAAAAAAAGCAGGATCTAACTACATGTTACAAAGGAAGCATATTTTAAATATAAAGATATAAATAGGTCGGAAATAAGTATAAATATTTATATCATGAAAATAGTAAACATGAGAAGACCTGAGTGAACACATTAATATCAAGATAAAATAGACTTCAACAGTGGAGTACTGATAGAGATAAGAAGGGCTATTTCATAATCATTACAAGCATAAACCCATCACAACGAGTGCTGCTGCTGCTGCTGAGTCGCTTCAGTCGTGTCTGACTCTGTGCGACCCCACAGACGGCAGCCCACCAGGCTCCCCTGTCCCTGGGATTCTCCAGGCAAGAACACTGGAGTGGGTTGCCATTTCCTTCTCCAATGCATGAAAGTGAAAAGTGAAAACGAAGCTGCTCAGTCGTGTCTGACTCGCAGCAACCCCGGGGACTGCAGCCTAAGGGGCTCCTCTGTCCATGGGATTTTTCAGGCAAGAGTACTGGAGTGGGTTGCCGTTGCCTTCTCCGATCACAACGAGTAACAACCCATAAATGTATAAGCATGTAACACCAGATCTTCAAGTATGTGAAGCAAATATTGACAGAATTAGAGGGAAACAGAGAATTCTACAGTTGTAGTTAGAGATTTTAAGTCTCCTTCACTAAATTTCTAATAGAACAACTAAACAAACAAGCAAACAAAATCCGTAAATCTATAAATGATCTGAACAGTACTATCAACCAACTTTACCTAACTGATGCCTACAGAATACTACATCCAATACCTCGAGAATATTCTTTCTATTTAAATGTACATTAAACATTAATCAAAAGATAAAACAGCCTCACTTGAATCATACAAGGTATAATCTCTGACCACAACAAAATTAGAAATCAGTTATAATAAAAAATATTTAGAAAATCCCAAGTATTTCAAACTTAAACCACACAATTCTAAAGAAATCCATGGGTTAAGGAATAAATCACAAGAGAAATCAGAAAGTATTTGAACTGAATGATATTAGAACTACATATCAAAATTTGTGGGACTGACCTAGAGCAGAGCTTGGAAGGAAATTAACAGCTTTACATGCTTATAATATTTGATAGGAAGAGAGACCTAAAATAAAAGATCCAAGGTTTCAACTTAAGAATTTACAAAAAAAGGAGCAAAGGAAACCCACAGTAAGTAGACAGAAGAGAATAGTAAATGTAAGGGCATAAATCGGTGCAATATAAAACAAAAAAAGTACAGAGCAGTCAATGTAACCAAAAGCTTGTTCTCTGAAAGCTAAATGTGACTGATACATGTCTAGCTACTCTGATCAAGAAAATAAAGAAAGAAGGCATAAATTAACCTCAAGAGCAAGACAAAGGACATCATTACAGCTCCTACAGATATTACAGAGATAATGCCAACTTTAACAAATCTGACAATTTAAATGAAATGGACAAATCCTTTATAACAGAATATCTTGTCGCATATTCATAAAAGGCATCTTTTTCTTTATGACGTACCTACCCCTCAAAGAAAGTTGCTGACCCAGACACCTTCACTGGTTAATTATGTCAGCATTTAAGGAAGTAATGGTATCAATCACTTACAAACTTTCTTAAAATAGAGGAGGAAACACTTTCTAGTTTGTTGTATGAGGCCACTGAAATCCTAAAACCACAGTCTGACAGAGATATTATAGAATATAATTATGGATCAATATCACTAACCTTGTAATGTTTAGAGAAATCACTAAAAAAATTCAGAGGAACAAAAAAAAATATGCAGCAAGTAGAAAACCAGTCATAAAATGGTAGGTAGAAAAAGAGATACAAAAATTCATAATAAGAAACAATACAGAAAAGTATTAAAAAGGATAGCATATCATGACCAAGTAGAAATTTAAGAAATTTAAGTTTGAATTAACATTCAAAAAAACAAGCAAGGTAATTCACAGTATTAACAGACTAAAGGAGATAAGCCATGTGATCATTTTAATACATGCATAAAAAGCATTCAGAGCTCCCTAGGAGCTCCCACTGCAGCACTTTTGCCTGGATAATCCCACTGACAGAGAAGCCTAGTGGGCTACAGTTCAGAAGGTCTCAAAGAGTCAGACATGAGTGAAGCAACTTCGCATGCATGCACACAAAAAACATTTAACAAAACTCTAATTCTTTCATGATAAAAAACAAAACATCAGATATAAAAATTGACATCAGATATATAACCAATACAATATTTAATGAGGAAAGACTGAAAATGTCCCCACTAAGGTTGGGGACAAGGGGAGAATGGACATTCTTATGCAACACTTCACTGGGGGTTCCAGGTCAGTGCAATAAGCCAATAAAATAAACAAAATATAATAAACAGACGCTATCCAGGTTGGAAAGGAAGAAGTGAAAAATGTCTCATTTTCAGATGTCATAATCGTTTAAACAGAAAATCCAAAGGAATCAACCAAACAACTACCAAAACAAATTAGTGAATTTAGCAAGGTCAAAGGATAGAAGATAAACGTACAAAAGTCAATCGCAGCAAACAGCAAAAAAAAAAAAAAGTTTAAGCATTTCAGTTACATAATTGAAAAGTATGCTTAGTTGTGTCTGACTGTTTCTGACCCCATGGACTATAGCCCGCCAGGCTCCTCCATCTATGGAATTCTCCAGGCAAGAATACTGGAGTGGGTAGCCACGCCCGTTTCCAGGGGATCTTCTTGACCCAGGGATCAAACGTAGGGCTCCTTCATTGCAAGCAGATTCTTTACTGTCTGAGCCACCAGGGAAGCCCTACGAAATATTTAGGCATCAGTTCAGTTCAGTCACTCAGTCGTGTCCGACTCCTTGCGACCCCATGAATCGCAGCACGCCAGGCCTCCCTGTCCATCACCAACTCCCGGAGTTCACTCAGACTCACGTCCATCAAGTCAGTGATGCTATCCAGCCATCTCATCCTCGGTCGTCCCCTTCTCCTCCTGCCCCCAATCCCTCCCAGCATCAGAGTCTTTTCCAATGAGTCAACTCTTCGCATGAGGTGGCCAAAGTACTGAGTTCCAGCTTCAGCATCATTCCTTCCAAAGAAATCCCAGGGCTGATCTCCTTCAGAATGGACTGGTTGGATCTCCTTGCAGTCCAAGGGACTCTCAAGAGTCTTCTCCAACACCACAGTTCAAAAGTATCAATTCTTCGGCGCTCAGCCTTCTTCACAGTCCAACTCTCACATCCATACATGACCACAGGAAAAACCATAGCCTTGACTAGACGGACCTTAGTCGGCAAAGTAACGTCTCTGCTTTTGAATATACTATCTAGGTTGGTCATAACTTTTCTTCCAAGGAGTAAGCATCTTTTAATTTCATTTAACAAAATACGTGCAAGACTGGTACACAGAAAACCATAAAACATTTTGGAAGAAATTGGAAGAAGGCATACATAAATGGAGAGATATACCATGATGATGGATCAAAAGACTATCTACTATTAAGATGCCAATTCTGACCAAAGTGATCCACAGATTCAAAGTGATCTCAATGATAACACCAGTAGCTTCATTTGGTAGACATTCAGAAAGTGAAAGTGAAATCACTCAGTCATGTCCGACTTTTAGGGACACCATGGACCATAGGCTGCCAGGCTCCTCTGTCCATGGGATTCTCCAGGCAAGAACACTGGAGTGGTTTGTCCTTTCCTTCTCTAGAGGATCTTCCCGACCCAGGAATCGAACTTGGGTCCTCCACACTGCAAGCAGTTTCTTTGCCATCTGAGCCACTTTAGTTTATTCTAAAGTGTATTTGGAAATACAGGGGATCTTCCCTTCACTGTCCCTCATAATCTCCCAAAGTATGCTCAAACTCACATCCATGGGTCGCTAATGCCATCCAATCATCTCATTCTCTGTTGCCCCCTTCCCTGCCTCAGTCTTTCCCAGCATCAGGGTCTTTTCCAATGAGTTGAGTTTTCACATTAGGTGGTCAAAGTATTGGAGCTTCAGCTTCAACATCAGTCCTTCCAATGAATATTCAGTGTTAATTTCCTTTAGGATTGACTGGTTTGATTTTCTCTCTGTCCCAGGGGCTCTCAAGAGTCTTCTCCAACACCACAGTTCAAAAGCATCAATTCTTTGGCACTCAGCCTTCATGTCCAACCCTCACATCCATACATGACTCCTGGAAACACCATAGCTTTGATTATATGGACCTTTGTCGGCAAAGTGATGTCTCTGTTTTGAATATGCTGTCAAGGTTGGTCATAGCTTTTCTTCCAAGGAGCAAGCGTCTTAATTTCATGGCTTCAGTTATCATCCTCAGCGATTTGGGAGCCCAAGAAAATGAAATCTGTCACTGTTTCCACTTTTTCCCCTCTGTTTGCTATGATGATGGGACCGGATGCCATAATCTTAGTTTTTTTGAATGCTGAGGGTTTTCTGTTTGTTTTTAATTTATTTTAATTGAAGGCTAATTACTTTACAATACACTCACATGAGTGTATTGCCATACACTCACATGAATCACTCATGGGTGTACATGTTTTCAATCTCCTTTTTACCATCAACAAGAGGCTCTTTAGTTCCTCTTCACTTTCTGCCATTAGAGTGGCATCATCTGCGTAACTGAGGTTGTTGATATTTCTCCCAGAAATCTTGATTCCAGCTTGTGTTTCTTCTGGTCCAGCATTTCCCATGATGTACTCTGCATATAAGCTAAATAAGCAGGGTGACAATATACAGTTTTGACTATAGTAATCCAGCAATTGTGGTATTTGCATAGAAAAACACAGGAGAATATGCTCATAGCTTAAGGATAAGCAAAGATTTTTTTTTAAAAAAAGTCACATAATGCAATAACCATGAAAAATGAAAATTGTGTGTCTACTCATCAAAAGCTCAGCAGTGGACACAGGACTGGAAAAGGTCAGTTTTCATTCCAATCCCAAAGAAAGGCAATGCAAAAGAATGCTCAAACTACTGCACAATTGCACTCATCTCACATGCTAGTAAATTGATGCTTAAAATTCTCCAAGCCAGGCTTCAGCAATACATGAACCTCCAGATGTTCAAGCTGGTTTTAGAAAAGGCAGAGGAACCAGAGGTCAAATTGCCAACATCCACTGGATCATGGAAAAAGCAAGAGAGTTCCAGAAAAACATTTATTTCTACTTTATTGACTATGCCAAAGCCTTTGTGTGGATCACAATAAACTACGGAAAATTCTGAAAGAGATGGGAATACCAGACCACCTGACCTGCCTCTTGAGAAACCTGTATACAGGTCAGGAAGCAACAGTTAGAACTAGACATGGAACAACAGACTGGTTCCAAATAGGAAAAGGAGTGCTTCAAGGTTATATATTGTCACCCTGCTTATTTAACTTCTATGCAGAGTACATCATGAGAAACGCTGGGCTGGAGGAAGCACAAGCTGGAATCAAGATTGCCAGGAGAAATATCAATAACCTCAGATATGCAGATGATACCACCTTTATGGCAGAAAGTGAAGAAGAACTAAAGAGCCTCTTGAAAGTGAAAGAGGAGAGTGAAAAAGTTGGCTTAAAGCTCAACATTCAGAAAACTAAGATCATGGCATCTGGTCCCATCACCTCATGGCAAATAGATGGGGAAACAGTAGAAACAATGGCTGACTTTATATTTCTGGGCTCCAAAATCACTGCAGATAGTGACTGCAGGCATGAAATTAAAAGATGCTTACTCCTTGGAAGGAAACCTAGATAGCATATTGAAAAGCAGAGACATTACTTTGCCAACAAAGGTCTAGTCAAGGCTATGGTTTTTCCAGTGGTCATGTATGGATATGAGAGTTGGACTGTGAAGAAAGCTGATTGCTGAGGAATTGATGTTTTTGAACTATGATGCTGGAGAAGACTCTTGAGAGTCCCTTGGACTGCAAGGAGATCCAACCAGTCCATCCTAAAGGAGATCAGTCCTGGGTGTTCATTGTAAGGACTTATGTTGAAGCTGAAATTCCAGTACTTTGGCCACCTGATGCAAAGAGCTGACTGATTTGAAAAGACCCTGATGCTGGGAAAGATTGAGGGCAGGAGAAGGGAACAACAGAGGATGAGATGGTTGGATGGCATCACCGACTCGATGGACATGGGTTTGAATGGACTCCGGGAGTTGGTGATGGACAGGGAGGCCTGGCGTGCTTCCATTCATGGGGTCGCAAGGAGTCGGACACGACTGAGCGACTGAACTGAACTGAACTGATTCATCAAAAGGTATCAACAACCAAGCTACCACATGAGAGACAACATGTGCAAAACAAAGGTCATACACAGGACTATGTCCAGAGTATGTAAAGAATACCTGTGACTCAGCATTGCCGGCAGAAATAGCAACCTCAGATATGCACTTGGATACCACTCAGAGTGGTATTGGCAGAAAGTAAAGAGCCTCTCAACAAGCGTAAAAGAGGAGAGTGAAAAACCTGGCTTAAAACTCAACGTTCAAAAGACAAAGATCATGGCATCTGGTCCCATTACTTCATGGCAAATATAAGAGGAAAAAGTGGAAACAGTGACAAGTTTTATTTTCTTGGGCTCCCAAATCACTGTGGGTAGTGACTGTAGGCATGAAATTAAAAGACGCTTGCTCCTTGGAAGAAAAGCTGACAAAACTAGACAGCACATTCAAAAGTAGAGCTATCACTTTGCTAACAAAGGTCCATATAGTAAAAGCTATGGTGTTTCCAGCAATCAGGTATGAATGTGAGAGTTGGCCCATAAAGAAGGCTGAGTGCCAAGAAACTGATGTTTTTGAACTGTGCTGCTGGAGAAGACTGAGAGTCCCTTGGACAGCAAGGAGATCAAACCAGTCAACCCAAAAGGAAATAAAAACTCTGAATATTCACTGAAAGGACTAATGCTGAAGCTGAAGCTTCAATACTTTGGCCACCTGATGTGATGAACTGACTCACTGGAAAAGACCCTGATGCCGGGAAAGACTGAAGGCAAAAGGAGAAGGGGGCACAGAGGACCAGATGGTCAGACAGCATCACTGACTCAGTGGATATGAATTTGAGCAAACTCTAGGAGATAGCGAAGGACAGGGGAGCCTGGGGTGCTGCAATTCATGGTGTCACAAAGAGTCGGATATGACTTAGCGACTGAACAACAACAATAACTCAGCAAATATAATAAAAGCACAAACAACTTCCCTCCTCAAAAAGGGAGCAGGGGGGCAAATGATTTAAAAAGAGACCTTTCAAAAGGAGACTTGATGTCTAAAAAGCACAAGAAAAAATATGCAACGTTATTAGAAACCAGGAAAACATAAGTTAAAACCACAATGATAAAGCACTACACATCTCTTAGAATAGTGAAAATCAAAAAGAATGAAAACGCCAAGTGCTGTTGAGGGTGCAAGGCTACAGGAGTTCTCATACATGTTGTGAATGAGCAATGAGACAGCCATTTGGGAAAAAGACCTCAAAGTGTCTTAGAAGACTAATCATATGCCTATCCTATGACTTAGTAATTTCACAACTGGGTATTTACGCAAGGAAAACAGAAACATATTCATTCACAAAAAGAAAATTATTCAAAGTGTTTACGGCATAATCACCTAAAACCAGCAACTGCCCCTGTGTCCATCAAAAGAAAAATGGTTTAAAAAATTGTGATATAGTCACAGAACAGAATAATATGCAGAAACAAAAAGGACCAACCACTGACCCACACAACAATGCAGGATAAATTGCAAAAAAATATTAACATTGTGTTGAGAGAAAGTCAAACAGAAAAGAGACCACACAGTAGGATTCTACTTACATGAAATTGCAGGACAGACAAAATTAATCTGCAGTGTAAAAAGCATCACAAGAGTTTTTGCCTGGGAGGGGGGCAGCTTGAGGTTGGGGACTGACTAGGATATTGAATGTGGAAATTTTCTAGGTGATGGTAATGTTCCCTATCTGGGTGGAAGTTTGAATTGCAGAGTATGAACTTGCCAAAACTCAGTGTATTTGTTTTCTACTGAGTCATAAGAAATGACCATAAGCTGGAGGATTAAAACCACACGTGTGTGATCTCATAGTTTTTGTTAGACGTCCACATGAGCCTCGACAGGGTCCTCTTCTCAGGATCTCACGAGGCTGCGGTGTGACAGCCAGACCGTGTTCTCATCTGAAAGCCCAACTGGGAATCTCCTTCCAAGCTCATGGGGGTCATGGCCAGGATTCAACGGCCCAAGAGCCCCAGCGTTTTCTGGCTATCACCTGGAGACTGCCTCCACAGTCCCGAGGGTGCTCTTGGCCCCTTGTCATGTGGATTCTCCAACGTGGCCACTCACTGCGCCATGCTCAAGGGAAGAGTCTCTGGTTCTCTCTGCTAGGAAGGTGGAGACGCTGAGGGCCAGTGAGCTTACCCCTTCTAGACATCCTCTGGTTTGGCGGAGAGGATCTGTGAGGCATATTCTTTTCAAAAATCCCTTCACTGGACTGGATTATCTGAGTTTTAGCCAAAGGTTATGCAATCACAACCTCAGATTTCTCTCCAGATCACCCTGCCTTAATCTGAGCTCCTATTGTCCTCTGGAGAAGCTCAGAGTTTTCAAAAGTCACCCAGTCCTGCTTCCTTCTTGTTTAACAGTTCTTCTATCAGTTAATCCCTCTCCTCTCACACCTTACGATAAGCACCCAGAAGAAACTAGGGAATGCCTTCAATTCTCCGCTTGGGATTGTCCTTAGCTGCATAACCGAGTTCATCATCTACAAAGTTAGCTTTCCACTCAGCACAGGAGACAGCACTTAACTCTCTGCCCCTCCAGGCCAAGGACTCTCCCTTCCTCCAGTTTCCAGAAACACATTTCCCACTTCCTTATGAGCTCTCACCAGTAGCATCCCTAAATTAGCCCAGACTTCTACTATTAACAGTCTTTTCGGGAAGACTTGGGTTTCTCTCTCAGGCTCCTCTGCCAGCTGCTGAGTTCCAAAACCAATGCACATTTTTAGGTATTTGTTACAACAGCACCCCACCACCAGGTAATAATACCTGCATTCATTTCGCTGCTCCAAACAAATCCCAACAAACTCGGCCACTTAAAACAACACACATAAATTATCTCATAGTTTCTGTAGGTCAGAAGTCTGGGCGTGTCTTAGCCGAGTCCTCTGTTCAGGGTCCTATAGGACTGTTGTTTTCATCTGGAGGTTCAACAAGGGAAGAATCTGCTTCTAAGTTCACTCTCACAGTTGTTCCAGAATTATTTCCTTGCCGTGTGGCTGAGGACCCAAGCTTTTTGCTGGCTCTCAGATCCTAGATGCCATACACAGTTCCTTGTCGCTTGAGCTTCTCCAGTATGATCACTTACTTCACTGATCCCACAATAAGTCTCTAGGTCCAGACTACTAGAAATAAGGAGTCTAAGATCATATAACATCACCACAGGAGTAACATCTTAACATCTTTGTCACTTACCACTGGATACAAGCAGCTTAAAGCTGGCTTAAAACTCAGCATTAGAAAACTAAGATCATGGCATCCAGTCCCATCACTTCATTGAAAGGACTGATGCTGAAGCTGAAGCTCCAATACTTTGGCCACCTGATGTGAAGAACTGACTCACTGGAAAAGACCCTGATACTGGGAAAGACTGAAGGCAGGAGGAGAAGGGGACACAGAGGACTAGATGGTCAGACAGCATCACTGACTCAGCAGATATGAATCTGAGCAAACTCTAGGAGATAGTGAAGGACAGGGGAGCCTGTCCTTCATGGCAAATAGATGGGGAAACAGTGGAAACAGTGACAGACTATTTTCTTGTACTCCAAAGTCACTGTAGATGGTGACTGCAGCAATGAAATTAAAAGACACTTGCTCCTTGGAAGAAAAACTATGACCAACCTAGACAGCATATTAAAAAGCAGAGACATCACTTTGCCAACAAAGGTCCTAGTCAAAGCTATGGTCTTTCCAGTAGTCATGAGAATTGGACTATAAAGAAAGCTGAGCACCAAAGAATTGATGCTTTTGAACTGTGGTGTAGGAGAAGGCTCTTGAGAGTCCCTTGGACTGCAAGGAGATTCAACCAGTCCATCCTAAAGGAAATCAGTCCTGAATATTCACTGGAAGGACTGATGCTGAAGCTGAAGCGCCAATACTTCAGGCACCTGATGTGAAGAGCCAACTCATTAGCAAAGACCCTGATGTTGGGAAGGATTGAAGGCAGGAGGAGAAGGGGACCACAGAGGATGAGGTGGCTGGACGGCATCAGCAATCCAATGGACATGAGTTTGAGCAAACTCTGGGAGACAGTAAAGGACAGGGAAGCCTGGCATGCTGCAGCCCATGGGGTCAAAAAGAGTCAGACACAACTGAGCAACAACAACAAAAAAGCAAATTACAGGGGCTTATGCAGGGTGTGAATACCAGGTGAGTATCACCAGGGGTCCCCTCAGTGTATACCCACCACACTCAGGGAACAAACAGTTAAGATTTGCAGCCTCTACATCAAAAGGAAACACAGACTGAACTCAAGATATTATGCGTGCTAAACTGCGGAAACATCAGTGAAACAAGATGGATTGATGGGAGAGAGGAATAAGCAAATGGATAAATATATGATAAAGCCAGTATAGGAAAATGTTAATAACATAATCTAGGTGTGGGTATATGAGTGTGCCTGAAAAAGTTGGCCATACATTTGAAATTTTCATAAGAACATACTAGAAAAATTAATGTACACTTAACAAAAAAGAGCATGGAGACAGTGATCGTCACTGAGTAATGAGCATAAATGTTACCTCTTTCTTTATAGCTTTCAGCATTTTTTTCACTTTACTATGAAAGGATGAATTTTGTGTATAATCAGAAGTTGGGAAATCCATTTAATTTATAAATAACTAATGTATTAAGCCATGCTCTCTCCATCCCAGCAATTGGTCTCTTAACACCATTACTGCTGTTCCAGACATGAGTCTCTCCACCAAACAACCTTCAACTTCCCTAAAAGTCAGCTATGGAAGGATCACTCATGAATTCATCCAAACCCTCTGGAGCCTCCTGTTTTCAGAATGCATCTTGCTTTGAGTCTAACAGTCGCAAAACACCATCACAAGTTAGATACAATTGTTGTTCTTTTTCTGTGTCCTAAAGCTATCTCAGTTCTCTCTGGTTCTATCTAATATTTGTGAGTTTGGTAAATAAATCTAAGTCAATCTAATCTTAGTGGTTCTGATTCTGCCATAAAAACAAATACTCTGTAAGACTGGAGTGCTTGCTGCTGCTGCTAAGTCGCTTCAGTCGTGTCCGACTCTGTGCGACCCCATAGACGGCAGCCCACCAGGCTCCCCCGTCCCTGGGATTCTCCAGGCAGTAATACTGGAGTGGGTTGCCATTTCCTTCTCCAATGCATGAAAGTGAAAAGGGAAAGTGAAGTCGCTCAGTCGTGCCCGACTCTTAGCGACCCCATGGACTGGAGCCTACCAGGCTCCTCCGTCCATGGGATTTTCCAGGCAAGAATACTGGAGTGGGGTGCCATCGCCTTCTCCAGAGTGCTTAGGGCTACGTAAACAAATTCCCCCCGGTAGTACCTATTAGTGTCGTGCTTTGTAGGTAAATTAATTAGTCAGTATTATTTAAACCATGTCATACCACAGCCAAAAGAAACAACAGATGTTTGAGGAATGAAGTGACTGCAGCATACAGGCCTAGACATTACCTTTTTCATTTTCTTTTTTTACAAGAGGAAATGGTTCTGTCCAGCCAAGCACATGATTAAGGCTTTCATACTTAATAAGTGGGTTCTGACAAACGGAGGAAAGTCCGCAAGGCTACTGATTCGCTGTCCATGGGCTCTCTATGCCTTCCCCCAAAGTATTTGATCTCCAAGAATTAGTCACTTCCTCTGTGTTAAATCTGTGCTAGAGGCAAGAATATAGCAGAGGAGAAAGAGTAAAGACACAAAATCATTAACAAATAATATAATACAGTACGCAACGTGCTAAAATAGCTCAGTATTTATGAAGCTCGACCCTGGAAGCACAAAGATACTACTCTTGTCTTAAGGAGACTCTCGTCTCATGGTGCTCAGTAACTGTTTGCTAAACTGAATCAGACCTAGAAAACTCACGGAGTTTATGGGCAGGAAAGCGAAGATCCTTAAATGATAGGTTGGGTTTGGATTGGCATAAATAAAACAAAAGGAACAGCACTAGATATCATCTTTAATTTGGAAGTAAAACAACAGCAACAACAGTGGTATTGTTTGAGGTTTTAACAGTAACCTGGCTGCCCCCGGGATGGAGAATAAATTCACACTATAGCAGGAGACTCGGGGGGGATAATGTCTCGTAGGATGCGGCAGCTATGTTGAGCACACAGGATAAGTAAACCAGCAACGATTTCTACACTCTCAACCAGTGTTCTCAGGGAAAGTCTGGGGGGATGTTGTGGAAAGGGGGTACAATGTTGCTTGGGAGGAGCTATCTGAATTTTTAACAATCCTATTGATATAAAACAGACACACAACAACCTGCACAATTTGCCATACACGCACACCCCCCTGTGAAACCAGCACCACAAAAAAAGATAATAAAAATATTCATCGCCCCCTCAAAGTTTCCTTTGGTCCCTATGCAACGCCTGTGTCCCCCCTCTCTCCCACCATCTTTAGGCAACCACTAATCTGCTTTCTGCTGCTGTAGATTAGTTTGTATTTTCTAGAACTTCATGTAAATGAACTCATGCTATAGGCGCTCTGCCTGGCTTCTTCCACTCAGTAATTAATCTGAAACTCATCTGTGAGGCAGCACGTCTTAATAGTCCATTTCTGTTTACTGATGAGTAGTACTGCATTGTATGGATATACCCGAGTCCATCCATTGCGCCCAGAAGAGACATTTGGGTTGCTTCTGTACACAGGCAAATAAAGCTGCTATCAATATTTGCATACAAGGCTTTGTATGGGCATATGTCCGTACATGTGCCTTTTCTTTTGGGTGGAGGGGAATGGCTCAGACTGTCTGCTTTCCCGAGCACCTTCTCCCTTTCGCGTGTCCCACTTGCAGTATACGAAGAGGTCTAGACGTCCACCTCCTGGCCAACACTTCCTACAGTCAGTCTTTACCTTTTCCACCTCAACAGGTGTGTAGTGATAGCTCACTGGGGTTTTATTTTTATTGGGGGCTGTACTAGGCCTTCGTTTCTGTGCGGCCCTTCCCTAGCCGTGGCAGTCAGGGGCCCCTCCTCAGCTGCAACAGCCTCTCTTGTTGTGCAGCGCAGGTTCGAGGCCCAGGGGCTTCTGCAGTCACAGCACGTGGGCTCAGCAGCTATGGCTCCCAGGTTCCAGAGCACAGGCTCAGGCGCGGTGGCGCGCGGGCTCAGCTGCTCCGCGGCACCTTCTATCTTCCTGGATCAGGGATTGCACACGTGTCTCTGGCACTGGCAGGCAGACTCTCTACCCCTGAGCCACCGGGAAGCCCTCACTGTTCTTTCGAGTCATAGTTGCCTAATGACTAATGATGTTGAGCACCTCTTCATGCCCTCATTTGCTATCCACATACCTTCTTTAGTGAAGTATCTGTTCCTGTGTCTGCCTAATTTTTAATTAGGTTGATTTTTTTTTTACTTTATTGAAGCATAGCTGATTCAGTTTTACATGTATCTATATTCTTTTTAATATTCTTTTCCACTATGGTTTATTTCAGGATATTGAATATAGTTCCCTGTGCTATACAGTAGGACCTGTTGTTCACCCATTCTATACGTAAGAGTTTGCATCTGCTAATCCCAGACTGCCAGCCCACCCTCTGCCCTCCTGGCAGCCACAGTCTGTGCTCCACGTCTGCACGTCCGTTGCTGCTTTAGTGGATAAGCTCACTTGCATCATATTCTAGATTCTACATGTAAGTGGCATCACATGGTATTTTTTCTCTCTCTTTCTGACCTCACTTAGCATGACCATCTCAGGGCCACTCATGCTGCTCCAGGTGTTACTATTTCACTCTTTTTTACGACCGAGTAAAACATTCAGAAAACTGGAAACAGTGTCAGACTTTATTTTGGGGGGCTCCAAAATCACTGCAGATGGTGACTGCAGCCATGAAATTCAAAGACGCTTACTCCTTGGAAGGAAAGTTATGACCAACCTAGATAGCATACTCAAAAGCAGAGACATTACTTTGCCAACAAAGGTCTAGTCGAGGCTATGATTTTTCCAGTGGTCATGTATGGATGTGAGAGTTGGACTGTGAAGAAGGCTGAGCGCCGAAGAATTGATGCTTTTGAACTGTGGTGTTGGAGAAGACTCTTGAGAGTCCCTTGGACTACAAGGAGATCCAACCAGTCCATTCTAAAGGAGATCAGTCCTGGCTGTTCCTTGGGAGGAATGATGCTAAAGCTGAAACTCCAGTACTTTGGCCACCTCATGTGAAGAGCTGACTCACTGGAAAAGACTCTGATGCTGGGAGGGATTGGGGGCAGGAGGAGAAGGGGATGACAGAGGATGAGATGGCTGGATGGCATCACGGAGTCGATGGACGTGAGTCTGGGTGAACTCCGGGAGTTGGTGATGGACAGGGAGGCCTGGCGTGCTGCGATTCATGGGGTCGCAAAGAGTCAGACACGACTGAGCGGCTGAGCTGAACTGAACTGAACATTCCACTGCATACACGTACCACATCTCCTATGAGCATAAAGGTGCACGTACCTTTTTGAATCATAGTTTTGCCCAGAAATACGCTCAGAAGTGGGAATGCTGGATCACATGTCAACACTGTTTTTAGGTTTCTGAGCACCTTCCATACTGTTTTCCACAGTAGCCACAACAATTTACATTCCCACCAACAGTGTAGGAAGGTGCCCTTTTCTTTACATCCTGTCCAGCATCTGTGATTTATAGACTATTTAACAGTGGCCATTCTGACAGACTCTTTTCTAATCACTGAATTTTAAAAGTTCTCTACATGTTCTGAATACTTCTTTTATCAGATAGATAATTTACAAATACTTTCTCCAGCTTTCTCATTCTCCTAAAAACATCTTTGGACGAGCGGAAGTGTTTAATTTCGACAAAATCCAATTTTTCCATTTGTCTTTGACAAATCATGCTTTTGTTGTTGGATCTAAGAAACCTTTGTCTAATTCAAGGTGACAAAAGTCTTCTCCTACTTTTCCTCTACAAAGTCTACAGCTCTGGTGTTGATTAGGGCCCGGATGCACTTCGAGTTAATTTTTCATACATGTTTGTACCAAAGTCCTGCACCAAATGTTGAAAAGATTATCCTTTCATCACTAACAGGTCTTTGAACCTCCATGGAGTTTTCCATGTATGCGTGGGTTTATTTCTAAACTTTATTCAGTTCCGCTGACGTATTTGTCTATTTTTAAGCCCATATTGCACTATCTTCATTGCTGTCATTTTATTATGTCTTGAAATCAAATAATGTTTACCTTCATTACCAAAGTTGATCTAGTTATTCTAGGTCCTTTACATTTCATAAGAATCTTAGAATCCACGTGTCAAGTGCTACAAAAGAACCTCTATTTAATCCACAAGGCAATTTGGGGAGAATTCACAGATGAACGGGGGCTTTCCTGATGGCTAATATGGTAAAGAATCTGCCTGCAATGCAGAAGACCTGGGTTCGATCGCTGAGTCTAGGAAGATCCCGTGGAGAAGGGAACGGATAAACCACTCTAGTATTCTTGCCTGCGGAATCCCATGGCCAGAGGAGCCTGGCTACAGTCCACAGAGTCCCAAAGAATCAGACCTGACTGAGCGACTAACACTTTCACTTCCACAGGTGAACAACACAGACTCTTCTGACCCATGGACAGTACATGTCTCCATTCCTTCAGGTTTCCCTGGCATCTCCCAGCAGTGTTGCAGTTTTGGTATACAGAATCTACAGAGTCTTTTGTCAAACTTCAGTCATTCAGTCGTGTCCGACTCTTTGCAACCCCGTGGACTGTAGCACGCCAGGCTCCCCTGTCCATCACCAACTCCCAGAGCTTGGTCAAACTCATGTCCATCGAGTTGGTGATACCATCCAACCATCTCTTCCAACTTATCTTTAACATAGTTCATATTTTTGATGCCACTATAAAAATAATTCTGAATTTTGACTTGTATGTTTTCGTTGTTAATATATAGAAATACAACTGATTGTCATGGCTTTTATTTGCTTTTGGCTGAGCTGCACAGCCTGTGGGATCTTAGTTCCCCGACCAGGGATCAAACCCATGCTCCTTGCATTGGAAGCGCAGCGCACCAGGGAAGTTCTTTTTATGTACTTATTTTGTGTCCTTACAACCTTACAAAATTAACTTATTAGTTCTAGGAGCTTCTCTGTAAATCTCATCAGATTTTTAATAGAGACAATCACATCATTTGCCAGTAAGTTCACTTTTACTCCTTTTCCAAACTGCTGCTACTGCTAAGTCACTTCAGTTGTGTCCAACTCTGTGCGACCCCATAGACGGCAGCCCACCAGGCTCCCCCGTCCCTGGGATTCTCCAGGCAAGAACACTGGAGCGGGTTGCCATTTCCTTCTCCAATTCATGAAAGTGAAAAGTGAAAGGGAAGTCGCTCAGTCGTGTCTGACTCTTTGAGACCCCATGGACTGGAGCCTACCAGGCTCCTCCACCCATGGGATTTCCCAGGCAAGAGTACTGGAGTGGGGTGCCATTGCCTTCTCCTAGTTGCCTTTTATTTATGTTTCTTCTCTGACTGCCCTAGCTAGAGCCCCAGGACAAGAATGAATAGAAGTGGTGAATAGAATCCATCCTTGTCTTATTTCTGATCTTAGAGTAAAAGCATTCAGTCTTTGAAGCTGAAGGGTTTTTGCAGATGCCCCATATAACATTGAGGGGCTTCCCTGGTGGCTTAGTTGGTAAAGAATCTGCCTGAAAGGCCAGAGACTGCCTGCAATACAGGAGACCCGGTTTGATCCCAGGGTCAGAAAGATCCCCTGAAGAAGGAAATGGCAACCCTCTCCAGTATTCTTGCCTGGAGAATTCCATGGACAGAGAAGCCTGGTGGGCTACAGTCCATAAGAGTCACAAGAGTCAGACATGACTTAGCAACTAAACCACCACCAGCTGTATAACATTGGGGAAATCCCTTCAATTCCTAGATTGCTGAGAATTTTTATTAAAAATGGATATTGAACTTTGTTAAATGCTTTTTGAAAAGAGAGGAAGAGGGCCTCTATTGAAATGACCATATGTGTTTTCTTTCTTATTTTGTTAAAATAATGTATTACACCGATTGGTTTTCTAATATTTAAATCAAACAATATAGTCCTGGGATAAAACACATGGTAGTCACGATGTGTGAGGAGGTCACGGCAACCCACCCCAGTATTCTTGCCTGGAGAACTCCATGGACAGAGGAGGTTGTCGGGCTACAGTCCATGAGGTCACAAAAAAAAAAAAAATGTGTAAAACTGGTATTATTTCTTCTTTAAATGTTTGGTAAAATTTACCAGTAAAGCCATTTCAGCTTAACATTTTCTTTGTGAAAAGATATTTAACTACAAATTCAATTTCTGTAATAACAGATCATGCATGCTAAGTCGCTTCAATTATGTCCAGCTCTTTGCAACCCCATGGACTATAGCCCACCAGGCTCCTCTGTCCATGGGATTCTCCAGGCAAGCATACCAGAGTGGGTTGCCATGCTCTCCTCCAGGGGATCTTCCCCACCCAGGGAACAAACCCGAATCTCTTATGTCTCCTGCATTGGCAGGTGGGTTCTTTTCCGCTGGGTCACTGGGGAAGACCAATAATAGATTATAGGGTTATTTAATTAATTAGTGAATATTGGTACTTGGTGTCTTTCGGATTATTTATTTCATCCAGTTGCAAATCCACTGGTGTAAAGTTTTTCACATTAGTCCCTCATATTTCAAGTGACTGTACAATCTGTAGTGATGTCATCTCGCTTAATTTTTTTTTAAATATTTTTAATGAATTTGGCTGCACCAAGTCTCAGTTGTGGCACTCAGTATCTGCGACTTACCTTGTGGCATGTAGGATCTTCTAGTTTCGGCAATCCAGACCTAGTTCCCTGACCAGGGATTGAACCCAGGCCCCCTGCATTGGGAGCGCAGAGTCTTAGCCAGTGGACCAACAGGTAAATCCCTCACCTCACTTATTTCTGATATAGGTTATTTGTGTCTTCTCTCTTTCTTGACTCATCAGTCTGCATAGTAACTCATCAGTTTTACTGACCTATTCAAAGAATGCTGGGAACAGATTGAAGGCAAAAGGAGAAGGGGGCGGCAGGGGATGAGATGGCGAGATAGCCTCACACTCAATGGACATGAGTTCCAACAAACTCTGGAGACAGTGAAGGTCAGGTAAGCCTGATGTGCTGCAGCCCATGGGATCACAGAGAGTCAGATACGACCCAGAAACTGAACAACAAAGAATGAGCTTTTGGTTTCACTGCCTTTCTCTGTTGTCTTTCAGGGACCTTTATTTTTTTAACTGATTTCCATTCTTTCTAATTTCCTTCTTTCTACTTAATTTCACCCTTCCTTTTCACGACTCTTAAGGCAAGAACTGAGGTCACTGGTTCGAGACCTTCCTTCTTCCCCAATATAGGGGGTTTCATGCAACGTTTCCCCTCTACTATTTGGTCAACAGTGTTCCTGCAAATTCTGATGTGTACTTCTTTCACTTTACTCCAGTGCAAAATATTTTCTAATTCCATTTTTATTTTCCCTTTGGCTCATGGGTTATTCACAAGTGTGCTATTTAGTTTCCAAATATGTGGGCATTACCCAGGTGTCTTTCTGTCGTTGATTTCTAACAGTCTTCATTAACTTGAAACTTCTTCCATTTATTGAGACTTGTTTGTGGCCCAGAACACGATCTACCTCGGTAAAGACATCCAGTTCAAACAATGTGCATTCTCGCCTAGTGAGATGGAATGTTCTATAAATGTCAATGAGGTCAAGTTGTCCAGGTCTTATCAATTATTGAGAGAGGTATACTGAAACCTTTGACCATAATTATGGGTTTTCTGTTTCTCCATGTGGGTCTATCAGGCATTGCTTCATTTGTTTTGAAGTTCTGTTATTAGGTACATAAATCGTTAAGAAGTCCTTTTGCTGAACTGACTTCAATATCACTGTGAAATGACCTTCTTTATACGGGGTAGTATTCTTTACTCTGAAATGTACTTTATCTGATATTAATATAGCTGCTATGATTTTTTATCATTATTATCACGGTAAATCTTTCCTACCTCTCTGTGTTTTCATATTGAAGGTGTTAGTGCTCAATCGCTAAGTGGTGTCTGACTCTTTGGGACCCCATGGACTGCAGCATGCCAGACTTCCCTGTCCCTCACTATCTCCTGGAGTTTGGTCAAATTCATGCCCATTGAGTTGGTGATGCCATCCAACCAACTCATCCTCTGCCGACCTCATCTCCTTTCGCCCTCAATCTTTCCTAGCATCAAAGTCTTTTCCAATGAGTCGGCTCTTCGCATCAGGTGGCCAGAGTATTGGAGCTTCAGCATCAGTCCTTCCAATGAATATTCAGGGTTGATTTCCTTTAGGATTGATTGGTTTGATCTCCTTGCACTCCAAGGGACTCTCAAGTCCTCTCCAGCACCACAATTCGAAAGTATCTATTCTTCAATGTTCAGCCTTCTTTACGGTCCAATTTTGTTTTATTTTTTGTAGGTAACACACAGTACTGCTTTTTCAATCCCATTTAAAAAATCTCTACCTTTTAATTGGGACATTGTCTTTACATTTTGTGTGATTATTGGTATAGCTAGTTTAAATCTATAAACGTGTTCTATTCATTTCATTTCTTCTTTGTTCTTTTTTCTCTCATTTTGAATTAACTGTATTTTTGTAATTTTATTTTATCTCTTCTGTTAGCTTATGTCTGTATTTTGCTATTTAGCAATGGCTTTGGGACTCAGTACACATTTTTTACTTAATCACTGTCTATCTTCGGCACCCATTATATGACTCTGTAGAGAGAAAATGAACTTTAAAACAAACTTCCATTTTCCCCTCGTGTTAGTCACTCAGTCGTGTCAGACTCTTTGTGACCCCGTGGACTGTAGCCCGCCAGGCTCCTCTGTCCATGGGGTTCTCCAGGCGAGGATACCTGGAGTGGGTAGGCATCTCCTTCCCCTTCCCCTTCGGACCTTTATGCTATTGTTGTCATCCACGTTATTTTTACGTATGTCATAAAACTCACACTACATTATTATTTTTTAAAGTCAGCTATCTTTCAGGAAGATCTAAATAATAAGAAAATTATCTTAAGTATTTGCCCATGTGGTTAGCATTTCCAGTGCTATACATTCCCATATGTAATCCATATTTCTGCATGGTATCAATATTCTTTTGCCTAAAGGACTTTTTATAACCTTTTTTATGATGCAGGTCTATTGGCAATGAATTCTTTCAGCTTCTGAATGTGTTTATCTGACTCTAGAATATAACTAGACATATACTCAGGCAAAACTATAATTTGATACCTATGTACCCCTATGTTCACAGCAGAACTATTTACAATAGCCAAGACATGGAAACAAGCCAAATGTCCATCAACAGATGACTGGATAAAGACAACGTGGTATATATATGGTGTATATACATATGCTAAGTCGCTTCAGTCGTGTCCGACTCTGTGCGACCCCACAGACGGCAGCCCACCAGGCTCCCCCGTCCCCAGGATTCTCCAGGCAAGAACACTGGAGTGGGCTGCCATTTCCTTCTCCAATGCATGAAGGCGAAAGGTGAAAGTGAAGTCGCTCAGTCGTGTCCGGACTCAGCGACCCCATGGACTGCAGCCTACTAGGCTCCTCCGTCCATGGGATTTTCCAGGCAAGAGTACTGGAGTGGGGAGCCATTGCCTTCTCTGGTATATACATATAATGGAATGTTACTCAGCCATAGAAAAAAGAATGAAATCATGCCATTTGTAGCAACCATGGATGGATCTAGAAATTATTATACTAAGTGGAGTAAGTCAGACAGAGAAAGACAAATACCATGACATCACAGATATATGGAATCTAAAGTAAAACACAAAGGAACATAGATACGAAACAGAAAGATTCACAGACACAAAGAACAGAACTGGGGTTGCCGAGAGGGAGGGGACATAGGGGAGGGATGGATGGAGAGTTTAGGATTAGTGGGTGCGAGGTAGCATACACAGAATGGATCATCAACGAGGTCAGTGAACTATATACAATATCCTGTAATAAACCATAATAGAAAAGAATATAAAAAAGAATTTTTGCATCCATGCTCTGTCATGTCCAACTCTTTCCGACCCCATGGACTATAGCCCATCAGGTTCCTCTGTCCATGGAATTCTCCAAGCAAGAATACTGCAGTGCATTGCCACGTCCTCCCTCTGAGATCTTCTCGACCCAAGAATTGAACCTGTATCTCCTGTGTCTCCTGCATTGGCAGGCAGATTCTTTACCACTCAACATTCAGAAAACCAAGATCATGGCATCCGGTCCCATCACTTCATGGCAAATAGATGGGGAAACAGTGGAGATAGTGACAGACTTCATGTTCTTGGGCTCCAAGAAATCACTGCAGATGGTGACTGCAGCCATGAAATGAAAAGACGCTTGCTCCTTGAAAGAAAAGGTATGAGAAACTTAGACAGCATATGAAAAAGCAGAGACATTACTTTGCCTACAAAGGTCCATCTAGTCAAGGCTATGGTTTTTTCAGTAGTCATGTATGGATGTGAGAGTTAGACCATAAAGAAAGCTGAGCACTGAAAAATTGATGCTTTTGAAATGTGGTGTTGGAGAAGGCTTTTGAGGGTCCCTTGGGCAGCAAAGAGATTAAACCAGACTATTTCCTGAAGGAAATCAGTCCTGAATATTCATTGGAAGGACTGATGCTGAAGCTGACGCTTCAATACTTTGGCCACCTAATCCGAAGAATGACTCTTTTCTTGGGGAAAGACTGAAGGTAGGAGGAGAAGGGGGCAACAGAGGATGAGCTGATTGGATGGTGTCACTTACTCAATGACCACTGAGTTTGAGCAAGCGCTGGGAGTTGGTGATGAACAGGGAAGCCTGGCGTGCTGTAGTCCATGGGATGGCAAAGAGCTGGACACAACTGAGCGACTGAACTGCACTGAGTCACCTGGAAAGCCCCTGAAAAAGAATATATATACATACATGCGTTAGTTTCTCAGTTGTGTTCAACTTTTTGTGACCCCATGGACTACGGCCCACCAGGTCCCTCCGTCCATGGAATTCTCCAGGCAAGAATACTGGGGTGGGCTGCCATTCACTTATGTAAAACTGAATCACTTTGCTATACAGCAGAAATTAACACAACACTGTAAATCAACTGTAATAAAATGTTTTAAATATAAAATTATTCTAAGCAGAAAAATATTAAAGTAAAAAGAACGCAACTAGAACTAACGCTTTAAAATTATATGCACACACAAAGGGTTTGAGGGGTGCAGTTTTAATGTAAAATTAATGCACTAAGAATCTCACTGCCACGTCAATAGAGGGAAAATATTATTTTTTGTTTGCTGAACTCAGCCAAGAATTGATCACCATTTCAGAAAATGATATCACAATGGCGGGCCCTCGGGTTATGTGACTCAGCCCCACAGGAGCAACTTGCGCTTGAAACAGAGGCGTCTGTGGCGAGTTCAGCTACCTCCTACCGCTTTTCTACTTCAAGCGTAGCCGACCCTGAGGATTTGCACATCACTGATTTACCTTCCTATTTTTCCTTTTGTATTATACTCAAGGTGTTACATCTTTCTTTTTAAATTTTATGTGTAGTAGTTCATAGAACCTATGGCTTTCAAAGAAAATAAATAATGAAGATTAGTTTTCGACTGGGGCATAAAAACTACCCCACATTTAGTGACTTCAGACAATCATATCTCGCTCACGATTCTGTGGGCTGGCACTTGGGCAGGACCCAGCTGGAACGGCTTCCCTTTGCTCTACAGCACACTGGCAGATCTCTGGTTCTTCTGCCTTTTCTAAATCCAGCTTGTACATCTGGAAGTTCTCGGTTCACATACTGTTGAAATCTAGCTTGAAGGATTTGGGGCAGTACCTTGCTAGCACGTGAAATGAGCACAATTGTACAGCAGCTTCAACATGCTGTGGCACTGGGAAGCCTGGGGTCGCAGAGAGTCCAACCGGGCTTAGCGACTGCACACCACCACTGCTGGCAGAGTGCACGTTGCCTTTGAGACTAGTTGGCCCATTAGCCCGGGACTGGCTGGGTGTGATGGCCACGGGTCTGGCAGTTGGCTGGGACCGTAGCCCAAGCACCTCGCTCTCCTTCCAGCCTCTCCAGGTGGCTAGCTCAGGCTTCCTGACACGGTGACTTGGTTCCAAGATAGAGAAGGAAGATGCTACAAAGGCTTTTGAAGCCTTGGCTCTGAAGCCACCCAGCATCAAGTCCCTGGCATTCTAAAGGTCGTGGTCAATCGCAAGAGTAGCCAGGATGACAGGGGTACAGTTACAGACACAGCCTCTTTTTGTTTTCTTTTCTGGCCACACCACACAGCACGTGGAATCCTCCCCGACCAGTGACCAAACCCTCACCCCCTGCACAGGGAGCTCGGAGTCTTAACCACTGGACCACCAGGGACGCTCCCAGACACAGCTTCTTGATGAGAGGCGCAACACCACCACATCACTGACGCAGAGCATTCATGGATGGAGGGAATCTGAGCTGTATTTTGTAACTTACCACAGAGAATTACAAAATATGTGTATAAAAGGGACCTCAGAGCTGTTACCATTGACAACCACTGCTGCAAACAGCACTTTCTCCAATTCACCCCTCACCTGGGCCCCCCCAAAGGATGCACACCCTCTCTCGATTCCTCACACAAAGAAGAATTCTCTGTGTCCTTGGAAGAGCCGCACCTCCTCAGATGACGGCAATGATCTGCTAAGGCACAGGGCAACATCTGTCTGCAACAGTTAGCGTTCTGCACCGAGCCTTTCTTAAACCGTCAGAAAGACACAAAGTTCAATGGGGATTAGGTCATTACCTTTTCCTCGCTTTGTTTTTCTAGAAATAGATGAACCAAGCACTGTGAGCCTGTAGCGAATCTTCACATAAGGGGTCTTCGTTACTAGATAGCTGGAAAATTAATTTGATGAACTGACACATTGATTACGGGCTTCCCAGGTGGCACCAGTGGTAAGGAACCTGCCTGCCAATGCAGGAGGCCTAAGAGACGTGGGTTCAAACCCTGGGTCGGGAAGAAACCCTGGAGGGGGGCACAGCAGCCCACTCCAGCACTCTTGCCTGGAGAATCCCATGGACAGAGGAGCCTGGCAGGCTACAGTACACAGGGTCACGAGGAATCAGACATGACTGAAGCGACTGAGGACACACCACATATTCATTAAATAAAGAACCGTGATTGGGTTCCACTGGGTCTCATGCAGACTTGAGTGGCATCCCACACATCCTTTCCTGCACTAGGGACAGCCAGAGAGTGGCACCCCGGGCATCAAAGAGCCTGGTCAATGAGCATGACCATGCATGACCCAGGGATGGGATCAACCGGTGTGGCCTGCGGAAGTTCGGGACATTGTGTGCCACGCTACGAACAGCTGCAGAACTTTGAACTCTTACAAAAGGACAAACTGTCCGGACCCAGATTCTCCCAGCCTGGCCTTTCCTAATATACTTCCCTCCCAACCGTGGGTGAAGCACACACAGGCAGGACGTGCACCGACTACAGTGAAAACCAACAGACGCTATGCTCGGAGGGCATGAAGTCTCAACGCTTTTAATGACTTACACCCAGGCTGGGGGGGGTGCTGGTACATTCTCTCTTCATTCAGAAAAGTTCGTCTCCTGCTACTGTGATACCAACGGTGCTATCCGTCCACACGCACTCTCAGGGAACCTCTGCTCAAATGCCACTACCTCCAGACTGGTCCCAGAGAGGGCAAAGGACTTCACCCCCACACGCAGCCTGCAAAACACTGAACAGAGGCAAGTTCAGGATCCACAGTAAGCTCGCTGTTCCTGACAACACCTGCTGGCCAAGCAAGCATGCCAACCAAATGCAGACGTGGGGATAGTCTTCCTGAACACCACTGGGATGTCCCAGAAGACTACGCAGTCCCATTTGGCTGAAATAGGGCACAACCTATCCCAGGAAATAAGTGTGCAAGCCCGCCAGGCAACAGATAACAGATATGCATTCTTGCCAGATTCCACATAAAAGGTGACATTCGAGTGACACTGGGCTCCCAGGTGTCACTAGTGGTAGAGAACCCACCTACCAATGCAGGAGACCCAGGGTCAGTCCCTGAGGCAGGAAGGTCCCTGGAGGAGGGCATGGCAACTCACACCAGCATTCCTGCCTGGAGAATCCCATGGAAAAAGGAGTCTACGGGGCTACAGCCCATAGGGTCATAAAGAGTCAGACACGACTGAAGCAGCTTAGCACTCAGCACTCATGATCTGTAAAAAGCAGAAATGATGGCAGCATATAAAAAGAAGTAGAGACCACCCATAGGAAAGCTATGACAAACCTAGACAATGTATTAGAAAGTAGAGACGTTACTTTGCCTACAAAGTTCCCTACAGTCAAAGCTATGGTTTTTCCAGTAGTCATGTAAGGATGTGAGAGCTGGACAATAAACAAGGCTGAGCACCAAAGAACTGATGCTTCAAATTGTGGTATTGGAGAAGACTCTTGGGACTCCTTTGGACTACAAGGAGATCAAACCAGCCCATCCTAAAGGAAATCAACCCTGAATATTCATTGATGCTGAAGCTGAAGCTCCAATCCTTTGGCCACCTGAGGCAAAGGGCTGACTCATTGGAAAAGACCCTGATACTGGGAAAGACTGAAAGCAGGAGAAGGGGATGACAGAGCATGAGATGGTTGGATGGCATCACCGACTCAATGGACATGAGTTTGAGCAAACTCCAGGAAGTAATGAAGGACAGGGAAGCCTGGCATGCTGCAGTCCATGGGGTCGCCAAAAGTCAGACACAACTGCACAACTGAGCAACAACAATGAGACCACCCCTCCCCCCCAAAAATAACACACTCCAAATCAAATCCTTGGATCTTACGTTGCAATTAACTTGGGGAACAATTAGGTTTCATTTCACCCTCCAAGAGCGGGGACCTCTATTAGGAAACCTGATCTCCATGCATCAGACTTGGCTGGTGACCAGCCTAGAGGCCTTCACCAGGTCAGCGAGCTGAGTGTTGGGTGCTCCTAGCTGCCTCCTCCAGAGGGTTTCCTCCCCCATTCCCAGAAGCCATGCCTCTGAGAACCAATGCCCCTCCCACGGGCAGTCCAAAACCAGAGGATTCAAGAGCCCTCCCTCCTGCCTCCAGATAAGACCAGCTCTGGGCGACCTGTGCTCACTGATGAGGGATGCTCCCCTAGGTGCTGAACAGCACCATGCAGCTGCCCTCATGCTGTTAGCTTTCATGCATCACAGCTCGTGTGTTTACCATCCCACTTGACTGTGACTTGAATGGTAAAAGCACCCTAACATTTAATGTTTGCTGGATATTCCCTACAGCAGGAACGTTCCAGTTTTTGTTATACTGTTTTCGTTTTACAACAATCTAAAGAGCTTCCCTGGTGTCTCAGACAGTAAAGAATCTGTCCGGAATGTGGGAGACCCCGGTTCGATCCCAGGGTCAGGAAGATCCCCTGGAGAAGGAAATGGCAACCCACTGCAGTATCCTTGCCTGGGAAATCCCATGGACAGAGGAGCCTGGCGGGCTATAGTCCACGGGGTCGCAAAGAGTTGGACATGACTAAGCGACTGACACACACACACACACACACACACACACTGTAATCTAGTACATACATGCATGTGGGGGGGTATATGTGTGTATTCATCTGAGACACACGTTCACAATACAGTATTTACCTTTACTACTAATGTTGGCATTGTTTTCTATTTCATTTTTTTCATTATTCATTTACTATTTTATTTTTGGCTGCACTGGGTCTTTGTTGCTTTGCATTCCCTGATAGCTCACTTGGTAAAGAATCCGCCTGCAATGCAGGAGACCTGAGTTCAATCCCTGGGTCAGGAAGATCCCCTGGAGAAGGGAAAGGCTACCTACTCCAGTATTCTTGCCGGGAGAATCCCATGGACAGAGGAGCCGGGTGGGCTAGAGAAAACAGAATTAACAAAGAGTCTCACATGACTGAGCAACTAACATTTCATTTTCAGTCATGAACTTAGGCAGCAAATCTTAATATAACACATCAGCAGTGTTTGCGACTTTACCGTAATTAGTAGAAATCACAGATATTTTCTTGTGACATAAAAGTTGTTCCAAGTATTTCAAATAACACTTACGCTCATTACTATTCCAAAATTCTAGGAGCCGTTCAATTTAGTGGATCTTATTTAAAATATTAATAAAGTTGTTGCTTTAATAGAGTTACTGCTTCATCACACGCTTGGCTTTTAACATATTGCAGCTTTATTTCAATAGAAGGGGTTTCCTCTGTAAGCCTATGTATTTTAACGTACTGATTGACTTAAACACATTAGTCTGAGAAATGGACCACAGGGTTCACGAGACCACCAGATATGGACACCAAACTAGCCCACGGCACAGAAAAGATCTTTAATGAAGGCCTCTGCGTGCCAGGCAGTCTGCAACACATTTCTTCTCATTTTCAATCACTTTGTTTTTTCATTTTTAAACTACAGGGCCGCAGTCTCAAATTACAAAAATAATTTAAGCTTATTATAACAAGTGAAACAACACAAGAAAAGATTATACAAAGGTGATTATACTCACCTCCTAAAGAAACCTACCACAGCCTTCTGTAAACAGGCTGATTTATTGCTTGCTTTCACCAAAATGGATTCATTCTACACACATTATTCTGTAATTTATATCTGCCACTTGGCAACTGACACTGTAACACAGATATTCCTACAAGTCTGTGGCTATATATTTTTCTGGTTTCTTTATGCACATTTATATAAAATTCATGTGAATGAAATCATATCATGCACACTCTGGTTTTTTAGTGCAGACTTTTACTTTTCGTCTGCCTTCTCACCTCCCTAACTTGTATTAGCTATCACAACATAACAAAGCAACTCAGAACTTAGCTTAGAACAATAATGAATGTTTATTATCTTAGACACACTGCTGATCAGGAATTTGGGAGTGCTTAGCTGTGTGATTCTGGGTAGAGGGTCTCTCCTTGGAGGGCAGTCAAGAGGTCAGGTGGGGCTACCATCATCTGAAGGCTTGACTGGGGCTAGAAGCTCTGATTCCAAGATGGTGCCGCACGTGGCTGGCAGGTTGGTGTGGGCTGTTGGCAGGAGGCTTGTATTCCTCACCACATGAGGGTTCCTGGAGTGTCCTCACAGCAAGGTAGCTGGCTTCTTCCAGAGCAAAAGCCGAGAGAGCATGGTGGGACCTGCAATGTCATTTATGAGCTAGCCTCGAAAAGGTCACCCTTCTTCGTTCTGTCGTATCCTGCTGGTTGCCCAGGCCAGCCCTATTTATGGTGGGTAGCAACTGCATAAACACATGAACCCCAGGAGGCAAGGTTTCCTGGATGCTGGCTGCCATAGCCCTCAGTGACCGTCCTGCAAGGGACACCTCTCCCAGATAACCCATGCTAACAGCCTGGCGTGTTCCATGCTTATATGAACATAATCAAGTCACACTATACAAAAATCTACACAGACTACAATCGTCTTATGAGTTAGGTCTTATCAAAATTAAAATTTCAAATACTTTTAAATAATTAATGTAACTCTCTATAAAAATTCAGTAAATTTTAAAATAAATATTTTCAACACTTAAATAAACTGAAACTCTAGTCCAAGCTCCTGCGGAGTTGCTGGAAGCCCTGTTCACAATAACCAAGACACGGAAGCCACGTAAGTGTCCATCGACAGATGGGTGCATAAAGAAGTCTGGTACATATATACACATACAACGGAATGTTACTCCGCCACGAAAACAGAACAAAGTACTGCCATCCGCAAGAGCACGGACGCAACCACAGGTGACCATACTAAGTGAAGTAACTCAGAAAGACGAATCGCCTAAGTCAGAAAGAGAAAGACAAATTCCACACCGCTTATATGTGGAATCCAAAGTGTGGCGCAAGCGAACCAACTAGGAAACAGAGGTGGACTCGCAGACGCAGAGGACAGAGCCGTGGCTGCCGAGGCGCGGGGGGCGGGGGGCGGGGACGGGCCGGGAGTCCCGCAAATGCAGATGCGGAACGGAGGTCCTGCGGCCCAGTCTCCTGAGATAAGCCACACTGGAAACACACACGAAAAAGAATGCATATATGTGGGTACCTGAGTCACTGTGCTGTGCAGCAGAAACTAACACAACATTGTAAAGCAACTATACTTCAATTTAAAAAAAAAAAAAAAAGGCAGAGCTGCTGGAATTCAGAGCCAAGACCACCAGACTCCAAAGCCCACGCTCTTCCCACGATGCTAAGCAACGGACATCACACCGTCTCGCCAGCCTCCTCTTGGTGCCAGCCCTCAGTCTCCTCAGAGAGGATGGTCACTCTCCTATTTCTTGTGGCAGTGAAAATTCAAGCCTTTTCTTCCAAGCCCTATGCTCTCTGCTCAGAGCCTCAAACACGGGATGCTCCCGACTCAGCCTGGCCAGGTAACTGAATCTCTATCTGCTTTGAACCTCAATCCATTCCTAACAGTTTTACAATAAAAAAAAAAAAATTATGGTTTTATTCTTACAAGTGCAGAGAGAGGTAAAGAGTCCTCTAAAGGTAGGTGTTTTCCATGGAGAAAATGAAATGCAGGAAGAGAAAGCAATTGAACAGAACTAGCTCTGCAGATCCTTCTCATTATCTCCCCTGCTTCTAACCCTCTGCTCTGTTAGCAGGTCCGAAGTGCGCGTGGGTCCTTCCATGAGCCACTCTGGGACTAGCTTTCAACATACAGCAAATCCTCTACAGGCGAAAGAGCTCTGTTCCAACAGCACATTCGTAAGTCCAGTTTGTTCATAAGTCCAGCAAAGTTAGCCTAGGTACGCAACTAACAGAATGGGCTATAATATATAGTGCTATACTGTACTAGGTTATAATACTTTCCACGGCAACCCACTCCAGCACTCCTGCCGGGAAAATTCCATGGACAGAGGAGCTTGGTAAGCTACAGTCCATGGGATGGCAAAGAGTCGCACACAGCTGAGCAGCTTCACTTCTCATGAATCAGGCTGCTTACCACACAAGTAATGCACAAAAAACAAGAAAGCACAAAACTTGAGCATTTTTTAATCTTATAACACAGTACCTTGAAAAGCACACTAGTAGCAGCTACATCACCGCAGCTTTTACGCTTGCTTCCGGACATTCTGGGTTTGAAATAAAGATACTGCACTACGGTAGTCTATACAGTACTGTACGGTAACGTATACAAGAGCACAGTCACTCGTAGAGGATGCACTCAAGTGACGATGTACACCAGACATGTGAACTAACTCATGTGACTGGACGTGCAAATGCACGTACGCATCTTTGAAAGTTCGCAACTTGAAGGTTGCTAAGTAGGGGACTTACTGTATGGTAATCAAATGCTCCCATACTTGCAGCAGGCACGCTGGGGATACAAAGATGACACAGGAAAAGTGTTTGTCCTCAAGGAGCATGCAGTCTTTCCTGAAAGCTGGATACACGCATCGCAAGACTGAGAACACCGCCGATGTCGATAAAGAGCCACAGGGCAAGTGTAGACAAGGACAAGCAGGGAAGATCAGCTGCCAGTGGGCAGTGTTTCTGCTGGAGGTGAAGTAAGCGGTACTTCCCCTTGGATGGGAGCAGGTGCCCTGTGAAAAAGGACTCTGGTCACACCAGATTAAAGTGCTGGGTTAAGCCAAGGCAAACAGCATTCTCCTAAGAAGCTACAGAGCATTGTGAATCTCCAGAGAGGGGGAAATTATATGGAAGGTTTCTGCAACTGAGCTGGCCATGAAATCTTTCCTCCCTCCTCCCCAGGAAATATCTTATATTCCCCGGAACATGGTTTGGGAGTTGCTGAAACAGGGTAATCTAAGTTTTGTTCTGACCTCAGCAATGTGAAACATGCGGCCAACAAAGGCAGCATCTTTCCTTTTCTCCTTAAGTCAGTAACAAGATACGAGGGTTTTGGGGGTGGTTTTTTCTGTTTGTTTTGCCAGAATTTTTTATTTATTTACATTAAAAAGGAAAAAGAAAAAATATATATATATATATAAAACCACCAACAAAGGTTTCACTCTCCTTTGTGTTAATAGACTTCAGACTCAGCTTTTACCTTGCTGGAGGGAGAACTTAATTACTTACAGGTTTTTCTAGAAGAGTCCTCAGTTCAACCCTACCACAGTTTACACTGCAGCCCACATTACAGAACTCCACTGGCATTCGGCTCCTCGGTGTCCCTCTTTAGAGTGGTAACGCTGTGCTTCCAACGATATACACAGAAAAGTTTAGGAAATACCAGCTGCTCCAGACGGCAGGGATCAGAGAATGAGCCCCTCTGCCCTGAAATTTACATAAAGCATTTTAGCCCCTGCCCACCCGGGAAGGGTGGCAGGAGGGGAGATTTCCTGGCACTCAAACCAGTTGTATGCGTCCCCTCTCGGGTATTAGTGGCCAAAAGGCCAGAGCTTGTCACTGAATTCCTCTGGAAAATGGGGGCCTTTGGAAGGGGCCCTGGGGTGTGAAAGAAAGTGTGGAAGAGCAGGCTGATTCTCACTCCCATAAGGAAAACGTCAGGAAAGAAGCACATTTCTTTCCAAATTGCTTATAAATGGTTAGCCAACAAATTCTGGCTTGTTCATGGTTTATAAGTGAGCCCGCCAAGTCCAGAAATGACAGGCTTCTCCAGGGAACCTTTCCCCACGCACAAATAATTGGTACCTGAAGCCCGCCGCCCACTTGAGAGGCTGGCTCTGCAACCGCGCATGCGCGGCCTAAAGGCCAGTGGCGCCAAGGCTGATGCTTCTGATGGGCTTAGGTAAGATGAGACCCGGCGCCCCCTCCCCTTGCTCCGTCCCTCAGGGCAAAGAGGCTCTCCCCTCCCAACCAGAGCCCCATCAAGGCCAGACTGTGCCCTTAAAGTGGACAACGGTCTTTCCCTTCCCTGGATGGACCTCAAAACCAGCGTTTCTAAAACATACTAGAAATGGCGACACCTCCCCCGCAGTAAAAACACTTTTATGGATGACTAATCAGCAATAAAGTTGCAGATGACCTGTCTGCAAAATCTTCAGTGCCTGGAGATCTAAATTACTCTCATCTTTCTCCCCCCAAAATTAGGTATAATATAATTTCAAGCAATGCAAGAGCAATTTCTCCCTTCATTGGATATCAAGCTCAAGATGTTACAGAAAAAAGAAATAGCTTTTACCGCTGATATGAGAAATTTAAAAGAGAGACAAGTGTGAGCAAACAAAAGCTGTCACATCAAATACTGTGGGGGGAAAAAAATTCTAGAAAAAATGCCAGAAATGCTCAAGTCTAAATAAAGTCATTTATTTGTTATTTTAACCCCTTCACCGTCAGAGTTGCTGGCAGGCTAGTTAATTCTCCGCAGGTGGGACTGACTGGAGACAGCTCTCTTGTGCTTATAAAAAAAAAAAAATCATTGTATTGTGGCATGTTTCTCTGAGTTCTCTGAAATTGTGAAGGGTTTCCAAACAGAAACAGGGTGGCCCTGTTGCTCCTCTGTGCTATCATTTCTTCAGAGAATTCAATCTCCTCCAGTTCCCACCACGTTAAGCAAAGAATCCAGACCATGAGGTCTCAAAGGGCAGCAGCCACACATGCTGCATGCTTCTGGTAGACGGCAGGTATTTAGCAGAATGTGATGGCAATTATTTCTCAAATTTTGTATTCTAAACGGGCAACTCAAATATAAGACGCCTTCTGTATGGGGGGGGGGGGCGGGGACTCGATGAAGTCCCCCCACCCAGAAGGAAAAGTGGAGAGAACACAGACTGGATAGACCTGGGGTCCATCCCTTGCTTCTTTCTGGCCACGTTCATAAACCTATATCCTCATTCTAGATTATGGGCTTTCGTTCAAATTGAGAAAGATAAAGTTGGAAGAATACTGCTACTGAAACTCTGTGGACATACAGTATTTCCAATTAACTGGGGACTCCCTTTTTGCACTACAGTGGACCTGGGGAGGAGTAAGTCATAGCTGCCATCCTCAAAAAATCTACCCCACTTGAAAAAGAAAAATATATATATAATGTTATATTTAAAACAATGTAAAAAAAAATTAAGATATTCACATTTAAAAATCTACCTTCCTCCACGTCCTACTCACTCCCCTGCCCAACATGGTAAAGTTTCTGTCTCCAGTAAATTCCTCGGGCACTGGTTTCCAGGACCCCCAAATGAGAGGACCCCCCAACTGAGAGACACAGACCCAGCTCCTGCTATGGCCAGACCTAGCCCCTGAGCGCAGCACACAAAACCCCCCAAAGTCACCAGGTCCCCCCACCTCTGCAGCCCTGCCCCCTGAGGCCTCCCCTTCACCAAACACCATCCTGGTTTCCCACCCTTGCAGCCCATGCCCACCCCACAGTCCAGGGCTCACTCCTGACCACGGTGCCCCCTGCTAGTGACATAAACACCTGGCAGGAACCCAGCTACTCTGCCTTGGAAGCCCCAGGGCCTCATACTGGGCGTGAGGCAGGGCAGATCCTCAAAATGGGGCTGAGTTTATCCATCGAAGGGGTTTAACAGGTGATATTAGCTTTCAAGGGGCTCTCCCGGTGGCTCTGAGGTAAACAATGTGTCTGCTGTGAAAGACAGGGCGGGTTCGATCCCTGGTTCAGGAAGATCTCCTGGACGAGGGCATGGCAACCCACTCCAGAATTCTTGCCTGGAGAATTCTGTGGACAGAGGAGCCTGGTGGGCTCACAAAGAATCAGACAGGACTGAGTGACTGGAGCATGCAGGCACATTAGCTTTCGAAGTGAACCTGGATTAATGTGGTGCTATTGACGCTTTTGAACTGTGGTGTTGGAGAGTCTCTTGGACTGCAAGGAGATCAAACTAGCCTATCCTAAAGGAAATCAGTCCTGAATATTCACTGGAAGGACCGATGAAGCTGAAACTCCAATACTTTGGCCACCTGATTTGAAGAACTGACTCACTTGAAAAGACCCTGATGCTGGGAAAGATTGAAGGCGGGAGGTGAAGGGGAGGACAAAGGATGAGATGGTTGGATGGCATCACCAACTAGATGGACATGTGTTTGAGTAAGCTCCAGGAGTTGGTGATGGACAGGGAAGCCTGGCATGCTGCAGCCCATGGGGTCTCAAAGAGTTGGACATGACTGAGTGACTGAACTGAACTGATGATTTTCAAACTTATTCACAAACATGGAGAGCGCACAGTGCCCCTAGGGCACCCCCCCCCCGTACCCCCCCTCCTCCCTCGCATCCCCCCCCCCCCCCCCCCCCCCCCCCCCCCCCCCCCCCCGCCCCGCAAGAAAAAGACAGACTCCTTGGGCCCATGTGACCATTTCTCCATACTTCCAGCCCACCCCACCCCCCACCTCCATCCCATCGTGCTGTGCCTTTATTCAAGGACTTTCTAGGCTGTTCCTTACCTCCTGCAGAGGTTCCTCCGGGGTCCCAAGGGCCTTGTGATGACCGCTTGCTTCTCCAACATGCTCCGTCTTGAGATCCCTAGGCATCGCGAAGGAGCCCGGCGGAGGGGCCCTCCTGTGCGCGATGGGGCCGTCCTGTGCGCGATGGGACCCTCCTGTGCGCGATGGGACCCTCCTGTGCACGATGGGACCCTCCTGTGCTTGGTCAAGGACCCTCCTGTGCGCGGAAGGACTCGGGGGAAGCGAGGGCAGCGCGGCCACGTGCTCGCCGCGCACACATTCTGCTGTGGGTTTCTGCGTAGGAGGTCGAACGAGGCACGCGCTCTCTGAAAGTCTAGAATTTGTGGTTTGTGTTATCTCACAACTTCATATTTGGAAGAGGTATTTTAATTTCTTATGAGTTGTGAATAATTATGTAATTCTGCCACCTTCTTAAAGCTAAGACGTTTCAAACTGACTCCTGTCCTCCGGGGCTGACAGCCTCAAGGGAACTTGGCTTTTTTCCCTTGGGTTCTGAGCAAGTGTGTGCCAAACAAATTCTTTAGTCCGTTAAAACAACGGTTCATGATGGAGAGCCATCCTACACACAGGAGTAAAGTCCCTCTTCCCTCTCAAAATTAATCCTCAGAAATCACCACTGAGAAGCAAACACGGCTTGCACTCACCGCGGAGGCCGCTTTCCGAATTGTTTCCCATCTACTGCAGTCTTTGGAGGCGCTGAGTTTCTCAGCGTTCTGTTTCCCCCTTGTTTGTAAATTAGCCGTGCGATCTTCGAAATTTGCCTGTGGGTCTTCTTGGTTTTTCTGCAGCTGTTAAAGAACCCAGGGAAAGGTGAAAGAAGATTGCATTAGCAGATACCACTGTGACGGTCTCCGTGGTCCACCGATGTATTTTTTAATCAGTACCTAAATGGCCCTTCTCTGTCGAATACCTCCTATTCTAGACTCATCTCTGTCAATCACTCGGTCCCTTGGCCATCAATAGTTTGGGCATCTACACCACCCCACACTTTGTTCTGAGCACTGGAAAGGCAGAGCCAGCAGGCAGATGAAGTCAGGCACCCCGAAGGACCATGTGAATTTTATACTGCAGTATCACCCATAGCTGACTTCCAGACACTCACACCAGAAGGGGAACACTTCATTAAAAACAGACAAGGGATTGTTAGTCGTTAGGATGCGCTTATCTTTTTTCCCCCAGGGCTTAAGTTTTTTTTTTCTCTCGTATGTATTTCATATTCCTAGCTGGAGGAATATCAAAAGAATCTGAATATCACCATCTGGAAGTTATGCCATGGACTCCAGTGGGCAGGATGAGAGCTGAGCTTCCCTTCTTCCTCTAAAAGTGTATTTCTTCTGCTGCGAAATGAGCACAAACATATCTGATTCCCTAATGAGACCAAGCCAGAGCCTAAAAGTCACAGAGGCATCACCTCCCACCCCTCACAGCCCCCCCCCCCCAGGTTCTTGGGACCCTTCCAGTGCGGAGGGATTGTTGGAGGGGGGGGTTCCTTTGAGGACATTTGATCATCAGTGACTTCACTGAGGAACTTCCCAGGTGGCACTAGTGGTAAAGAACCCACCTGCCAATGAAGGAGAGGTAAACATCCCTGGGTTGGAACAAGATCCCCTGGAGGAGGGCAGGGCCACCCACTCCAGTATTCTTGCCTGGAGAATCCCATAGACAGAGGAGCCCGGAGGGCTGCAGTCCACAAGGTCGCAGAGAGTCAGACACGACTGAAGAGACTTAGCACAGATGCACGTATGACTTCACTTAACCACTAAATCGAATGTACTGAAATACACAGATGTCAGAAACGCAGTACCCCTGCAAATAGTCTGTCGGTCCATCCCAGCGACTGTGTAAGGAAGTCCCAGGGAGCCATTCTGGTCTCAACAGCATGCAACCGGCAATCAGAATTTCATTGTCACCAACAATCGGCTTGCAGTGTGGATTCCATCCCTGGGTCGGGAAGATCCCCTGCAGAAGGGAATGGCTACCCACTCCAGCACTCTTGCCTGGAGAATTCCAGGGAGAGAGGAGCCTGGTGGGCTACAGCCCATGGGGTCTCAAAGAGTCAGACACCACCAAGTGACTTTCACTTTCAAATGTCACTGCCCTTGACTAGTATTCCCCAAATCAGTGTTTAACTTGCTCCCTTTGAAACTACTGGTATTCTTGAGAAATGGAGGATTGTTCTCTGCAAATGTTCACTTTTTCTCTCTCTCTTAATAACACTTGCACATTGATAAGTCTCTTCCTGTCCATCCAGAAGTGTTTCTATTATCTCTTGACTTGGTTTTCTCAAGCTCCTGAGAAAGACTCTCTCAACACTTGGCAGGTGAGAGAGCACGATAATCCTAGAGTGCTTTTTAGGTAAAGTGGTGTTTTTAACTCTCCCCTATCAAGCGCTAACTCACAGTTCTTATGTCTGTAGGGTCTGTATTTATAACGTTAGTTCTCCTTTACATGTTCACAGGACAGATCCAGTCTGAAGACATCCTCTGATCATCATGGGTGAGTGTTTCCGACTTCCATGGTTATAGCTGGCTCCCTGTCAACAGAAGTGTATTTCAAGCAGACGTTCAAAACACTTACCATTGTGACATCTGCCCAGTAGTCCTAATTTAGGCCCATTCGTAGTTACTGTTACAGACTTGGTAACATAATAAGCTGCCGTTGAAAACAAAGACTCCCCAGATTCCTCTTTAATACTGAGAAGCACGCACGCTCTTGAAGTCTGGCGTCTGGTGTGAATCCCCGCTCAATGGTGGATGAGACATTTAGCCTCATGGAGCTCCAGTTTCCTCGGCTGTAAGATGGACATAATAAGAGGCCCCGTCTCACCAGACGGACCAGAAATTGATGAGTCAACACAGGCAGAGCCCTCAGAAGAGTGTCAGGCCCAACCATTAAGTCAGCTCTCATTAAATCCCTTTAGCCTCAAGACAAAGTAACTGAAGACACCTCCAGGACAGACAGTAGCAGCTGCAGAAGAATTTAATGTGCATCCTCTTTGAGGGAAAAAAATATGAAACACTTTTGATGCATCGTACAAAAATGTAGCACAGAGTCCTGCTTCAGAGCTTCCATCAAAAATGTTGTCTTTTCAGGACCTACCACAGCACAGAGGGAATGCGGCTCAGTGCTGTGTAATAACCTACATGGGGAAAGAATCTGAAAAAGAGTGGATATAAGTATAACTGAATCACTGTGCTCTGCACTTGGCATTAACACAACATTGGAAACCAACTAGACTCCAATACAAAGGAAATGTAATTTTTTTTTCAAGTGTCTCTTCATACACAAGATTCACGTTTACAGTCTGGCTACACACACAAACTGGCATTCAGTATTAGCCAGATGAAATCAAACAACTGCTCATTAACAGTGGTTTATACAAACTGGTTTACATTTGTGGATCCAGTCCTCTACCTATTTTTTTTTTTACCATATTTATCTCAAATATGTCATCAGAAAGGTTTTTAGTAGACAGATTTGAACCTAAGATATAGCTTGAGAGTAAATCAATTGTATATATTGTGTGCGTTTCCTAAAATATGAGGTATGTAAGATATTTTAACACTGGGCCTATCCTATTGTCCACAGACAAAGACCCTCGACATTTACAATATTATTTTGCACAGTTATCTGGGATGAACTGGGGAGGGAACATAAACAAACAACAACAAAAATTCTGACCCAGAATGTGAGAAGTTAGAAGGGCCTTTTTGTGGCAAAGCAATTTATGGTGTGAGCTGGCTTTCTGTAATCTCCAGCACAAAGATGACCCCAAGGTAGGAAACGCTCTTGTGAAAAATGGCGCACTCAGTGAAATAGATGTACAGAAGGCGGGACTGGAGAAAACATGTTACCACTTCTATCAGACATCCAATTGTGTTATCTCCCTCCAGCACTTATGGAGAAGTAACTATTTCAGAAAGCAATTGCCTCTTTTTCAGCTAGGATGTGGTATTATTATACTCAGTGGCATCTGTCTCCCACCCGGCTTCTAAAGGGGAATGGCAGGTCATTGCAACTAACCTGGGTGACATGAGCTAGTCTTCACACAACAGAAGGGAAAGGCAGTTCTGCAAGGTCCCAAGGCTATCCAAGGCCCAGGGCTCGGGGGCAGATCTGCTCTGTGGCCCACGTTCCTCCCTTCCACCCAGCTCGTGACTCCCTCTGCCAGGGACTAGCTGGCACCAGAACCACTTGCCAGGTGCATCTGGGGCACTGGCTCCGGGGCCCCGGCTGGCCCCTTCTACCCAGAGGAAGAGGAAGGAAGCCCTGCCCCCGCCTTCCGCAGGGGCACAAGGAGCACAGCTCTGAGCCCCCATCTCCCAAGCCTCTTCTAAACAGCCCCCTGCTCTTCTGCAGCTGACAGAGAGGCAGGTGCCTAAACGCAAGAACTCTCAGTTTCCGTGGTGGTGTTTATGGTCATTTCCAAGCAGATATAGAGCTGATGCCAGCCCTGCTGTTATTATCTGGCAGCCCACAAAATGAATGTGAAATGCATAAAGTGACCGGATACACTAAACGTGTAGACAGACACACGCAAGACACAGAACCCAGTAACGTCCACGGGCAACCAATTTTTAAATCTCTAGGACTCGGATATGGAAAATGTACATAATTATATTAACTGATTATAGCTAGTACTCTTGATGTGCCATTTGGAAAAATAGATATATCACTCATAAGACAAATAGGGCTTCCCTGGGGCTCAGACCACAAAGAATCTGCCTGCAATGGAGGATCCCTGGGTCGAGAAGATCCCCTGGAGAAAGGAATGGCAACCCATTCCAGGATTCTTGCCTAGAGAATTCCACGGGCAGAGGAGCCTGGTGGGCAACAGTCCGTGGGGTCGCAAAGAGTCGGAAACAACTGAGCGACTAACACACATAAGACAAATACACGCTCACCTTCATTCCCCTAGTTTTGTTTTTGTGAAATACTGCTTTCTCCTTAATGATTGATTATAAACATGATCACACACGATTACCCACTGTGCTGGGTCGGGCATCACACTGAGTTCGTCTGGGTCACAGAACTTACATAGCACAGCTCGAGGGTGAAGACCTTAGCCAGGCCTGAGGCAGTCAGCTTCTGGGGGCCAGGCTTCCAGTTCCCAGGTGATACCCATATTCTCTCTCTTTTTTTTTTAATTGCACTGATTTTTTTTAAAGATTTTTGATGTGGACCATTTTTAAAGTCTTTCTTGAATTTTTTATAATATTGCTTCTGTTTTATGTTTTGGCTTCTTGGCCTCCAGGCACGTGGGATCTGAGCTTCCTGACCCGGGACGGAACCCACACCCGCTGCACTGAAGTCGAAGCTCCACCCAATCCCTGGACCACCAGGGAAGTCCCTGTATTCTCTCTCATTCAACATCTTTCTCCTTAAAAGTTCCAACAGCTTCGCCACATATTATTTAACTCACCTTCTCCACAATGCTGAAGAGCAGAAACGAGCTGATACTTTTCACGTAAGGAAGGTGCTCTACCCTGTCCATCCTGATCTATCGGGAACCACCTGAAATATGAATGTATATTACAGATTAGCAATAGATTGACATAATATAGTTAACTTAAAAATGATTTCAAACACTGGAGGAACTACTTCCCATCCTCAGTAGATCCAATAATTGGTTGAAGTTTATTATTGGTCAATACAAGCCTTGGACTCTGGGAGAAAGAACAATAAGTATAGATTCCGCTTTTGTCCTCAGAAATCCCAGCTGGGTTGAAAGATAAGCCGCATATTCTAGAAAGTTCTGTCTTTCGTGAAGGCAGATCCAGCATGAGAAGCTCCCTCATTAAAAAGGGAAGGAGGAAGATGACACTATTTTTTAGGGGATTAAAAACTGCTTGACGGGCTTCCCCCGTGGCTCAGCAGTAAAGAGCCATCCTGCAACGTAGCAGCCACAGAAGACTCAGGTTCAGTCCCTGGGTGGGGAAGATCTCCCAGAGGAGGACACGGCAACCCACTGCAGTATTCTTGCCTGGAGCACTCCATGGACAGAGGAGCCTGGCCGGCTACAGTTCATAGAGTTGCAAAGAGCTGGACCTGACTGAAGCAACTGAGCACGCACACACACACACAAACTGCTTGGGAAGCATAGGGTGGGTGGGAGAGGACCTTTTCTCACGGCCCAAGAAAAGGCTAGAGCCACTTAGGACATTCAGCGACCTCATTTGCTCCCAGGAATAAACAGAACCTTCACTGAGCCAAAGAGCAGATGCAACTTTGCATGAAGCTCGTAGCTAATATTGCTTGTGTTTTATTGTTTTTAACATGCTGTAAAATGGCTTTTGCCTTTTAAAAATTTTTTCACAAATTACACTACTTCACAGTATTACAAATCAATTATATTTCGATAAAATTTTTTTTTTAAGTGCACTGCTTTAAGCCCATTGGGGCTTTTCTTTACGTGGGCAGCATTTGAAAAATCATTTTAAAATCAATGTCTGATTTCTCCAACGTCAAAGCTGCTACCCTGGGTATCTGTCTTTGAGCATGATGAGCCTCGTGCTGAATACTGATTTGAAGTGTGGTTCACCGTGCAGACTTAAATTCTCCTTCCCACAACTTTATCTGAGAAGCCTGACAATGGTGACAATCACAGGACTAGTTTTATTGGGTAAAACTATTCTATCTGCAATTTACTCTGACAGGCTCCACGATTTTTAAGTGCAATTAAACCCTGAGAATTTGCCCAGAAAAAAAAATAAAACTTCTACCGCATAAAAAAAAAAATTTAAGAGAAAAACAGTCGAATTGAACAACTAATTACTAACCAGTTGCTCTTTTAAAAAAGAGAAAAAGGAAAGGAAAAACATTCAGCTGAGCCCACGAATCAACTTCATTGTATAGACCGGGAGCTCTCTGGGACTGAGAAGGGGTCACAGGCAAGCTGACCAGCTGCTTCGGCCACTACTGCCAGCTTCAGAGTAGAAGGCTCTGTCACACTCCAGAAGGGGAAAAAAATTAGGAAACGTGCAGTAAAGCACCTTCAAAAACTGTGATCACTTGATTCCCAAGTGTTAGCAAGCTCATATCACAGCACGCTCAGACCAGCTGGCTCCAGAACAAGTGAGCACCTTGGTTCCCACTGCCAGCCTCACATTACCGCCTCCTTCCTCATCCCAGAAGCGGTACCCAAAGGTGCAGCGCAAGCCAGCCAGCCAGAGCTACTGCGATAGTCGGGCACATTCATCAGTATGACTGATCCCACTGTTGTCCCTACCAGCTCTTGGCATTCCGCACTGGAAATCTTTATCCAGCAGGAAGTTTAACCGGACGTGGAAATAAGCTATCCAGGTGACATCTGGGAAATGAGATTTTTCTTTTAAGAGATGTCCAATTATAACTAACGTTGCGGACCATTTTACAGAAAACGTGAACTTAATTCAATAGAACATCTTCAGCGAGACGACCTCAGCCTTCATAATTCTTGTCATCTGGAGCATGTAATTCAAGGACTGCAGACAAGCGCAGGAGAGGCCAGCCCCTGCCACCCGACTCTGGCCCTCACCACTACCGTCCCACCTTCTCCCCCAGCCCCCAAAGGGTGTACTGTGCCCTAGTCAGCGTTGTAGTGGTCTCCCCTCCTCCTGGAATGCCCCATGCTTAGCACTGAATATTCCTTCCGTATGGCCCCACGACCTCTACCACTGCTAACACTCAAATGACCTTCCCTGACCTTCCCCACCCAGCCCCGAACTCTCTGGGAGCCGGGACCACCTCACACACTCACAGCACCTCACAGGGTGCCTTGGCACGCGGCAGGGCTCCTGGAGATGTCTGCTGAAGGTTCTCTTCCTTCTGAGCCACTGAAACAGCAGGTGTTAAAAGGCCCCCTGGGTCACATGCTGCTGCTGAAGAGTCACCCTCTGCAGACTGCAAGCCCCAGGAAGGCAGAAACTATGCCCCGCCACTGACCATTTCCTCCTGCGCCTGGGCCATTAGACGCTCAATAGAGGCTCACTAAATAGGTGAGTTAAAGACAACACACAGAGATGCTGAGCTTAAGCCAACAAGGCCCATGAATCAGAGTCTGGAAACATCCTCCACATCAAATGTTAGGAGGTGGTCCACTGGGTGCTTCTCTTCTGGGTTGTTGTTCAGTTCAGTCGCTCAGTTGTGTCCGACTCTTTGCGACCCTACGGACTGCAGCACGCCAGGCTTCCCGGTCCACCACTCTCTCCCAGACTTTGCTCAAACTCATGTCCATTGAGTCGATGATACCATCCAATCATCTCATCCTTTGTCCTTCTCCTCCTGCCCCCAATCTTGCCCAGCATCAGGGTCTTTTCCAGTGAGTTGGCTCTTCACATCAAGTGGCCAAAGTATTGGAGCTTCAGCATCTGTCCTTCCAATGAGTACCTTCTCTTTTGTGAATGCCTATTAAAGTCTGCAGCTGCAATCCAGGATAGACTTATGCGGGCCAAGATAGTCACTCAGTCGTATCTGACTCTGTGGCCCCGTGGACTGTACTGTAGCCCACCAGGCTCCTCTGTCTATGGAACTTTCCAGGCAAAAATACTGGAGCGTGTTGCCATTTCCTTCTCCAGGGCATCTTCCCAGCCCAGGGATGGAGCCAGTGTCTCTTACATCTGCATCGGCAGGCAGGTTCTTTACCACTAGCACCACTTGGGAAACCATGCAGATCAAGCTGTAGGGAAAGAGATCACCCCATTGGCTTGCAGCCTGGTGGAAGATGGAGGCCTGGTGATGGAGTGGGGTCCCCAGAGACCCCACCATCCCTTCTTGGGCCATCTGTTCCCTCTCCCTGGACCGTCCTGTTCGTGCATCTTCCCACAGCATCCCTTGTCTTGATCAATGCCAACTAATCCCATGACCCTCAGCTCAGGCAGCAGCTCTCCAAGGATGTGTCCCCTCCTTGCTCAGCCTGGATGATGGGTCCCCCAAAATTGTCCCGTTTGATGCATCTGACACAGTGCCTCTGCCCTGTAACCAGTGCTCTGAGGCTCTCACCAGGCCTTGGGCCAGGAATAGGCAGAGATGATTTCTTCTTGACCTTGACAGCAGTGACTTCGCCCCCCTGCCTCAGGCAGTTTCTGGATTTGCTGCTCCCAGTCCTCTGACCCTCTGACCTTCTGTATAACCTGGCTCTCTCTTCTGTCTACACCTTCACTTGCTTCCCCAAATCTTAACTGTGCAAAATGAGAGATGCTTCACAGGTATAAACAGCTGGACACAATACCTTGAGATCATCAGTCGAAACGGTGCTGACATGAGAAATACGAAGAAGAAGTTTAGATGAGAAGATTGCCGTGGGGCAGGCACAGCCCCTGCTCCTCCGGAGGTGCTTATCAGCCAGGTTTTAAAGCTTTCCGTGGTCGGTGCCTCCAAGCAGCATGTGCTTAAATATACACGGATGCTCACTCAGTCGTGTCTGACTCCTTGCGACCCCATGAACTGCAGCACGCCAGACCTGTGGGTGAGAGATCAGGCAGGATGCCACCACTTCAACCACCTTTCTCAAGTCCATCTTGTTTCTCTGGAAAGTTCCAGGACACACCAGGAGAGTGCCTGTCAGCTGATGCTTCCCGTCCGCTCCCTCCCCACCCTTTCAAACCCAGGGAATACAGGCCCCCTAACTCTCTTCTTGTTTCATGAGTATAAGCAGACATCTCTAGGCCCTCCAGGTCCTAAAGCCAGGCCCTCTGGAATGCACACAGAACCCCAATAACCCCCTAAAAGCCACATCACTAAGACAGGACCATTTTTGCTTTGAGCTACTGAATGGATTCCTGAAGCGTTGCCTGCAAAACTGAACACCAGCCTGGTAGATCGGTCCTCTCCAGGGTTTTCACTTTTCCTGCACGTGTTCCTGTACGTCAAACACTTGTGTCCAACACGACATAAAATCGAATGCAGATTTCTGACATTTCCAAGAGGGTGCACAGTCTGTGTGCATTTATTAATAATTGGCCCTTAAGGGTCTAAAAGTATGCAATCAAATTCACAAACAACTGGTGACTTTTCTTACGAAACAAAAATGTCACCATTAAAATATACATCCCAGTCCCATTTGAATCGGAATGGTGGCTATTTCTGTGCAAAGTATGTGTATCTCTTGAAACAGCTGATGTTTATTAGAACTTAATATAGGTCACGCCGGCTTACTGAGTCAAAACTGGACAGGATAGTAGGGGTTATGTAACCAAGCCTGCAGGAGGTCCGTCCACATGCTGGTGGCCAATTTCCATCATTTTAAGGACCTCTTAGTACCTTAGGTTCTATTAGTCATGTACAGTTTATTTTCGTTAGAAAGGTCAGAGGCAAATGAAGTCACTTGCTGCTTTTCTCAGCCTCGGAGACTTTCCCGGCAGGGGGAGGAATGAGATGTGGCCATCAGAGGTCACCTGCTGTCCCTGGCGCTTCGTCCAGCCAGGAGGATGCCTCCAGCTCCCACTCCCCCACCTACAGCAGGACACGCGGAAGTGGGCCTCGGAAATGTGCGAACAGGCTCTTCTGATACGCTAAGCGTGGTCTTTAGTCCCTACGTTACTGTGAATTCTCAAAGTATATAAGCATTCTCTAAACAGAGACTAATGAATGCTACAGTTAAAACTGACCCACACGAAAGGATCTTGAAGGATCCTCGAATCAGCGCCTTTCTTATTTAAGGAAAAGAGGCAGAGTTTTGTAATCCAGGACCACAGTCCCTCACATGTGAGCCCCAAACTCCAAAAAAACCTGAAAATCAAACATTATTTCCAAAATTTAGCACACAATCCTGACGTGAGGTTATTTATAGTCTCAATTTTTTTTATGCCTCTGAAAGTGAAGATGCATATGTTTACTGTGAAAATGCCCACAGGTTTAATAAGGGAACACTCCTAGGCTACAGGATTCTATAAGACAGTCTCTACACTGTACCTTCCTTTTAAAATGTGAGAAAAAAAACCAAAAATCTAAGCTCTGGAAAACAACAAGTCCCAAAGGTTGTGTGGACCAGTAAGGTCAAAATTGAATGCAAGGCGCCTGGTGGTTGATCAGGACAAAGATGCCCCGAAATTACTGAGAATAAGAAGGGGATATTTAGGACTGAAACAGATGACCTGGCCTTGACCCCCAGCTGTCCTTAACAAACCCCCAACACAGGGCACCCATTCACCCATCACCAGCCCAAAATCCCAATATTAACTCTGTGTTGAATCATTAAGTCTCAAGGAGGAACTTTTGCCTTGTTTTGTTTCTCTCTTTCTCCGTCCCCTTGAATGACACCAAGTGAACCCATTTAAAATGAACCTGAGCCTACATATTTTCTTAAACGACTGAATTAGAACAAAATCATAACACTGAAACTGTTCTCCAAAAAATAATGTGAGCAGGATATGCATTTCATCCAGTCTAAGGCCCCAGACAAAGAGACACGGGAGAAGGAGGTTAGGGGTTTCACAGATGGCAAAGACTTGAACCACCCAGCCATTTGTTGAAACTTCCTCTCAGGGACAAAGAGAAGAAGCTTTTCAAAGTTTTTTAAACAGCTTGCAAAGAGTGCCACATGTGCATTTTAACCTGGCGGTCCTCCAGTCCAGCTCTGTGTCTTGTATACCTGCTTTTTCTCTTGATGTATCTTACTGTTCCTTGCAAACGTTGAGCTGAGAATCTGCTACTCCAGAAAGAAGTTCAGTGTCTTGGTTGAACGCGAAGACTCTTGGGACAGCCACGTTCTGAACCACGCTGCATCTCTAAATGCTAACGCTCCTGGTTTGGTTAATTTGATTAAGTGGTGAGAAAAGGCACCTTGCCCACAGATGGACTGTTAACACATTTGCACTGAATTCTGTTAAATGTTCCTCCTTCAAGTTCCTGAGTTATTTTCATCATTGTCATTTCTTCCCGTACTGCAGCAATTGCTAATCTCTTTGTTCCCTGAAGAGTTTTGAAGGTGCCTTGGTTCACATCATTTTTTATCTTGTTACCTTAATCACGCGCTATTGACCAGACTGGAATTCATCAGCCTCTTCAGAGTCAGCCCTATAGCCAGGTTTTCGGCATGCTCCTTGAAGAAGGTGCCTGTCTTCCGCCTCCCTGGGCACACGGGGACAGTCCCGGATGGCACTTTTCCTAAACAATTACAAGACTGCGGGGATGAACAGTCTCATTCTAGAAGCCAGCCCCGGCAACACCCGGTGCAGGTAACCTGCCAGAAGACGAGACATTGCAGCACTTTTGGAATCTTTTGCTTGTTTCTCAGGAATCTACTCCCTTTCTTGGGCAAATCAAGACTACCCAAAGCAGACTCAACTGTTTGGATTTCTGGATTTGCTTTTGTTTGTTTTTCTTCCACTTTCTCTTGCAGTCCAACTGAGTCATATTCACTTTTTTAAACAGTTTAAGATTCCATTGAATTTAAAGAGTTTTATGTTGTTTGAAAAAGTCCAGGGATGGGTCCTGTGAGTTCATCGCAGAAGCATATGGACTTTGCTCGCACCTCCAGGAGCTGGGCGCATCCGTCGCTGCCGCCCAAACGTCGTTCTGATTTACACATCCACGTGCGGCTGGCTGATGGATGGCCCACTCTGTGGGTGCGGGGTGCTGGCAGAGCCCTGGGACCAGTGTAAAATGACACCTACTCTCAAGGCGCCTCTGTCGTTTTCTCTTCTACCGGAAACATCCCCAAAGTCCAGCTATAGCGAGAGAAGGAAGCACAGGGCAATGAAATACAGACTGGAGCATGGGGCCCTCCCTAAAGGCCAAGCAGAGGAGGCAGTTCCCTGCAGCCCGGTGGGGGCCAGGTCAATGTGGCTGTGATCCTGGTCTGAGAACTGCCATTTGGACAGGTAGACAGGAAGGCGGAAGATGTTTCAGGTGGGGAAAGGGGCTGAGGGACGCCTAGAGGCAGGACCAAGAAAAGCTGGTTAAGAATCGGAAGAAACTGATATGGCCAAGGCAGGAAGTGTTGAAGGCCTAGCTACAAAGTGCCCGAGGCTGGATCTGTGTGTGTGTGGGGGGGGGGGGGGCGGGGGCGGGGGGGAGGGGGGGGGGCGGGGGGGGGGGGGGGTCGGGGGGTGGGGATTGGGGGGGTCGGGGCGGGGGTGGGGGGGGTGGTGCGGAGGGGGCATGGCCTGCTGCCCTTTCCACCACCTAGGCAGGGAGAGGTCCTGCAAGCAGAACAGATGTAAAAACCCAGTAGGCTGGCGGAGGGTGCAGCATGCATGCAGAACTAGAGGTCAGAGGCCAGGGGGCTGAGCCTGGAGGCAGCACAGCCAAGATGGGCCACGAAACAAGAAAAAAGGGGGCAACTTTGAGAAAAAGCTCCAAATAATTGATGACAAATACAGACTACCCAAAAATTAAACATCCTTCGCATGCTCATTTTTAATTATTCCCCTTATAGATTTAGCAAACAACCCATCTGCCTGCAACTGAGGCTCAGTGCACTACCACCTAAATTATAATTCTTTCATTATGAGCCCATCACCTCTTCTCCTTTCCTGAAATTAATCCAGAAACTGCCAGATACAAATGTCTATTTAATAAAATGAACATCTGTGATGACACACCAGGAGCAAAATCCTAGTTGTTCCAAACCCGGCATTTTGCTTTGACAACCAAGTACCTGTTTTATTTTTTAAATACTTTCTCTCTTCAAAACACCTGCTTTCTTTACACACTGACTTCTAAAGGAAGAGATTAATTTTTATTGGCAAGAACAGAAATTAGTCTCAACAACAACAAAAGAGAAGCTATGCTCTATAGAAGAGCTGCCTGCTACATGAAATAATACCCAGAAACATCAACCCAAACCCACAGAACCAAGAGAGGCCAACCCCGTTTTCCCACATGAAAGCCACAGTGTGATAAACCTCACTCCCTTGGAATCAAGCTGCAGTTCTTATTGTGCCCATGCGGCCACAGGACCCCAGTCCAGGGTGGCTGGATTTCCATTAGAATTGCCTGTCCTTCACTGCCTTCTCCTCCACCCCTCCTGCGCCCAAGTCCAGTTATTCAGTGAGTTATAATTTGGCACTAAAATTCAATTAAGCTGAAACTTTGGTCATACGTGGTCTTTATCTCAGCAAAGCATAATTTCTTTGACCCATTTTCCAAACATCAGCTGATCGATTTGAAACCGGACAGAGGTAAAAGTTGATTTCAATCGCGCTCACATTTGTAGACAGTGGCTGGGGAAAAGAAAAAAAAAAAAAAAAAAAACTTTTAAAACTTAAAAAAAGAAAAACTTCAAATAAACAGGATGGGGAGTTACTTATGAAACTGCTTGAGGTTTTCATAGCCCTTGTCAAGCAGAGACCTCGGCCCGCTTGGCAGACTTTAATTAATGTCCACTCCGGCCCTGCAAGCCATTTTCCCAATGGAAATTCTGATGAGAAAGGAAGGAATGCGAGGTTCAAGGCCGCGCTGTTGTTGAGTGGGCTGCGGGATTGGGGACTGAAACCCCGCGGTTCCCCCATGAGCCGCGAAAGTCTGTGGAAGTATTGAGCACCCCTATTGAGGACTGTGGGAGTCTGGGCGGCTTAATGGGATTGTGTTCGGTGCTTCGGGCTGTCCTTTAAAAGACTCCATGGCACCAGCGAAACTCCAATAATAGGGCCTCTCTAATTGCTTTCTGACTTTCTATGAAACTTTCTAAGCTATGCTGACATCCTCGACTACAACGACGGAATTCAAGAGTGGAGAAAGGCGAGACAAAGTGGGTGTGCGGAGAGAAAGCGGTTCTCAGCGAAGCGTGTGGGAGGTGGGGGGTAATTCGGGGGAGGGGAGATGGGGCGGGTGTTAAATCGGTGCCGGGGAAAGAAAAATATGAGTGTTCTCTTTTGTGCGAGACAAACAGCCGAGCGCGGCGAGGTCGGGGCCGGGGTCACGCGGCTCCGGGCTGCAGCTGCCGCCGTGGGGCGGGCGGGGGTCCCCGGCGGCCCCCCGGGCGTCGCGGCCGGCGGCGGCGGCGGCGGCCTCGGCAGGCATTCCGGCGGCGCGGGCGGCCGCTGTCCTCGCGCGACCCCGGCCCGTCCAGAGCGCGCCCCGGGCGACCCTCGAGGAGGAGCGAGGGGAGCGCGGTCCGGGCACCCGAGCAAGGTAAGCACCGCGCGGGGACCCTCGGCCCTCGAGCGCGCGCTTTCCGCCGCGCTGGGCCGGCGAGCCAAGACAGAAGGCCGCGGGCCGGCCCCACCGCCCGGCCTGGTGTTCCCCGTGCGCCAGAGGCCCGACGCCGCCGCCGGAACCTGGGACCCCGGAGACCAGCCAGCCTGGCTCCCTACTGGTCCTGGGCCCGGCCGGAGGGCCCGGCGGGGCTCACCGCGAGCCCAGGAGGCCAGACAGAGCCCAGAAAGCCCGCGGGTGACCTTCCCGGGCCGCCCACGACGAGGGTCACCCTCCCTCCGAACCACTTGGTGCGCAGCGGCCTTACCAGGGTCCCAGCCGGGCGCTGGGCGTCGGCGGGCAGGCGGCGCGTCCCGGGGGCTCTCGGTGAGCCCCGCAGCCGCCCCTTCGAGCGCTCCCAGCGCGCAGGCGCAAGCCCAGGCCGGAGGGGGCCCCGTCCCGGCTGGCGTGGGGGCGCGGGCTCGAGTCCGGGCCTGGGTCGCTGCCCTGCCCGGCCACCAGGTCACCCGAGGGCGATGGCACAGTGGGGACAGGGGAGGGGGCCGGGGGCGGGGGTAGTTTGAAGGGGCAAAGAGATGGCGGCGGCGGCGAGGCCCAGGCGCCGGCAATCAAAGGCTGGGGACGGCGGCCCGCCGCGTCGCCCCAGGCCAGGCCTGGGGCATAAAGGACCTTTATCCTCAAGTGACACGGCCGGCGGTTTCCCCTGCCTCCCCCGCCCGCGGCCTTAATTGGGGCCGGCTGCTAATGTGATTAAAGGCCAGTTAAATGTTTCTCGGGGCAGCCGGTGGGAAGAGGCCGAGACCCCCTTCTCCTCCCCGGGGTCACGCCAGGCCCTTGGTCAGGGGGTCGGTGGTGGTGCCAACCCCAGGACGGCCTGGCCAGGGGCCGGCCGATTGTTCACCCCCGGGAGGGGAGGCCGCGGGCGGGCGGGCGGGCTCCTGGGGCTTTATGTAAGCCGGTGGGCTTTGGGCCCGGCCGGATTTGGAGATTCTTTTCGCACAGTTTCCATTTTCTGGCCTTTGGAACGGCGCCCCAGGCCCTCGGGGCCCTCCCCCTCCGGTGCCTGGCGCCCGCGGGGCCCAGCCGCCCAGGCTGGCCTGGGGTTTCCTGGCGTTGGGGGTCGGCTGGGCTCGGTCGGAGCAGGTCGATTTGGGGGTCTCCCGACTGAGGACAGGTCTCTCGGGATGGTGATGCGAGGCTGGCAAATGGTGGCCAAGCAGAGCCCCCCCCCCCCGCCCCGACCCGCAGCGCCCCCAGGCCTAGGTCACGGCCAGGTTCACACGGCCGCGGCGGCGTGGGTGGTCGCGCCCTCCCCAGAGGGCTGGGCGTCCCAGCCTCCAAGGGTCGCGGGGGGCCGAGAGCAAGTGTCTGCGCCGCGCTGCCCTCCCGCGCCTGCTTCCGATGGCGCCCGCGGGCTCCTGCCCTGTGCCCACAGGTTCTGGGGTCTCCTCCTCCAGCCTGCCCGACTTGACGGAGGCCGTGCGCCCGGAACAGCTCCGGGGCGCTGCGCTAGGCGAAGGTCGAGCCACTGACTGCGGCGGCGGAGTGCGAGCTCGGAGCCCCGGCCTCCTAGATCGCTCCCTGCCCGTGGCCCTGGGCCCAGCCGTGCGCTCACAGGGGTCATTGCTGGGGGGTGGAGGTGGGGTCCCCTGGGGGGGGGTCCCCGAAAAACCAAGAGCCCGGCCCAGCCCAGTTCCTACACCTGTGAGGTTGCAAATCCGAACCAGTCGGGATGGGGGAGGCAGATAAAAAGCCTAGTGGAAGCCAAACGAGCTCGGGGTGTCCCGACAGCTGGCCTTGGCCGTGCGCTTCGGTGGCGGCGGCGGCTCTGGGGCGCACGGGGGCCGGGCAAAGCAGGTGGGACCCGCGGCTGGAGCCGAAACGCAGGCCGCGCACCTTCATCTCGTCCCCGCGGGGGTCTCTCCCGCGCCTCGGTTCGCCTCTGTAAAGACCCGAAGGCCGCGCGGCACCGGGCCGGGGGACAGCGGGAGTGCGCCCGGGGGCTGCGGGCGGAGCCGGGCCTCGGGACGAGGGCAAGGTCGTCGGTGGCCCTGCCGCGCCGCGCCAAGAGCCGCGACCCTGAGTCCGGGCAGCCGCCTTGCGGTGCCCACGAGCGACACTTGCCATTTCAAGCACGACACGGTGTTTAAAACTAATATGGACTAAGCAAGCGTGCTTCCGTAGAAATTTTACAGATCGGTTGTTTACTTTTCCCCCAAATATTCTCTGAATAACAAATGGCAGGTTGAACAGATCAGAAGATATGAAATGAAAAGGATGGCGTTTGCATGTAAATGGAGTGAAAGCAGACGGTAATTTTTAATAATATTTTTTGTCAAAATGTACAGTGGCTCTCAAATTTTGTCATGTTCAAATTCTATAATTATTTGATATTTAAAATACCCGTTTTGTGTATTTTTCAACCAAAAGAAAAAAAACCGTAAAAAATTTAAAAAACAGAAGCTGGAAAGCAAGAAAAGCCTAAAGAGAAAATGGGCCATGAGGAACCAAAGCCTTTTCCTGATATCCTGTTTTTTTTCTTTTTTTTCTTTTTTTCCCTAGGATCCCCGAGGAAAATACAAGTGAAAATAAAATTGTTTCCTATTAAACTAACACATAGATATAATTAATTTCGTTCCAGATGGGTCTAAGGGACCTAGCTATTGTAGTGTACTCAGAAAACATTAGATTCAAGGTGATTATACTTTCTTCAGCTGCTCAGAGAACTGTAAGGAAAAGTAAACAGGTCCAGCCTCATGATTTTTTTTAAAAATCTGTTTATTGAACACAGATAAAATTAGAATCATCTTCTACTTGAGACAAAAATTGCACAGGCAAAATCACCGTTTTTTTTTAACTGAAAGAATATCTGGTTTTGTTTTGTACAAAACAGCACTATTTCACTATTACATAACAAACTGAGTGACCTTGGCTTTGTTTGAACTACAACTGCCCTTAAATCAGTAACCCCAGTGATGGTTAAAAAAAAGGAAAAATCCATTTTTCAATTCATCTTCCATTTGTACTGAAATGGCTTTTCCAGTGATGTTGTTTCAATAAAGGAGTAGCTTAGAGTAAAACAAATAAGCCGTGTGTTCTTGGTAAATAATTTTCTGTTTCAAAAAACCAAAAGTAAGTTGACTATTGCTCTTTAGGAACAACCTTTAAACTGGACAGGAAAGGGGAAAATGTGTTTTTGTTGTCTTTTGGAAACCCGGGAGAAGGGTTGAGATGCAGCTAGTCGCACTGCGGTATGAGGGGCCCTGCTGTTCCGCGGGTGGGGGCTTACTGGAGTACCAGGCCGAAACGTTTGTTCCTACCTATGCCAGCGCGGCTCAGACCCCTTATGTGTGTGAGGGTGTGATGGAAGGCAGTCAGAGGGTCGGGTGTACAGGGAGGGTGCAGGAGGTGCCCCGGGCGTGCAGAACAGACCCACATGGCAAGCCTGGGCACCTCGTACCTGCTGCCCCTGTATCCCCGTTTTGGTCCCATCTGGAGGACCCTCCTCCTCCATTTTATGATGTTTTCTCTCCTTTAAAAACTCTCCGGTGGGCCCCTCAGCAGCCTTGTTGGGGGCCCGTTGGTCATTTTCACAAAAACAAGTGACCAAAGTATGGACCCAGACCTGGGATGCGAGAAACCCCTGGGCTCCCCTGGCACCTGGAGAGGCCCAGCCTGACCAGCACGGCCGTCTGTCTGTTCACGTCCCGTGAAGCCAGGCGACAGTGCTTCCAGCCCCCGTCCTGACTGTGGACACGGTGGCATCATGTGTGTGTGAGCGTGTTGTGGTGGCATCATGTGTGTGTGAGCGTGTTTGGGATTTTTTTTTGATTCTGTTTTTGTTTTGTTCTATTTGTTTAGTTCACAGAAGGAAAACAAAGGCCCCTTCTGTGGCACCTGGCCCAGGCAGTGTAGCAAACAGGAAAACCAGGAGGGCAGAAGGAGCGTGTGGCCTCATGTGGGAAAGCCAGCTTGCTCTATGCTTGTTTATTACAACTGAAGGTCTCCAGGGGCCTGTGTGAGTGTGTTCAGTTGCTCAGCCGTGTCCAACTCTTTGTGACCCTATGGACTGTAGCCTGCCAGGCTCCTCTGTCCATGGGATTCTCCAGGCAAAAATACAGTAGTGGGTTGCCGTGCCCTCCTCCAGGGGATCTTCCCGACCCAGGGATTGAGCCCGCATCTCCTGCATTGCAGGCAGGTTCTTTGCCACTGAGCCACCTTCCAGTGACTTAGAATTGCCCAAACAGGCCTGAGACCAGGAAGGGAAGGAACCCCCTGCAGGGTTGGCATCTGAAGGTTCTCCCCAGCCTTCCTTGGGGAAGTTGGCCCCCAGCACCCTCCAAGATCAAAACAGCCAGCCCACATGTTCTGAACATCGGAATAGTCAAAGATATTTAGAAAAATGGCCTCCAGTCTGGGAGACCTTAGAACTTGATGGATATAATAAACAAAAGGAGCGGCAGTGTCTGGCAATGCCCAAAGGAGGGGAGACAGCTTCGCTTGAAACTGGATGTACTGGGGTTTTCGCTCACATCCCAGGCTTCCAACACAAGTCTGGCCTTCCTCTGGTTGGAGGAGAATCAATAGGAAAGAGTCAGGTACACGGGGCCAGCTCCCCACTCCAGCCAGAGTCAGTGACCTGATTGGAAAACAAATCTGATCACCCCGTGGCCGCCCTCCAGGTGCCCACTGCTGGCTTCTTCCCCACAGGCCAGCTTGGCATTTCCTGGCCCCTGACCCCCCCATCTCCACATCATCTGGACATCCGCCTCCTCCCTGAGGCCCTCTGCTCATCACCCACAGGGCCCCGGAGCAGGAGGTTTCTCTCTGCCCATCCCCTAGGATTACACAGGGTTCAGCGCCTCTCAGAGCAGAGAGCACCCTGGTGGAACAGCTTTGGGGCCTAGGGTTTGGGGACCTCGGGGCACCTCTGGCCCGCAGGTGAGGGACTCCGTGGGACTCACGAAGAGAGGACAGCATGGCCCGTACCAGAGCCTTGGGGTCCCCCTCATTCAGCCGCAGCCAAACCTCAACACCCTGAGCACTCAGACCTCACACAGGGGCACCGCCCCCTTGCCCGGCCAGCGCGCCAGCATGCGGGTAGGGCCGCAGCACGGAAACCCTCCAGCGCAGCCTGGCTCCTGTCCTATGCCCGGCACCGGCGTTCTTATTCAGAGAACAAAAGCCCGGAGGCCACTGAGGAGCTGAGAAAGGCCCAACGCAGTGGCTTCCAGGGCTTGCTGACGGTGGCTGGGGCGAGAAAGGAGATGGCCAGTCTCATCCCAGGACACTCACAGCGGCTTCATGTGAAATAAGGGGTGAGCTCTTTGTACACACAGAACCAAAACGCTTCCCCAGAAAAGGATTTTTCTAACCGCATCGGGAATTCTGACGTTTGTTACCCCGTTTCCTTCCCAGCGATGGCTGCCACCTGCCAGAGTGATGCCCTCATCCCAGTGGGCTGCCTCTTGGAGTTCATAGATCCCTGTTTTCAGAGCTGCGGGCATGGGATGGAGGAGCTGGAGGCAGCCCAGAGTGCCCACAGTCCCCACCTGCTTTGCTTCCCCGATTCCAGTCCCGGAGTCAGAGCATCCTGCTGACACTCAGGCCACCACTTCCTAGCACCCTGGCATTGGGGGTGTCACCACCCTTCACTGGGCTTCCTCTCATAGTGGGGTTGACCGCACCCACCTCCTTGGGTTACAGTGCAAATCCAGGGAAGTCGTGCCAGAGACAAGGGCTGGGCTCAAGGTACCCACTCACTGGCCACTTTCATCCCTGGGCCTTCCTGCCACACCTGTGGTCCTGCCCAGGACGCCTGCCCCCAGATCACCCTCCCAGCAAAATCCTTCTGCTGCCAGCCCAGCTCCAGCCAATTCCTGGGTCCCCACGGCAGATGTGAACCCATGCGGTCCAGCACAGAATCCTCAGAGCCTGGATGGAGTCATGCTGCCCCCGTGGGACCCCAAGGCATGGGGGACAGACAGGGGGTCTGTACCACCCATGCCAGCCTCTGCAGACAATCCGCTGTGTGCTCGGTGCCCTGGTGCCAGCCCTGACAGCAGTTTGGAGGTGTAGGTGCTGCTTTTCTCCCACCTTGCCCCTATGTTGCAGGTGGAGCATGCAGGGCCCAGAGAGGGTGTTCACATAACTACGGGTCACACAGCAAGAGCAGAGCTGGGCTCAGGCCGGCTCTCCTAGCCTTGGCACACCATGACACTCTGCCTGATGAGCAGCCCCTGGGGTCCACGACCAGCATCCTTCCACCAAGGAAGGGGCCCTGAGCTCCTGTCTTCTAGGAGGAAGGCCCCCAGGCAACATGGAGGAGAGCTGTTCCCTGGCTTCCTGCATTCCTCTCTCGGAGCCCTGGGAGAGCTGAGTCCATTTTCTTCTGACTGCTTCTGACAGCTGCCCAGGGGCAGAACCGCAGCCTCCCTGCTCCAGCCTCAGCGGGCTCTCCTGCTGCCTCAGTGATCGTCACCATCACATGGCCAGGACAGGCTGCCCCTGTGTCCTCTGTACACACAAGCAGGTATACGTGCATTTGTGCACACACACCTATGCACACGTGCACATACACACACACTCGTGCACACGTACACACACCTGCACCGTGCATTTTAGTTGGCAGATTGGTTTCACACACACTTCAACCTTTCTAGCCTTTCTGTAGGCAGCAAGTGAAAATTAGGAAATAGATCACCAACTTACTCTTGGGGCAAGTAATAGACCTGGGGTGGGGCGGGGGACATGGATCTGGTGGGACTGGTCTGTGCCTGGCTCTTTCCCCTCAGGTCTGTTTTGGGCTCCACGAGTCTCTGGTGGCCCCTGAATGGGGGACACTGGGCAGGGGAGCTCTGTGCCCACCAGATGTGGCCAGACACCTGCCCTCGCCACCAAGTCTCTTACGGTGGCGCTGACTTCCGAGTGGGAGAGGGCCCAGCAGGGCAGGGCGTGCAGTGGGGAGGGATCGTGTCTGCATCAGTCAAATGGCCAGGGAAGTGCTGCTGAAGACAAAGCTGTGCTTGAGGCTGTGCAGGACGGTTCTGACATCAGTATGTGCAAAGGCCCGATGGAGGACCTGGCCAGCACCAGAGATGCAGGAAAGGGACAAGAGATGGGGGAAGAAAGGAGAGGAGTAGTGGGGCCTCCCCTCCAACCCCGAGTGTTCCACCTCCCCCACCCCGGAGCCCAGGGATTGTGAGAGGCACTCCCAGGGGGACCCACTGATGTGCAGACCTACCCTGTGCAGCCAAACCCATCTTTTGTGGCTTTATGACTGTTGGGTTGATAGTCCCTTTCGTTTGGTTTTGTTGATCTGACAGCCTTTTCTAGCTTTGAAGTGGCTCTTGTGTGGTCCAACCTTTACCCAGCTCATCAATAAACAGATGAATGGGTGAGGAAGTTGTGGTACCCACACGTGATAGAGTGTTATTCAGCCATTAGAAAAAGAAGAGAAGGTTGCCATGTGCAGCAACATGGATAGACTTAGAGTTTATCATGCTAAGTGAAGTCAGAGAAGTATTATCTGATATTGCTTGTGAAAGTGAAAGTGTTCATCGCTCAGTTGTGTCCAGCTCTTTGCGACCGGGTGGACTGTGGCCCGCCAGGCTCCTCCATCCATGGAATTCTCCAGGCGAGAATCCTGGAGTGGGTATATGTGGAACGAAAGGAATGCAAATGAATCCACATACAAAGCAGAAACAGCCTCACAGACTCTTCGGAGGGAATCTTGCCCCCCCTACCTCGGTCACTGGGTGTAAGAGGCCAGGCTCAGGACATGGATCCTGGGTTTGCGGGAGGCCCATATAGAGGCAGAAGACTCACTGTGCAGGTGGGCAGACATGGAGAATGATGGAAGCTGCTGATGGGGTGGGGCAGTCTTGCTGCTCAGCCTCAGGGGGTGGGGGCCTCAGGCCAGCACTTGGGGGCTGCCTCATAGCTCCTCTACAGCCTGGTTTTATCCTCTATGAGGGGAGGCCCTTCATCTTTTGGGGTACCTCCATCTCTGGCATTCCAGAGCTCTAACAATCAAGGTCAGCCACCAGCAGGAGGCATACGGCCAGAGCCCACTGTTTTCCGAGGTAACCATACGGAGGCTGGCCCAGGAGAGAAAGTGAGCTGGTCTCCATGGAGACTGGACCAGCATCCCAGAGGCCCTCCAGTTCATCCTTCCTCTCACCTGAAGCAGGAGCAAGGCCAGGGGCTGATGTCTGCCACCATCTTGAAGGCCTGAGGCCATCTAAGCCATTCCCATGGTTTTACAGGTGGGGAAACTGAGGCCTGGGGGAGGGGAGCTTCTAGAGAGCTCGCTGAGCTGGTCGGGACAGAGCTGGATGCCTGCCAGGCTGAGGCTCCTCTGTCGCCCCTGGAAACCTGGGCCTTGTGGGAGCCTGAAGTAGCCTTTCTGTTCAGGCTGCCAGGACACCTGTGGTCACCAATGGCAACATCACCCTCTCAATGGCCGTGCGAGTCACAGGGCAGCAGCCTCGAGCTCAAGTGTGAGCTGGGTTCAGAGGCTGGATGAGGCAAGACGGGCAGCTTAGGGCCCCCTGCTTGGTGGCCAGGTGGCCGCGGAATCCTGTCCTGGACTAAGTATAGTTCCTGGGCAGGCTTGATCTTGGTTATCAAGCAACTATGGCAAGAAATACCCGGCTTCATCTTTCCCAGCTCCAGCTCAGGGTGGTGGGGCAGCCCCCCAGGGGCCTGGCGTGGGCGCCAGGTGGACCCCCTGTGACTCCTAGAGCAAGGCTACCCCTTCCCTCACCACCAACCCCCTCCCCTTGCCCGCTTTGGACTAGAAGTCAGGCAGGAGTCTCTCACATCCCACATTCTGGAAATCATGGGAAACAGCTGATTTCCATAAGCAAATGCCCAGGGACACCCCCCTCGCCAGGACTGGGGATCACTTGCTGCAGTCCTAGCTTTTTTCTTTTTAATTTTCTTTATGAAAAACTGTTATTGGCATATAGCTGTTAGTCTCTGCTGTACAGTAAAGTGAATCAGCTATTGCTGTTTAGTTGCTAAGTCCTGTCCGACTCTTTTGTGACCCCATGGGCTGTGGCCCACCAGGCTCCTCTGTCCATGGGATTCTCCAGGCAAGAACACTGGAGTGGGTTGCTGTTTCCTTCTCCAAGGGATCTTCCCAACCCAAGGTTCAAACCTGGGTCTCCCGAATTGGCAGGAGGATTCTTTACCGGTGAGCCACAAGGAATCAACTATGTATATATATACATACACCCCCTTTGTTGGATTTCCTTCCCATTCAAGTCACCACAGAGCACTGAATAGAACTCCCTGCTCCATCCAGTAAGTTCTCATTAGTTATTTTATAGTGAAGTAAAAGTCGCTCAGTCATGTCCAACTCTTTGCAACCCCATGAACTATACAGTCCATGGAATTCTCTAGGCCAGAATACTGGAATGGGTAGCCTTTCCCTTCTCCAGAGGATCTTCCCAATCTAGGGATCAAACCCAGGTCTCCTGCATTGCAGGAGGATTCTTTACCAGCTGAGCCACAAGGGAAGCCCAAGAATACTGGAGTGGGTAGCCTATCCCTTCTCTAGCGGATCGTCCTGACTCAGGAATCGAACCAGGGTCTCCTGCTTTGCAGGCAGATTCTTTATCAACTGAGCTATTACGCCTATTTTATGCATAGTATAAAAGCCCCAAGCCTATAAAATAGAAGCCCTTTTTTATGCATAGTGTCAATAGTGTGTATGTGTCAATCCCAGCCTCCCAGCTCCTCCCCACAGGGTCCATCTGTCCTCTGTGCCTGCTCCTAGAGAGTTATTCTCTCTTTTGAGCAAAAGGTGAGTTCTTAAGATGACATGACTGTTTTCCTCTTTAATACAGAAAAACACAGTAAAGGAATTAAAGGCTTCCTACCTCTATCCAGGATACCCCTTGATGTTTTCTTAAATAGAGTCACACACTCAGCTGGGATGAAAACTCGGAGGACACAAAGGTGAACACGGAAAGCTGGAAGCCCTGAGAGCCCCTCTCCAGCCACCCTCCCCAGCCGCACCCTGGTCAGGGGTTCAACTCCTCGCTTCCGAGGCCTCAGTTTCTTTATCTGCAAAGTGGGTGGGATGGCAGTACCCACCTCCTGGGGTCTTCCAAGGACTCAGTGAGTTAACAACCTGTAGGGCCTGGGAGCTGGGTGCTCAGTGGCCTGTGTCCATGTGCCTGCCACCAGGGTACGTCCAGGGCATATACCTCCATCTATTTAGTTATCTTCTCTTAAAGTAACTCTTTAAACAACTTGTTTGCGTTTTGGCTCTGCCAGGTCTTCGCTGCTGCCTGCAGGCTCTCTCTGGTTGTGATGAGCGGCGGCCACTCTTCGTTGCGGTGCACAGCTGCCCGCCGCGGGGGCTCCTCTTGTTTCAGAGCACCGGCTCCGGGGCGCTCGGGCTTCAGTGTTGCGACTTGTGGGCTCAGTAGTTGTGGTTCCTGGGCTCCAGAGCACAGGCTTGGTAGTTGAGGCACACAGGCAGGTGGGATCCTCCTGGGTCAGGGATCGAACTCACGTCTCTGGCATTGGCAGCCTGATTCTTAACCCCTCGGCTAGTAAGGAAAACCCTGTATCTTTTTTTTCAAACTTGAAAATGGATCCCACTTTGTTTGGCATCTTGCCTTTTTTCACCTTGTTTATTTTGGAGACCTGTTTGTCCCAACACACACGGGTAGACGCACCTCCCTCTCTCTCAGGAGGCTTTAGGTGCCCGTGTGACATTCTGAATGGTTACCGACACCAGGACACCCAGAAGTTAGAGACCTAGAAACGTCGATTCTGGCCCAAAGTGTGGACGCTTATTCAACTTGGCTGGATGTACATTTCTGCCGGCCCCGGGCATCCCCCTGCCGGCCTGGGGCATCCCCACTGTCCACATAGTTTGCAGTCTGATCCCAGGTGCCCAGATGGGGTCAGCCCTATGAGATGTGTGAGGACCATGAAGGTCACAGTGATGAGACAGAGGTGGGGAGTGGACTGCAGCAGTCCAGGGCACGTCAGGGCCCTAGCAGCATGGGCTGGAGCCACAGTGCCCATCTGGCCCGCCCTGCGCGGTCTCCCAGGACCTTCACGGCATGAAGTGCCTGCCTTTGCACTGAGAAGTTAGCTGGGACGTTGTCAACCAGCCTCCTCTAGGCCCTTCCTGAGGAGCCCTCTGCAACCCCCAGGGCTGGCGGATACGCGAGCACCTCGGCCCCTTGGGGGCGGCCCACACAGGCGGGTCCTCGGAGGTTCAATTCCGAACTCAGAGAGCCGGCAACTTCTGGAAACAGCCAGATACCGTTCTGAGCCAAGCCCAGCAGGGCTGCTGCTGGGGCCAACCCAGGTCACCCTCGCGAGTGGCCACAAAGCAAGGAAGCACTTCCCCCACCCCGGGACCGTCACTTGCTTAGACCAAGTTCTGGAGGAGAGGCTGCCAATCTGTGTCCAGTGGTGACGGCGCTGTGGGGCGAGGAGGCAGCCTCTAGGGTGATGGGGACTCTCTGGGAGACTAAAGTTTTGCACGTTGGTCAACGTACTCAGATGCTGAGTCCAACCATCTCCTAAGAAGGGGTGGCCGGCAACCACCCAGCTCAGCCCACGTCTGTGCCCTCACAAACTTGCCCCTGCTCCGTCCGGGGCCCCACCAGCCTCAGCACGGCCACTTTTTGTCTCCTTGTCCACCCCCGACCCCAGCACCCAGATTATGAGCATCTAGGGATCAAAGGTCATGTCTTCCCACATCTAGGTCTCCATAGCTCAAAGCGACATGGAAAGATTTCATCAGTATAGGTGGAGGAAGACAGGATGTGCAATAGCCCTTGGAGGACGGCATCCAAAGAGCAAGGATAGGGTCCCGGCCACCCACAGGGACTGTGGTCTTGAACCCTAGTGTCCTAGTCTGTAAAGCGGGGTTGGAATAACAAGTACCAGTGGTCCCTTCCTATTCTGTAATTTATGGATTTACTCATGACAGAACGTCAAAGGCAGGGGAGGCCTCTGTGCCCAGTGCCCACTGGAGGGGCAGCCTCCCCCACAGCCATGCTGGGTGGCCTCCACCCACCCCCCAAGACCATTCCCTGACTCCACGGCGTCCCAGGGAAGGCAGCAGAGGTGGGCAGGAGGGCACGAGAGGACACGCTCTCCTGACCATCCAGCCCAGCAAAGCTAGAAACCGTCAAAAAGTAAAAATTCCATTTGTAAACAAGATCGAATTATTTGATTGTGAAACCCAGGTCCATGGAATTTAAAATAATTTAATATGAAACAATATCATTTGAAATGCTGGCCAGCCAAGGACTTGGGGGCAGGGGTATGTGTGTGTTGGGGGGAGGTTCTAGCCTCCTGTGGCCGTACACAGGCTGGAACCCAGCCTCAGGGAATAATAACAAGTCATCATTCAACAAGCGTGGTTAAGAGTCAGCTATGTGGCCACCCCAGGCCAGGCACAGGGCAGCTGGCCCATGGCTCCTGTCCTTCTGGGGTTCACAGTCTCAGGGAGCAGGCAAAACATAGACAATTAAAAAGCAGAGCCGGCGATCAGGACAGGGGCATTAGGCGGCATATAATCCAAGCCAAAGGGGAGATCCAGATGGACCCAAGGGCGAGAGCTGTTGGCCACAGTGGGTGTCATCGGGGGAGGCTGTGGGAGCTTCGGAACTGCAGTGAGAAACTGAGGCATCACCCTTGGGCGTGGGGGGTGGGGCAGGGGATGCAGAATAGAAACGAGAGGATAGAAACAGTGGCTGCTTTCAACCCTAACTTCATCTTGCACTGCTGTGTGACCTTGAGCCTCACGATGGACAGAAAGTCGCTATCAAGCCTCAGTTTTGTCCCCTGCAGCGTAGGAATAACTAATCCAGGTCCCCACTCTCCCTGAAGGTGTTAGTTGCCCAGTCTCATCCAACTCTTTGCAACCCTTTGGACTGTAGCCCACCAGGCTCCTCTGTCCATGAGATTTCTCAAGCAAGAATACTGGAATGGGTAGCTATTTCCTTCTCTAGGGGATCTTCCCAACCCAGGGATGGAACCCCGGGTCTCCTGCACTGCAGGCGGATTCTTTACTGTCTGAGCCACCAGGGAGACTTTCCTGGTGATGGCTCAGTGGTAGAGCCATCCAGAGCCTGCCTGCCAGTGCAAGAGATGCAGGTTCGATCCCTGGATGAGGAAGATCCCTGGGAGGAGGAAATGGCTCCCTACCCCAGTATTCTTGCCTGGAGAATTCCATGGACAGAGGAGCCTTGTGGGCTGCAATCCATGGGGTCCCAAAGAGTCAGACACAACTGAACAAATTGAACACACCATCACTCCCCATCTGCAGCAAGGGTCAGAAATCATTCACGTGGAGCCCAGGGGAAGCTGACGTCACCAATGGACAGGGGCTCCCAGGTGGGGGCCAGGATGCAGTTGGCATGGGCAGGGGTGAGGCAGTGGACAGGTGCCCAGAAGCCTGGCGCCTGTGCGGTGGGCTCTGTGCTTGCCTGGCTCAGGACCCCTCTGGTGCTTTTCGGAGGGATGATGGAGCCGATCGTGATACAGCAGCGCTTGGCCTCCATGCGTCCTGCCTCGACATAAACACGATCGGGAATATTTCAGGGCCGTAAAAGCAAGAAAAACAAACCCAGGGAAGCCAGACAGAGAGCTTGCAAATGCTCACTTTCATGTCACATCCAGAAACCACATGTTCATCCAGCCACCTGCGGGCGTGTAGCTCCGTGGGGAAGTGCTGGCTTGTTGTGTTTAGAAAACCAAGCTGGCCGTACAGCCGCGGGGGACATCCGGGCACCACCCCCTCCATCCTCCCAAATGCGGCTGCAGCCTTAGAGGCTGCCTCAGGGTTTCGGGGGGCACGGTGCCTCTGGGTTTGGACCCATCTGGGAGACAGGGGGCCAGTGGTGAGGACCTCTCATTACTGCAGTGCCCCCGTGGGCAGTCCCCTAACCTCTCTGTGCACAACGGGGTCTGGAAAATGCCCGAGGTCTCCTGGCCAGTGGGTGGTTCCCCTAGAATTCAAACCAGGCCCCCTGACTCCCTGGTCTCCTTCCTTCCCCACTCCCCCCCCCCCCACCCCGCCCCACCCCACAACGGCTGGGCATGGCCAGGGCGGAGGAGAGGGGACCAGCACACACGCCAGCAAGCTACCTGGGAGCCCAGGGAGGGCTCCACGTGCCCCCCCTACCGGTCAAGGCAGCAATGCTGAGAAGCGTTATTTTTATTCCCCCCAAGCCCTGCCAGATTACATTGTCAAGGCCAGCACTTTGGAGATATTTCCTTGGTTTCGCAATTCACGCGGTGACTAACACATGTTACATTCTGAAAACCTCTCTTGGTAAAAATTTAAGCTGAATTGTAAATACATAAAAGTCTCAGTGTTAATGGGGTGCGTGATTTCCCAGTGGCTGTTTTGTAATCCCAAGATCCAGAAAGGATGTGGAATTCTATAAAAATGGGTAGCGAGCACGTATCCAAAACTGCCCTGTGAGTCCCTGGCTATCGGCAGCAGCCTTTACGTCTTGCTCATCCGTATAGAAAACCCCTTTGTGTCCCCTGCCCACCCTGCCTGGGGTTGGACGCAACCTCCCTCAGTCCATCCCAGGCTCCAGTGATAGAGCTGAGGCACAGAGGCAAGAGGCTAGCTCAAGTAAGCTAATAAGCTGATAAGGGGTGGATCTGGACTCAATCCCAGGCCTCGTGTCTCTCTGCCGCATGGCATCCCCTGCTGGGCACCTGTGTCCCGGGCAGGTGGGTCGTCCACTCCACACAGGCCTTGGCTGATGGCCCCAGGATGGACCTGCCTGGGACAGCCAATGCATAGACTGGACAATGGGGATCACAGTCTCCGCCCGAACATTTGAAATAAGAAATGAGAGAGGCGGCAGCTTGGCGCCCTGACGGCATGGGCACATCAGAGCCACGGGCAGGTGTTGGAGTCGGCATGGGAAGGTAATGGGGAGAGGAAGAGGAGAGAGGAGAAGAGCCCAGAGTCGGGGAGGAGAAGACAGTCCCCTTTGAGAGAGGAGGGGCCACTAGCGATGCCAGCTCAGTGCCAAGCACCCAGCGTATGGGCAGCAGCCCGACCGTCTGCAGCCTCCCGCTTGCCCTGCCCTCCACGCCTCCATCCCTGCCCCCCGCCCCCGGTTTATTGCTTGGTGGATAACACATCAGTCTGCACTCACCCTGCTTTTAAGTCATTTACCGGTTCAGCATCAATCTCCACACTGGCTGTAGGCTCCGGGCATTAAGTGGCCCATCTGGTGGGGTCCCTGTGGCATCAGCAGAGGCTGATCCAGCATGTGGTCATGGCACTCGGGTGATCATTGGCTGAATTCATGCTCCTCTGGAAGATCCAGGGAGCCACCCTACCCTGCCCCGCTGCTGTGGGAAATCCCAGTGGGTTTTACCACCATAAAGAACCAGAGCAGACACGGGCCCCTCTGATGGCTTCAGGGGGCCGTGTAGGGGTACAGCAGGCAGCTCCCTGATCAGCAGAGCTCACTGGGCATGCAGGGGGCCAGGAGGTGGCCGTGCAACCTGGGACACCTTATGGTACAATAAAAGCCGGACAGGTATTGAATTTTCTTCGAAATCCAGGGCCTGTTGGTCTGGGCTCCTCTTGACTCCCTGCCCACCACCGCCACCCAAGCTGCCTGACAAGCCCAGGCTCCGGCATCAAGGCCCAAGTCCCCTAGGGCCTGAGGGTCCCCTGGCCAAGGCGTCCTCACCAACATTCCATGACTTGGATCTTGCAACCCCATATGGCTGTTGGAGTCCACTAAAAGATGTGTCCATCCAAAGATAAAAGGTTGAGAGGCTGCTTTCTGAAGAACTTCACGGGTGTGGAGGGAGAGGTGTCAACTCAGTTTGGGTGTTACAGTTAGGTGTGGACTTCTTTTTATTATTTTTAATTGGGAGATGATTGCTGTACAATATTGTGCTGGCTTCTGCCATCCAACAACGTGAACCAGCTGCAAGTACACATAAGTCCCCCCTCTGAAGGGAGGGGAGGGAGGGGAGGGGACAGGAGGGGAGGGAGGGGAGGGGAGGGGAGGGGAGGGAGGGGAGGGGAGGGGAGGGGAGGGAGGGGAGGGGAGGGAGGGGAGGGGACGGGAGGGGAGGGGAGGGGAGGGAGGGGAGGGGAGGGGAGGGGAGGGAGGGGAGGGAGGGGAGGGGACAGGAGGGGAGGGAGGGGAGGGAGGGGAGGGGAGGAGGGGAGGGGGGAGGGGGGGAGGGGGGAGGGGAGGGGGGCCCACCCCGCAGCCCCACCCCACCCTGCCTGGCTGGGTTGTCACAGAGCACTGAGCTGGGCTCCCAGCATCCCGCAGCAAATCCCCACTGGCCATCGCTTTTATTCGTGACAGTGTGTATACGTCAACGCTACTCTCTCAACCCGTCCCACCCGCTCCTTCCCCTGCTCTGTCCAAAGTCTGTTCTCTACGTCTGCATATCTCTTCCTGCCCTGAAAATAGCTTCATCAGCACCAGTTTCCTAGATTCTGTGTATATGCATTAATATGTGAAATTTGTTTTTCTCTTTCTTGCTTCCTTCGCTTTGTATAACCGGCTCTCGGTTCATGCACCTCACCAGAACCGACTGGAATGCATCCCTTTTTTATGACTGAGTGAGATTCCATTGTCTATATGTATCAAAATTTCTTTATCCTTTCTTCTGCCGGTGGACATCTAGGTTGCTTGCTAGCTGTTATAAGTAGTGCTGCTGTGAACATTGGGGTTCTTTTTCGTGATTCCTAAGCAGGCGAGACGTGGTCTAGCTCTCAAGAGACAAACACATTTGGGGCATAAACAAGGTACAGAGAACCCAGAGATAATCACAATACAGTGTGATAGGTGTAAAAAAAAAAAAAAGTATGTCCAGAGCCCACAGGGGAAGGACTATTTCTAGATAGGGGTCAACATAGGCTCACCAATGAAAGGAAATTTCCATCAGCTCTTGTGATTTTAATTTGGTTCGTATCCCCAGAATTCCCATTATATTAGAGCCGACAGGGCCCTTAATGGAATTATTCAGCTTTCAGTAATAACGAGTTTGTCTAGGTCATGTAGGGAAGTACTTTAAAGTTATTCTGTCTTTTTTTTTTTTTTTTAATGATTGCAATGACTTACAATGCCGGAAAAGACATTTTCCTTAATTCAATTACCAAGTGAACTAAATGCATTTGCTGCAGATAATTAAGAATCTTTATAAATATAAAACAATTAGCCCTTCAGAATACAGTACTAGATGTTATTATTCAAGCTAGCTTCTCAATCAGAAACCCCGTTTTTCAAACCAGTTCCAGTGCACTGCATGCCACTCTGGGGCAGAGCTGCTGGTGTCCAGCTTGAGGGACCCAGACCACTCCATCCTGCGAGAGTCACTGAGACGCAGGTGTTTGCCGGCAGCCACCCTCCTCAGACCCCGAGCTGCCCTCAGCCAGGGCTCTCCTCACTCACGCCTCAGTCCCTTCTAGCCTCGCTGTTCAGTCACCAAGTCGTGTCCGGCTCTTTGCGACCCCACGGACTGTAGCCCACCAGGCTCCTCTGTCCATGGGATTCTCCAGGCAACCATGCCCTTCTCCAGAGGGTCTTCCCAACCCAGGAATGGAGCTCGTGTCTCTTATGTCTCCTCTACTGGCAGGTGGATTCCTTACCACTAGGGCCACTTGGGAAGCCAGTGATAAATATGACATGGAACTGTAAATCAGAAAGAGAAAGAAAAATATTGTTTACTAACACATAAATGTAGAATCTGAAAACATTAGTGTAGATGACCTTATTTACAAAGCAGAAATAGAGACACAGACATAAGAACAAATATCTGGGTAGCAAGGGGGAAAGAAGGGGTAGGATGGATCGGGACATTGAGGTTGACGCATATACACTACGATACTATGCGTGAAACAGATAACTGACGAGAACCTATTGGATAGCTCAGGCAACCCTACCTAAAGCTCTATGGTGACCTCAATAGGAAGGAAATCCAAACAAGAGGGGATATATGTAGACATATAGTTGATTCACTCTGCTGTACAACTCAGTTCAGTTCAGTTCAGTTCAGTCACTCAGTCGTGTCTGATTCTTTGTGACCCCGTGAATCGCAGCACGCCAGGCCTCCCTGTCCATCACCAACTCCCAGAGTTCACTCAGACTCACGTCCATTGAGTCGGTGATGCCATCCAGCCATCTCATCCTCTGTCGTCCCCTTCTTCTCCTTCCCCTAATCCCTCCCAGCATCAGAGTCTTTTCCAATGAGTCAACTCTTCGCATGAGGTGGCCAAAGTACTGGAGTTTCAGCTTTAGCATCAGTCCTTCCAAAGAAATCCCAGGGCTGATCTCCTTCAGAATGGACTGGTTGGATCTCCTTGCAGCCCAAAGGACTCTCAAGAGTCTTCTCCAACACCACAGTTCAAAAGCATCAATTCTTCGGCGCTCAGCCTTCTTCACAGTCCAACTCTCACATCCATACGTGACTACTAGAAAAACCATAGCCTTGACTAGACGGACCTTAGTCAGCAAAGTAATGTCTCTGCTTTTCAATATGCTATCTAGGTTTGTCATAACTTTTCTTCCAAGGAGTAAGCGTCTTTTAATTTCATGGCTGCAGTCACCATCTGCAGTGATTTTGGAGCACCCAAAAATAAAGTCTGACACTGTTTCCACTGTTTCCCCATCTATTTCCCATGGAGTGATGGGACTGGATGCCATGATCTTCGTTTTCTGAATGTTGAGCTTTAAGCCAACTTTTTCACTCTCCTCTTTCACTTTCATCAAGAGGCTTTTTAGTTCCTCTTCACTTTCTGCCATAAGGGTGGTGTCATCTGCATATCTGAGGTTATTGATATTTCTCCCGGCAATCTTGATTCCAGCTTGTGCTTCTTCCAGCCCAGCGTTTCTCCTCATGTACTCTGCATAGAAGTTAAATAATCAGGTTGACAGTAGACAGCCTTGACATACTCCTTTTCCTATTTGGAACCAGCCTGTTGTTCCATGTCCACCCCAATAAAAATAATTAATGATATAGAACTATACTCGAACACCACACCAACGTCAAATTCCTCCATGTGATATTTCACTACAAAATGTAAGATTAACTATGAGGGTAATTAGGCGATGGGTTCTTGGGACCTCTCTACTAATTTTGCAACTTCTTGTGAATCTACAGTACTCCATTTTTTAAAGTTATTTTTTAGCTTATTGACATGTTATTCACATATAGATTTGTGAGATATTTGAAGAGTACATCATGGTGTTTTGATACACTTATACAGGTTTCCCAGGTGGCGCAAATGGTAAAGAACCCACTTGCCAATGCCGGAGACCTGAGAGATGGGGGTTCCACCCCCGGGTAGGGAAGATTCATTGGAGGAGGGTATGGCAACCCGCTCCAGTATTCTTGCCAGAGAAATGCCATGGACAGAGGAGCCTGGGGTCGCAAAGAATCAGATGTGACTGAAGCAACTTAGCATGTACGAACATCGTGAAAGGATTCCCCCCCATCTAGATAATTAACATGCCTGTCACCTCACATAAAGAAAGATTGAAGGTGGGAGAAGGGGATGACAGAGGATGCGATGGTTGGATGGCATCACCGACTCAATGGACATGAGTTTGAGTAAGCTCCAGGAGTTGGCGATGGACAGGGAGGCCTGGAGTGCTGTGGTCCATGGGGTCGCAAAGAGTTGGACACGGCTAAGCAAATGAACTGAACTGATCACCTCACATATTTATCCTTTTTTTATTTTTTGGTGAGAACATTTGGTTTGCTCTCTCAGGAGTTTTCACTTATTAAAAGTTTAAAGAAGAAACAAACAAAAAGAAGTGCATTTGGCGTGGGGGTAGCGGAGCCACCCATCGCCCACAGAAGCAACTTCATCCTCATCCATTCAGACCTCCAGAGAGCCTGGGATTCCACTCTGAATCCCTCCGAGATGCGCTGTGACTCCCGTGAGCCCCTCCCACATTGCTGTAGAGCAGAGGAGCCCAGTTTGGTGCCCTGTGATGACCTAGAGTGGTGGGATGGAGCAGGAGGGAGTGAGGCTTAAGACGGAAGGGCTGTTGTTCAGTTGCTCTGTCGTGTCCGACTCTTTGCAGCCCCGTGGACTGCAGCACGTCAGGCTTCCCTGTCCTTCGCTACCTCCCAGAGTTTGCTCAAATTCATGTCCATTGAGTCAGTGACGCATTCCAACCATCTCGTCCTCTGTCGTCCCCTTCTCCTTTGCCCCCAGTCTTTCCCAGCATCAGGGTCTTTTCCAATGAGCTGGCTCTTGGCATCAGGTGGCCAAAATATTGGAGCTTCAGCGTCAGTCCTTCCAGTGAATACTCAGGGTTGATTTCCTTTAGAGGGAGGGAAGATATATAGAGATATAAATGACGTGCATTGTAGTCTGGCAGAAACCAACACAATATTGTAAAAACGAAAAAATAATAAAATTTTGTTTTAAGCTTTATAAGCCTTCAAGTCCTTGAACATTATTTTTTCTGCTTTAGGCAAAACTGCACAGGTGTCCAGCGGCTCCTTAAAAAAAACGGTGTTGAGGCAGACCGCCTTCTCCGAGTCTGATGGGGAAGAGGCTCCCCAGGCCGCACTTACCAGCTAAGTGACCTGGGGCGAGTTACTTAACCAGTGCTTCTTCGATCCCTCATCTAAAAACCGGGGATAATGATCCCTGTCTGCAGGCTTTCACGAGGAGTGCCTAAGATAATGGGTGTGAAAGCACTAATTTGAGCGTGGCCCCCAGGAGGAGATCGATAAACAGCTGTTTCTGTGATGCATCCTAGCCACCCGAGCAGACCACAATATTTCTGTCTTCTGAAACACTCCCTAGAGAAGCAACTTGCTGCTGCAAATAAGATCTCCGCGTTGGGTCCTGCGAGCTTCCACCTATTCAGCTCTCTCACTGCATGAACGTCAAGGTGTCAAGGTCCTTGAACAGGATCCAGAGCCCCGACTCCTGGCCTTTCCTCCTGACCCCCTCGCCGCTCACCTAAGGCCCACGCTGCTAGGCCTCCCATTGGTATCTGCCTCAGTGGGCTTTTCTGGACGGAGCCCTTCCTGCAGGCCCTGGGGCTCAAGTTCCCGCCTCGTAATAAAGACGAGGGAGGGTGTTTATGACGGAGCCAGGCGCTGAGTGTGGTCCAGGCTGAACTTGGCTCTGCCCTCTGTTTGCCTTCTCCTCCTCCCTGGGGCGGGCTTGGGGCGCGGGCGTGGGGCGCTCACTCGGCCAGCCTGGCAGCGTCCGGGGTTCTACCCAGGACCGGAGACAGACAAAGAGGCTGCGTCTCCACATCAGGGCTGAACTTCCACCTTAGGCCCCCTTTTGAGTCTTATTTCGCTAATAAGATCAGACAGGCTTGCAATTTTAGGTAACTGCAGTTGCTAAGACTGGAAGAGGGACTCATTCCCTGGCGTTCCCACAAGTCCTTCCCGGCTTGTTTAGCTTGGGAAATGAGGCAAGAACAGGTAGAAACACTCGGGGTCAGACACAAGCCATCACAAGAGAGACTGACTCAGGCTTTACTGACAGCTTTATTCACCCCCTCAGCCCTCTCATAGGCTATTTATTTATTCATTTATTCAGTAAATATTTATGGAGCGGCTCACCTGTGTCCTGACCTTGTCACACCCTCAGGCTTCTGCCTGGTCTGGGTCAGGGCCACACCCCTGCGCCCCAACCGTGTACCCTTCCAGGCCCAATCGAAGGTTGCCTCCTCTGGGAAGCCTGCACCTGATCTGTGCCAGACACCTTCCCACCCTCCCTCTCCCGAGGAAGGCCAGCTGGAATGCCTAGGTCACACAGGCCTGACCAAGAGCAAGGCTATCTCATGTGCGTCCTGCGGCCAGTTAGCAAAGCTTTCTAGCCAGTTCCCCTCGTCTGCAAGGTGTGGATAATACTCATTTCTGTTGTTGCTGCATAGTCACTAAGTCATGTCTGACTCTTTGCGACCCCATGGGCTGGAGCATACCAGGCTTCCCTGTTCTCCACTCTCCCCTGAAGTTTGCTCAAGTTCATGTCCACTGAGTCGGTGATGCTATCTGATCATCTCATCCTCTGTCATCCCCTTCTCCTCCTACCCTCAATATTTCCCAGCATCAGGGTCTTTTCCAATGAGTCAGCTCTTTGCACCAGGTGGCCAATATATTAGAACTTCAGCTTCAGCATCAGTCCTTCTGATGAATATTCAGGGTTGATTTCCTTTAGGATGGACTGGTTTGATCTCCTTGCAGTCCTAGAGTCTCTCAAGAGTCTTCTCCAGCACCACAGTTCAAAGGCATCAATTCTTTGGCACTCAGCCTTCTTTATAGTCCAACTCTCACATCTGTACATGACTACTGGAAAAACCATAGCTTTGACTATATGGACCTTTATCGGCCAAGTGACATCTTTGCTTTTTAATAAGCTGTCTAGGTTTCTCAATAATAATCAGTTCAGTTCAGTTCAGTCACTCAGTCGTGTCCGACTCTTTGCGACCCCATGAATCGCAGCACACCAGGCCTCCCTGTCCATCACCAACTCCCAGAGTTCACTCAAACTCATGTCCATCGAGTTGGTGATGCCATCCAGCCATCTCATCCTCTGCCATCCCCTTCTCCTCCTGCCCCCAATCCCTCCCAGCATCAGGGTCTTTTCCAATGAATCAACTCTTTGCATAAGGTGGCCAAAGTATTGGAGTTTCAGCTTTAGCATCAGTCATTCCAATGAACACCCAGGACTGATCTCCTTCAGAATGGACTGGTTGGATGTCCTTGCTGTCCAAGGGACTCTCAAGAGTCTTCTCCAACACCACAGTTCAAAAGCATCAATTCTTCGGTGCTCAGCCTTCTTCACAGTCCAACTCTGACATCCATGCATGACCACTGGAAAAACCATAGCCTTGACTAGATGGACCTTTGTTGGCAAGGTAATGTCTCTGCTTTTCAATATGCTATCTAGGTTTGTCATAACTTTTCTTCCAAGGAGTAAGCATCTTTTAATTTCATGGCTGCAATCACCATCTGCAGTGATTTTGGAGCCCCAAAAAATAATGTCTGACACTGTTTCCACTGTTTCCCCATCTATTTCCCATGAAGTGATGGGACTAGATGCCGTGATCTTCGTTTTCTGAATGTTGAGCTTTAAGCCAACTTTTTCACTCTCCTCTTTCACTTTCTTCAAGAGGCTTTTTAGTTCCTCTTCACTTTCTGCCATAAGGGTGGTGTCATCTGCATATCTGAGATTATTGACATTTCTCCCGGCAATCTTGATTCCAGCTTGTGTTTCTTCCAGTCCAGCGTTTCTCATGATGTACTCTGCATAGAAGTTAAATAAGCAGGGTGACAATAGACAGCCTTGACATACTCCTTTTCCTATTTGGAACCAGTCTGTTGTTCCATGTCCAGTTCTAACTCTTGCTTCCTGACCTGCATGTAGGTTTCTCAAGAGGCAACTCAGGTGGTCTGGTATTCCCATCTCTTTCAGAATTTTTCACAGTTTATTGTGATCCACACAGTCAAAGGCTTTGGCATAGTCAATAAAGCAGAAGTAGATAATACCCCCTAAAACGAAATGCCTGTGGATGTTACATAAAATATAAGAAACATCATTTGCAATGTGCAGTTGAGCTTGCAGGAAGGTGAAGAAGTCACCCAGAATTTAAGGGAGAGGTGAAAGTGAGTGATGGCTTAGCCAGTCCTGAAGCTGACATGACTCCAGGCTATCAGTCAGGCCCAGGGCCCTAGCAGTGTAGGTCTCGGTGGTTGTCAGGGACAGGAGAGAGGGCTTATGGCACCTGCGAGATGGGATGTTGGGACCCCCTTCCCCTGGAGCCAGCATCTCCAGGCACAGATGGACACATTCCCGGCCTTCTTCCAACTGGCCTGGCCTCGGGACTGGTTCTGGCCAATGGATGCTGAGAAGAAGAGAGGTGAATCACTTCTAGACCAAAACCAGACTCTGCAGGCCATGCATCAGGATGGCAGACCTGTGTTGGGATTGTCGCAACATAGGTCACTGAGTTGCTCCATGTGGGGCCGCTGTCTGGACAGTTGTTCAGATTCCCTGAAAACTTTGCAGGAGCAAGAAGCCTCTGTTGGGCTTAGCCAGAGAGAGGGGATTGGTCTTTAGGGAAGCAGGACTTCCTGACTAAAAAGTTGGCAAAGGAGATGGCAAGCAAGCTCGCTGTCTTCATCTGGAATCTAGGTGGAGAAAACCAGTCTCCTGTGTTCTTATTTCACAAAAGTTTGTGGGTCACATTTACACTATGTTTGGGTCCAGAAAACCCCAAACTGTAAAATTAAAGATATTTCCAATAAGGTTCTCCTGCTGGAAGCAAACGCAAATCCCCCTCCTCCACAACCTGGCCTCAAAGGACCCCACAAATATAAACCTACCAACGAGGTGTTCACAGTCCCAAGTCAGAACCCCGAGTTCATCAGATACACGCAACTACTAATTAAGGAACTTAAATAAACGTTTCTTTTAAATGTTTGTAAAATTTATTTAATTGGAGGATAATTCCTTTACAATATTGTGATGGCCTCTGCCATATAGCAGTGCCAATCGGTCACAGGCGTACATGGGCCCCCTGCCTCTCAAGCCCCGCTCCTATCCTTTGCTCGAGTTGTCACAGAGCGCCGGCTTTGTGTTCCCCGTATCGTATATCAAACTCCCACTGGCTATCTGAAAAGAAACGCATTTGAGTCAGTTCCAATGAGGTGGATGAACCGAGAGCCTATGGTATAGAGTGAAGTCAGAAAAACAAATATTGTACATTAACACATATGTTGGAATCTAGAAAGATAGTGTCAACGATCCTATGTGCAGGGCAGCAAAGGGGACACAGATGAAAAACAAACTTTTGGACACAGTGGGGGAAGAAGAAGGTGGGATGATGTGAGAGAACAGCATTAAATGTTTCAAAGAACTGGAACTGAAACTGGAAACCAAAATTATGGGGAATTAATAAAGCACTCTCGGGGGAAGGGAGGAAAGACCAAATAAATTTGAAAAGGAACCAAGCAGAATTGGCTGTGAAAATCTTACTGATGGTATGAAAACCTTCATATTTGGAAAAACAGCAGATTAGACCTGTTTCCTGAAAACAGAATTTGTCAAATAAAAGGTGGAGTGAAAGAAATTACCTACTGATGCAAAGAGAAAAAAAAGGAGGTCAGAAAAAAAAGAAAGCCGTTAAGAGACACGAGGATCAAATAAATAGCATAACATTATCTAATTGACGTTCTAGAAGCAACTAGACAGAACAGGACTAAAAGGTGAACTTCGTGAAGATATAATGACGAAGAATTTCCCAGAACTGACGATGGATGGAAATCTTACGTTTAAGATGCATGGCGAGTCTGTAGCAGGATAAATGAAAATGAATTCATGCCTGACATATCAAAGTAACACTGCTGGAGATCAAAAACAAAGCAGAAGCATAAAAGCAGCCTTTTATTCATTCACTCACGTATAAAAGAGAGATTTTTTTTTTTTTTTTGAACACCTACTACATGTCAGGCACTCATGTAGACGCTCGGGATGCATCAGTGGAAAAATACACAGAGTTCTTGCTCATTCTCACAGGGGACGGAGATAATGAATAAGCATAAGTAAGTAAATTTTACAGTGTGTTAGAAAGTGATGGGTGTGCCAAGGGAAAAAAAGCAAGAAGAAAAAAGAGGGGATTTGGAATATGTGTGTGGTGGGGAGGAGCCGGGGCAGAGTGTAATATTTAGTAAAATGTCAAGGGAGGCCTCTTTGAGAAGGCAAAGTTTGAGCAAAGACTTGAAGAGGGAGTTAGTGAGACGGATGGAGGAGGAGACACTTCAGGCAGAGGGAACAGCCAAGGGCTCCCTTGTCTGCAGAGCTTCTTGTGTGAAGTATCTGTTCAAAGTTTTTCATCCAATATTTTAATTACGTTGTTCGTGCGCTTATTAAATTCTGCTAAAGTCCCTTATCAGATTGTGAGCTGCACATCTGTTCTCGCAGACTGGTTTGTCTGTCCATTGTCTTTTAACAGGTCATTTGAAAGCCGGATGTTCAGTTTGCTGGCATCCATTTTCATCATTTTGCGCTTTGTAACGGTGCGGGTCTTATTAAGGACCCTTTGCCGGAGTACTTCCCGGGTGGTACAGTGGATCTGAATCCGACTGCCGATAAAGACGACACAGGTTCAGTCCCTGGACCCAGAAGATTCCAGGTGCTATGGGGCAAACTAAACCTACGTGCCGCAGACACATAGCCCGCAGCCCAGAACCTGTGCTCCACAACCAGAAAGGCCAGCACAAGAAGCCGTGCCACAGCAGCAACCCAGGGCCACCAGAAATAAAGAGATAAAATGCAAAGAATTTAAAAACCCTTTGCCTACCTCAAGGGCACAAATCATCTCTCTCCATTTCCTAGAAGTTTTATATTTTTGGTTTTTATGTTCGGGTCCGTGATCCATTTCAAAATTACTTTTGTGTGTGATGTGAGGTAGGGGTTGAGGTTCGTGTTTTTATGTATGTTTATGTTTTTATGTATCAATATTTGTTTTAAAAACTTTCCTTTTCCCTAAGATTCACCACACCCGTTTTAAAAAAAATCAATTGGCCATACAAAGCTGGATCTTTTTCTAGGTTCTCTATTCTGTTCCACTGATCTAGATATTTGTTCTTACACCAACAGCATACTGCTTCACAGTAGGTCTTAAAATTCAGTGGTATAAATCCTCCTTCTTTCTTCTTTTTCAAAATTGATTTGGCTATTCATGTTCCTTGAATTTCCATGTAAATTTTAGAACTGCCTTATCAACTGCCACAAAAAGACCAGTGTGATTATAATTGAGATTCGCACTGAATCCATAGATTATTGATGGCAAAATTGATATCTAACCATATTGAATCTTTGGATCCATGAACAAGATATAGCTCTTTATTTCTTCATACCATCTTTAGTTTCTCTCTTATTTTTCTTTTTAATTTCAGTGTTTTATAGTTTTTAGGGGGCAGGTCTGGTATATATTGTGTGACGTTTATCCCTAGGCGTTCATGTATTTTATGCTATCATAAACTGTATTGTTTGTTAAGGTTTTTTTTTTTTTTTTCAAAACAAACAACTTTTTATTGATGTAGAATTATTTTTGGCAGTCTTGACCACATGTTTATTCTGTTTATAGTAACGATTTCCTAAAACTCACTAAGTAGTAGGTGTCTATTGTTGCATTTTAAAAGTAACCCAAAACATAGTGACTTAAGACAACAAAATTTATTAACAACTTCTGAGCATCAGCAATCCATGAACTGAGTGGTTCAGGCTCAAGGCTTCTCACAAGGTTACAGTCAAGCGATGGCTAGACCTGTAATATATAAAGCCTTTACTTAGGTGCATGCACTTTTGGTGTTTTATTGTTTTTTTTTTAATTTAAGGATAATTGATTTACAATATTGTGTTGGTTTCTGCCGTGCATCAACCTGAATCAGCCATAGGTGTACGTACATCCCCGCCCTCTCGAACATCCCTCCCACCTCCCACCCCTCTAAGTTGTTACAGAGTCCCAGTTTGAGTTCTGTGAATTACACAGCAAATTCCCCCTGGCTATCTACTTCACGTGTGGTAGTGTATGTTTCCACGCTGTTCTCGCCAACTGACGTACAGCTGATTTACAGTGTTGTGTTAGTTTCAGGAGTACAGCAAAGAGATTTAGTTTATGTATCTATATATTCATATACATATGCAAATATATACATTCTTTATATGCACATGTACATATATACACATTTATATACATATACACATTTATATACATATATAATATATATACATTTATATATACATAAAAACAATAGATATATACTTTTTTTAGCTTTTTATTTTTTAAATTTTAATATCTTTAATTCTTACATATATTCTTTTTTAGACACAGAATATCAGAAGACACATATACCCTTTACTCACCTTTTCTAATGATAACGCCTAAGTCATGGACTAATTTAAAAACCGAGATATTAACATTGGTAAAATACTGTTAACTAAACTACAAATTTTATTTGGATTTTACCACTTTTCCACAAATGCTCTTCACTTCTGGAGGGCAGCTCAGGATCCCACGCTGCCTCTAGTTGGCGCGTCCTTAGGCCCCTGCAGTCTTGCGGTTGTTCAGTGTTTCCGTTGGTCAGGACTCGGCACTCTTGAAGAGCAGTCAGTGGTCAGGTGTTTTCTCGACCGTTCCTTGATCTGTGTTGCGTCATGCCTTCTCATAGTGATTTGAGATTCTGCATCATCGAGAGAAATACCACAGGAGTAACCTGTGCCATATCAGGGAGTCCTCGATGTTACCGTGTCTTATTTCTTGTGACGGGAACTTTCATCATTTTGTAAAGATGGTGTCTGTCAGGTTCCTCCACTGTATAGCCACTATTTTTCTTTTTGTAAGAGAGCAGGGAGATACTTTGAGGCAATGCAAAGGTTCTGTTTCTTCTTACACTTTCTCCCACTAATTTTAGCATCCATTGGTGTATTTTGCCTCCATGATATCCATGAAATTCTATTTGGATTTTTCTATTTCCCCCTATTCCTTTTTACATGAATTAATTGGGCTTCTTCTATAAATAGGTATCATTCCTTTTCATTTCACTTCAGTGATATTCCTTTTCATATAATTTCATTTATTTATCTATTACATTATTAATTTATATTTGTTCAGACTAAAATATATTCAGTTTATTATTTGGGTTATAATCCAATACTTGTTGTTCAGTCACTCAATCATACCCGACTCTGAGAACTCGTGGACTGCAGCATACCAGGCCTCCCTTCCATCACCATCTCCCAGAGTTTGCTCAAACTCATGTCTGTTGAGTTGGTGATGCCATCCAACCATCTCATCCTCTGTCGTCCCCTTCTCCCGCCCTCAGTCTTTCCCAGCATCAGGGTCTTTTCCAATGAGTTGGCTCTTCACATCAGGGGGCCAAAGTACTGGAGCTTCAGCTTCAGCATCAGTCCTTCCAATGAATATTCAGGGTTGATTTCCTTTAAGACTGACTGGTTTGATCTTGCAGTCCAAGGGACTCTCAAGAGTCTTCTCCAGCACCACAGTTTGGAAGCATCAATTCTTTCGCACTCAGCCTTCTTTATGCTCCAAATCTCACATCCATACATGACTACTGGAAAAATCACAGCTTTGACTATATGGAGCTTTATCAATAAAGTAATATGTCTGCTTTTTAGAATGCTGTCTAGGTTTGTCATAACTTTTCTTCCAAGGAGTAAGCGTCTTTTAATTTCATGGCTGCAATCACCATCTGCAGTGATTTTGGAGCCCCCAAAAATAAAGTCTGTCACTCTTTCCATTGTTTCCCCATCTATGTGCCACGAAATGATGGGACCGGATGCCATGATCTTCATTTTTGAATCTTGAGTTTTAAGCCAGCTTTTTCACTCTCCTCTTTCACTTTTATCAAGAGGCTCTTTAGTTCTTCACTTTTTGCCATAAGAGTGGTGTCATCTGCATATCTGAGATTACTGATATCTCTCCCGCCAATCTTGATTCCAGCTTGTGCTTCATCCAGCGTGGCATTTCACATGGTGTACTCTGCATATAAGTCAAATAAGCAGGGAGACAATATACAGCCTTGACGTACTCCTTTCCCAGTTTGAACCAGCCCATTGTTTCATGTCCGGTTCTAACTGTTGCATCTTGACCTGCGTGCACATTTCTCAGGAGACAGGGAGGGTGGTCTCATAGCCCCATCTCTCTAAGAATTTCCCACAGTTTGTTGCGATCCAGGCAGTCTCTGGCTTTTTCGGTGATCCAATGGATGTTGGCAATTTGATCTCTGGTTCCTCTGCTTCTTCTAAATCCAGCTTGTACATCCAGAAGTTCTCAGTTCACGTGCTATTAAAGCCTAGCTTGAAGGATTTTGAGTATTACCTTGCTAGCATATGAAATGAGTGCAATTGTGTGGTTGTTTGAGCATTCTTTGACATTGCCCTTCTTTGGGATTGGAATGAAAACTGACCTTTTCCAGTCCTGTGGTCACTGCTGAGTTTTCCAAATTTTCTGTCATATTGAGTGCAGCACTTTGATAGCATCATCTTTTAAGATTTGAAATAGCTTAGTTGGAATTCCATTACTTCCACTAGCTTTGCTTGTAGTGATGTTTCCTAAGGCCCACTTGACTTCACACTCCAGGATGTCCAGTTCTAGGTGAGTGATCACATCATCGAGGTCATCCAGGTCATTAAGATCTTTTTTGTATAATTCTTCTGTGTATTCTCTATGTCTTCTGCTTCTGTTAGGTCCATAGCATTTCGGTCCTTTATCATGCCCATCTTTGTATGAAATATTCCCTTGATATCTCTAATTTTCTTGAGGAGATTGCTAGTCTTTCCCCTTCCATTGTTTTCCTCTATAATCCAATACTGTCATAGTTTATTCTGTTTCTAATATTGTTACAGCATTGGCCATTGGGAGCTCTTTCAGACTGGCTTGGGTGCCTTTTCAATATTCCCTCATTCTTTTGCTTTTCGTTTATATAATTCATTTATAACACAGCATTTTAAATTTTCACTTACCAACTTTTTTTTGATAGTATGTGAACATACAATTGATTTTTGTATATTTAAAATAGGTTTCTATAAGCAGCATATGGGGTCTTCCCTAGTGACTCAGATGGTGAAGAATCTACCCGAAATGCAGGAGACCTGAGTTCAATCCCTAGGTTGAGAAGCTTCCCTGGAGAAGGAAATGGCTACTGACTCCAGAATTCTTGCCTGGACAATTCCATGGACAGAGGAGCCTGGCGGGCTCCAGTCCATGGGGCCGCAAAGAGCCAGACACGACTGAGCGGCTAACATGTTCACTTTCAAGCAGCATATAGTTGAGCCTTGCTCTTTCATCCCGTGTCACAATCTCTGCCTTTTACTAAAGTATGTGCAGATGTAAACGTTTGATATAATTATCAGAATCACTGGGTGTAGGTCTACCGTCTTTCCACTTTTTTTTGGACTGTGTTGGGTCTGCATTGCTCGGTGGCTTTTCTCCAGCTGTGGCAAGTGGGACCACTCTCTAGATGCCGAACGCAAGCTTCTCATTGCTGTGGCTCCTCCTGTTGCAGAGCATGGCCTCCGGGGTCCATGGGCTTCAGAAGCTGTGGCACACAGGCTTAGCTGCCCCATATGGAATCTTCCCAGACCAGGGATGAGGCGCGTATCTCTGCATTGGCAGGAGGACTCTCAACAATGGAGCCACCAGAGAAGCCGTATCCCCTTGTTTCTTATTTGTCCCATCTGTCTTTTGTTCTTTTTTTCCTTTCTTCTTTGCAATTAATTTTTTTTTAATTTCCATTTTCCCCACAGATTGATTCTCTCTAATCAATCGAATCTCTTTGTTCTAATTTTCAGAAGTAGCTCCAGAATTTAAACATACATATCACAGTCTACCGTCAAATGTTGTACCACTTCACATATAATGTAAGTATCCTGCAACAATATTCTTTCATTTAATTCCCCTGTCCTATGTACTACTGTGGTCATAGATTTTACTTTTCAGAGTATATTGTTGATATTTTGTTTTAAATGGTCAGTTGTTTTTTAAGGAAATTAAACGTTGAAGAAAATTTTTCTTTTAGTGTTTTTAAATGCAATTAGCAGAATAATGTTTAATATTTCATGTAAAAATTAATATTCCATACTTGTTTGTATATTTTAATGTTTAATATGCAAAATGTATAGGAGGTTGATTATCAAACATTACTTCTTTCAGGGAATAGATTGAAATTTTATTATTATTGAGTTTCTATTTGAATCTGAATGAAATGAGTATACATGACATCTATAATTTAAATATATTAATTCAAGTTTTTAAATAAAACTAAGAACTGCCAGAATGCCACAAATATCACTGTGAATAATCAGTCTTAAAATGAGCTTTTGTTTGTTTTTAATTTTTTTTTACATTTCTCTACATATCTGCCACTTCTAATACTCTTGCCTCTTTTTCTGTAGATCCAGGTTTCTACCTAATATTATCTTCTTTCTGCTTCCTTTAATATTAACTTCCTTTAATATTTCCTGTAATGTCAGTCTGCTAGGGTCTTTAAAACTCCTTATTTTGCCTTGCATTTTGGAAAGATATTTTTGCAGAAAATAGAATTCTAGATGAACAATTTCTTTCTCTATTTTAAAGATATTAGCCCCACTGACTTCCAGCTTGCACTGTTTCCAAAAAGAACACTACTGGCATTTGCAGATTGTTCCTCTCTAGGTCTCCTTCTTACCTGGCTGCATTTAGCATTTTCTGTTTATCTCTGAATTCAGAAAATTAATTATGATAGAGCTCAGTGTGCTTTTCTTTTTATTTACTCTACTTCATAGTCATTGAACTCAGATTTGTATATTCATAGTTTTTATCAAATTGGGATGTGGCATTTCAGCTAGGCCTCCCAGAAGGAACACCTCTGTCTTTGAGAATAAAGGCCAACTGATCATTATTAATGACCCTAATAACCATTCTTCTTAGGATGCTGTCCAGAAGTCAGAACAAGCAGGTCCCAGTTTGATGCTAACGACGCTGAGATGTGGGTTGAATTCTGGTGAGAATCTGAGGTTCTCTCAGTTCCTTGGAGACTCGACGCGTCACCACCACTGCCTTTGGGCTTGGCCGTGGTGATGGATAAGGCATCCCAGGTGGCTCAGTGGTAAAGAACCCGCCTGCCAATGCAGGAGACACAGGAGAGGCGGGTTCCATCCCTGGGTCGGGAGATAATGGCAACCCACTCCCGTATTCTTGCCTGGAGAATCCCATGGACAGAGGAGCCTGGCGGGCTTCTCTCTGCGGGGCACCATAGAGTCGGACTCAGCTGCACGCACATGCACAGCTGGTGATGGATACACCACCTGCTACCCAGGATGCAGGAAGGGCACCCGTCCTTTAGAAGAGGGAAGCAGTCTGTTTGAGCTTGGTGAGTGGACCTCCTATGCAGCCCCAACTGCCTGGCAGGTCAAAGGGTAAGGGAGGAGGGTGGGTCTGCACTGCCTCTGGGGTCTTCATCCCTGTAGGATCCACGTGGCTGGGCACACATCCCCAAGAGACTGGCATGGCTGAGCACCCACCTCTCCTGGCCACCTGTCCTTCCCCATCCTCAACACCACATTTGCAGCTATTCTGTTACCTCTGCCAGGCATTGGCCCAAACATCGAACTCAACCCTTCCTCCTCCTTTCCGAAGATAAACCACTCGTGGAGGGCTCCTGTTCGAAGACAGGGGCTGTTACGCGGCAGCCTTGAGAAGACCAAGGGTCAGACCTTCCTCAGCCCTCCACTTTGCCCTTCCCACCAGCCACCCCCCATCCCACTCCCCCTCGTCTGACCTTCTCCCAGCCTGGCTATCACCCGCCCCTCCAGGAACTTTCCTCCCCCAGAGAACCAGGTCTGGAACTAGGGCGAGGCAAATGAGGTCCCTTCATGCAGAATTCAAGGAAACACCAAAAACCTCAGCAATGAAGATTAGTCACATTTCAGGCAATAATTTTTAAGTCAAAAGTAATGAAGATACAGCTCAATCACAACAACAAAGTAAAACAGCCCAATTCAAAAATGGACAAAGGAATTGAATGGACATTACTCCAGAGTTAAGAAATGGCCAAGAAGCACATGAAGAGATGTTCTGCATCATTAGTCACTGGGGAGACGCAAATCAAAACCACCGTGAGACACCACCTCACACCCACCAGGCTGGCTAAATTTTTTTTTTTTTTTTTAATGAAAAGAACAAGTGTTGGAAGGGTGTAGAGAAACTGAAATCCTGGTGCATTGGAAAATAGTTTTGCCTGTCCTCAAAGAGCTAAACGCAGAATTACCATATAATCCAGGAATTGTGCTTCTGCAAGAATTGAAGCCAGGGACTCGAGAAATTTCTTTGCACAATCATGTCCGTAGCAGCACTATTCACAATAGCTGAAGGGTGGAAGTAGACCCCAAAGTTCATCAACCTATGAATGGCTAAACAAGATGTGGTCTATCCGTGCAACGAGATGTTATTCAGTCTGAAAAAGGAAGATAATTCTGGTACTCTTACAACACAGATGAACCCTGAGGACAATACACTGAGTGAAATGTCAATAACAAAAGAACAAGAGTTCTGATTGTACTTCCAGGAGTTCCCTAGAGTAGTCAGATCCATAGAGATAGATAGCAAAAGGGTAGCTTCCAGTAAGCTGGGCGAGGGGGAAAGGGGAGTTTGTGTTTAATGGGGACAGAGCTTCAGTTGGGGAAGATAAGAAATTTCTGGGGATGGATGGTGGTGATAGTCACAAACAATGTGAATGTATTTAACGGGCTTCCCAGGCGGCTCAAAGATAAAGAACCCACCTGCCAATGCAGGAGACATAGGAGATGCAGGGTCGATCCCTGAGTCAGGAAGACCGCCTGGAGGAGGAAATGACTACCCAACTCCCGTCTTCTTGCCTGGAAAATTCCATGGACAGAGAAGCCTAGTGGGCTACAGTCCATGGGGTCGCAGAGTCGAACAGGACCGAGCAACTGAGAACGCACGCAGTTGAATGTATTTAATACCATCGAATTGTACACCTCAACATGGCTGCAAATGATGAGTTTTGTGTTATGTATATTTGACTGTAACTTAGACAAAAAATAATGGAAAAAAAATCTGTGATGAACAAAATACCAAAATTTAAAATAAAGACAAGGATTTGCTGGGCCAATCCTTGTGAGAGCCTGAGTGAGACAGAACCAGACTAATCCTGTCTTCACTTTAAATTTTGATATTTTGTTCATCACAGATTTTTTTTGATTACTTCGATTTTGTTAAATACTGCAGTGAAATGTGATTTATCTGGTCACTGATATTGAGGATGCTTCCTGAAATGTCGCATGTAGTCCCAGTGCCTCACCTGCGATCTGGCCCTAAGGTATTCCATTTAAGCTACTAAAAGGATGAAATCTCCCCCAATCCTCCCACAGCGAGTCAACCTCAGCAACTTCATCCCGCCCCCAGAAGAGCCCACGGCCACCTCCCTTCTGGCCACTGGATCTGGGCCAACCCCTCTTTCTCTCTTTGTATCCCCCACCACCATCACACCACAGAATAAAACCAAAGGCCTCTTGGAATATCGCCAGACAAAAATACTGGAGTGGGCTGCCATGCCCTCCTCCAGGGGATCTTTTTGACCCCAGAATCAAACCCAAATCTCTTATGTTTCCTGTATTGGCAGGGGGAGGTTCTTTACCACTGCTGCCACCTGGGAAGCCCTCTTGGCATATTTTCCAGCCTTAAGAAGGAAGAAAGGACGGCCCTAATGGTCCAGTGCTTGAGGATCCACCTTGCAAAACAGAGGACACAGGTGCGCTCAGGTTCAATGTCTGGTTGGGGAAATAGTATCCCCCGTGCCACAGAGCGACTAAACCCGAGCACCACAACCACTAAGCTCACGAGCTGCGGCTGAGACCCGAGGCCGCCAAACAAGTGAAGAAAGACATACAGCTTTTTAAAAAAGGACGGAAAATCTGACTTATCCTATCACCTGGCCAAACGCTGAGACCATTAAGTGAAATAAGTAAGACAAAAAGGACAAAGAGCATATGAGTCCACACGTATGAGGTACTCGGAGCAGTCAATTCACAGAGAGAGGAATTTAGGGTGGGTGCCAGGGGGAAGCAGGGAGAGGAAGGGGTTGTTTCATGGGGACAGGGTTTCAGTTGGGAAAGATCAAAGAGTTCTAGAAACGGATGGTGGGATGGTTGTACAATGATGTGAAATGTACTTAACACCACTTGACTATACACTTGAAGATTATTAAAACAGTAAATAATATGCTATGTAGATTTTCCAAGGAGCAAGCATGTTTTAATTTCATGGCTGCAATCACCATCCGCAGTGATTTTAGAGCCCAAGAAAATAAAATCTGTCACTGTTTCCACTTTTTCCCCTTCTATTTGCCATGAAGTGATGGGACCGGATGCCATGATCTTAGTTTTTTGAATGTTGAGTTTTAAGCCAGCTTTTTCACTCTCCTTGGAAGGGAAGTTATGATAAACCTAGACAGCATATTAAGAGGCAGAGACATCACTTTGCCGACAAAAGTTTGTATAGTCAAAGCTACAGTTTTTCCACTAGTCATGTACAGATATGAGACTTGGACCATAAAGAAGGCTGAGTGCCAAAGAATTGATACTTTCGAGCTGTGGTGCTGGAGAAGACTCTTGAGAGTCCTTTGGATAGCAAGGAGATCAAACCAGTCCATCCTAAAGGAAACTAACCCTGAATATCCATTGGAAGGACTGGTGCTGAAGCTGAAGCTCCAGTACTTTGGCCACCTGAGGCAAAGAGCAGACTCGTTGGAAAAGACCCTGATGCTAGGCAAGACTGAAGGCAAAAAGAGAAGGGGAAAACAGAAGATGAGCAATTGGATGGCATCACCAACTCAATGGACATGAGTTTGAGCAAACTCTGGGAGATGGTGAAGGGCAGGGAAGCCTGGCAAGCTACAGTCCATGGGGTCACAAAGTGTTGGACACAACTTAGCGACTAAACAAGAACAACAGAGTAGATTTTACAATTTTTTTTTAAAAAGCTGTAAAACAAAACAAAACAAACAGTGGCCACCCTCGTCTCTCCGGGGCAGTTTGACACAATGAATGCTCCTGATGGAGCTCCCTTCCTCCCTTTGTCTTCTGGGCGCTGTGGACCGAAGTCGTGTCTCATCTGGCCAGAGGCCATCTCTTATAAAACAGCACAGATAAACATTTTCTGCCTCGGCTTGGGTAAGAGAATATAAATAGAAAAGGTCCAGCGTGATTTTTAAAGTCATTACAGTTTGGTTCCCCAAACAATCTTTCCGACTCTCGTATTGTCCTGCGTGCGTGCGTGATCAGTCGCGTCCAACTCTTTCAACCTTCTTTAATTGGGAAAATGCACCTGGGACCACTCCTTCAGCCTTAGCCGAGATTCCCTCACTCGTCCCAGCTCCCCTGGGACTGCAAACCGTCCTCGCGCCAGAGCTGCCCTTGGCGTCTGTGCTCACCATCCTAACAGCACACACGGGCACATGCTTGATCTGCATCTGAGGGATGGGGACAGGAGCCCAGAGGGGCCAAGCGACTTGTCCAAGGTCACACAGCTAGCCTAACCTTGGGCTGTGGGCTCTGGCCCTGCCCAACCCCCACCCCCCGCCACCACACCTCCACCCTCTAAGACATAAGACAGGTCCTTGCGCATCTTAACAGCCGTGGGCCTGCTTCAAGCCTCTGTCCCCACCAGGCTCCCCAGCCCCACAACAATTACTGCACGAAAATCAGAGTCCAGCGGCCCAAGCGAGGCGCAGCCATAACCAGCCAGTCCTCTGAGAACCTGGTTTCCTCTTGCAAATGAGGCTGGGGAGAGTTGTGGGCGGCCTCGGGTAGAAACCCTGATAAGGAGGCTCAATGGGCAGCCCCCCCCTCAAGATGTTTCTGCCCGAGGCTGGGGGTGGCGCCTTGGCCAGAGCAAGTTCCTGGGCCGGCCTTTCCCAGAGGGCTCCCATCTCTGCTTGGTATGCGAGGGGGTCCGAGCTGGGGTCCAGCCGCCTTCCCAGGCCATTCAAGTCAACTCCCGCAAAGGCTTTTGTTGTTATTGCCACCCTCCGCCATTGCCAGGGGCCGTTTTTGTCTTCCCAAATGGGAAAGTATCTTTTACTTTTCTCTTTTGACACTGACTATTTGGCCTAAAGCAGGGACCAATTAAACTAATTAATCCCCAGGCGCTTTGCCGGAGGAGCAGCTCGGCTCTCACACTCGGGTCATTCCCGGGGGAGAGGGCGAACTCCAGCATCCTTTGTGTGCCTCTGACCTTTGGGCCGGACAGGCCTTGGCATGCCCTCCTCGGGCCTCCCCGCCGCCCCTACCTGCCGCTTCGAGGGGCACCGGGCTCTCCCAGCACCTCCCACATCTCCACCTGGGGTTCAAGCCAGGCTGCAGCCCGCCTCCCCCTCCCACGCACAGTTAACACTTTCTCTAGGAAGGGAAAAAAACCCGCAAATCAGGGAACCCACAGCCAGCTGAAAAAAGGGTGCTCGAGGTGGAGTCCACAGACCCCCGGGGTGCCCCTGGCAGGGGCGCCAATCCTGCCGGATAGATCAGCCCCCAGTTAATAGGTCCCTCGTCAAACGCGTTTTCCTCCTGGACCAAACGCTTTTTCCTCCTGGACGACAGCAGAATTTCTTTGGCTCCGACAGCGAGGAGCAGCTGTCCACACTGTTTACTCAAATACCATTCTGGCAATGTTCAGAATGTTTTTTTCTCTCTTCCCTGCAGGATCTGAAACCATCCGTGGGGCGGTTGGACGCACGCGTCCACACATGGCTTTCCAGGGTGGCGTCTTCGCCGCGCGCAGAAATCCTGTTCCCGGAGCCCTTCGCCGCGTTCCGCCAGGCCTCCCCCACCCCCACTGCGCCCACCCCCGCTGATGGGCCTGTTTCCGTGAACACCGCAAACGACAAACGTGCGGTTTTGAAAGTGTCTCTTTCACGGTCACACATTTCTTTTCATTGTGCGTCTTGGCTGAGCCACGCTTCCAGTTCCTAGGGACCCTCCTGGGCTCCGCTTGCAGAGCATCTCTGCACTTCCACAGCCCCTCCCCCGAGAGCCAGCGGCCGCTGGACCCTGGATTGTGTAGTGGTCTCTGAAAGCACTCTCAATAAAAGCTCCGGGTCTTTGCCTCTGGTTTCTCTGTGCTGTTGGGGCTCTGGTCTGGCTGATCCAAGATTCGTTCCGCGGCCCTGCACACCCGGGTACTTCTTGAGACGCACCGGCTTCCAAAACTTTGCACAACACCGCGACCGCAAGCACTCCGGCTACGTGAGGCCGTTTCCGGTTGCCTCCCGACCCGCCAGTCATTTCCTCGCCCGGAGGCATCTCCACGGGCCCCCACACCACCCTCATGGGTCTCTCTTCCTCCAGATTAAGCGCAGGCCCCTCGATGGGGGTGAAAGGCGGGTTCAGGGCCTTCCTGGCTGGCCTCCCCGGGAGCCCATCCCAGCCCCCCACACGCTGGTCCCAGAGGCCGCTCACCATCCAGCAAAGAGCCGAACTGCTCCTTCTGGACCTTTCCTTTTGAGTCTCCTTCCACCCACTGGTTCCCATCCTGCCAGCTGCAATCCACAGGGTCCCAGCGCCCCAGGCCTTCACATATCTGACTTCTGTTGCTGCTGTAACGAGAGCCACCAACTCCGCAGCCGAAAACCACACAAACCCTTGTGCTTACGGCTGAGAAGGAGTCCAAATGGTCTCACCGGGCTAAAGCCAAGGCGTGACCTGGGGCGGCTCCTCCTGCAGGCTCGGGGGAGAAGTCTTGCCCTCCAATGCCTGGGCGGCTGGCCCTTCTCTCTGCCTTCCAGCTGCATCACCAGGGCCCCTGCTGCCATCATCACATCCTCTTTTCTCTGACCCTACCATCTCCCGCTTTCCCTAGGGACCCTCCCGGTTGCATGCCTCCCTCTGGGTGATCCACGACCATTTTCCCACCTCAATATGCTGAGCTTCATCTCATCTGCAGAGTCCCTCCGGGGTCCCCTGTTCAACCACTCGCAATGTTCCAGCTGATGGCCTTTTTGCCCCAGTCTCCCATCTGAAGTCCCAAAAGTACGTGTGATGTAACAGGACAAAAGCATTAACTCCATGTTACAGGTGAAAATGGTTGGATAACGTCACCAACTCAATGGACATGAGTTTGAGCAAACTCCGGGAGACAGTGAAGGACAGGAAGGCCTGGTGTGCTGCAGTTCATGGGGTTGCAAAGGGTCGGACAAGACTGAGCGACTGAACAACAATAGGCGAAAACCCTGAGACGCACACAGCTGGCAACGTCAGAGCAAGACGGGCAGGAAGGTGGGGCTCGGGCCCTGCCAGGACGGCAGTAGGCACTGTTCACCCACAGGCCGGCTGGCTCACGGCTGCCCAGCCAGCGGGCGTCCTGGGCCTTGAGCGTACATGACCACAATGCACAAGCATTCATTCCGTCCCCCGGGTTCCCAATTCCAAGCGCAGGCATTTCACAGTTGGAACAAAGGATCTCACTTCTCTCCCAGGCCCGCTTCTTTCCAGTGTTGCTGCTTAAAGAAAGAGCACTGGATGAAGGAGAGAGAGACCTGGGCAGCACAATAGCTCATACATACACATGTCCTCACAGACACTCAGGCACACCGGCGACCCAGTGTCCTGAGCCTCAGATCCCTCTTTGCCACAGAATATGAGTAGGCTGACACGTGCGTGTTCCAGGCCCTGGGCTTGAGAGGAAGAGGCAGGGCATGTTGTCTTCTTCCTCTTCTCTGCTCAACCCTGGCCAAAATGCAGATGGGATGGATGGAGCTGCAGCAGCCATCTTAGACTGTGAATTCAAAGTTTCTTTTGAGGCCAGTAAAGCAGCAGGCTACACATGTCTAGGTTCCTGAGGTTCTGGTGTCACCATGTCATCCTGAACCACTTGGACTGTAACATAAGAAAAAAATTAACTCCCATCATGTTTAAGCCACTTTGGGGGGCTCAGGGTTAGGTATTTGTTCTAGCAGTCAAGCCAATATGTTGACTATTAACAGATTTGGCTACACAAACATAGTGGGGCTGGGGCATTGCCACAACAAACTCAGACTTCCAAGGTCTGGCCTCCAGAGTCTAGGATTCAGGTTTTGTGAACTGGAAAGCTCTCCGCCCTGGTGCTGCCGAAAGCCTGTCATAAAAATGCTCCCTGCGATGTCTGGAAGATTGAATACATCGTGATGGCCCCTGAGAAGAGAAAACTGGTTTGAGACTCAGTACAGATGTGTTGGCTGTGGCACGCTGCCTTTAGGAAGTGATACAGGAAAATTATGAAGATGGATTTGGAGGTGCAGTCCGGGTGGAGAAAGAGATGACCCAATCCCTTCCCAGCTCCTCCCATAAAGAGTTCTCAAACAGGCAAGGCCAGCTGTCCTGGGGGTCACAGTCTGAATGTGGTTCCGCGTCTCCCCACTCAGGCCTGTGGTTCAGATAACATCAAAGTAGCTGCTGTGAAATGAGCTGAAAACAGAGGCCTGGAAACAAAAGAGCAGCTTCCTCAGAGTAAAAAGCAAGACATGGACAAGATCTCAAGTGGGGTTACATGCAATATGGAATAACCAGATGCAAATAGACCTACTAAGTTTTGCAGGGAATTGTGTTGCCAAATAAACCATAGCCCAGCTTCCCAAAGCTTGTTACTTTTTGACACCCCGCCTCAAAGAGATCCCTCGACACTCCTAAAATGTAGACACAGCCAGATATTTGCTGTGGGAGTTTGGTGGCCACCAGGAAGCGTGTAGTCAGCCATGCCCACTACTAGGGTGGATTTGGAGACGGGGGTGGGAAAGGAGAGTGTTCTCAGAGGACCCAGCAAGGCCAGCGGGAGATGGTGGACAATGCACTCCTCCAAGAAGCAGAGGCTGGGTGACCAAAGGGGTCAGCTGCAGCAGAGTGGTGGTGATGACTGCCCGACCAGATTCAGTCATCATCCTGGACAGCAGCAGCTGTCTTGTCCATGTGCATCTGTTCCAAAGGCAAGATTTACAGCAGTTCTGCTGTTCTTGCCTCATCATCACCTAACGGGGGCTATAAACCACTGTCTTTTTTATTAATAGTTTCCCTATCCATGAGCCTTCACATCTGGTCTTGATAAGAGGTCTGCACATTCCCTTTGGACCCTGGACATGGCTGGATGCAATGCCTGGGCGGGACTTCAGGACTGATCTCAAGAGAAGGGGTTGAATGTGTCCAGGGGCTGGAAGGGAGAGCCTGCATGGAAGTCAGGGGGCCCAAAGGGGTGGACATGGCCAAGACTGTGAGTTGTTCCCCAGTGTCCATTTGCCCCCTCGTTCCTTAAAAACAGAGCCCTTTAAGTTTGAGCTAGGAACAGAGCCGCCCCCTGAGACAATGCTTCCTGCCTCCCTTGCAGCTAGATGAGGCCCTGTGAGCAACTCGCAGCGAATGGGATGCAAGCAGACGCAGCACGTGCAGCTCCTTAAGGAAAGAGCCGTGCACTCTGCTCTCTGCCTCCTCCTTATCTGGCTGTGTCGTGTGGTTGGCTGTAGGCATGACCTTCCTGAGCTACAAAGTGAAAGGTGCTTGAAGGTGGCAGAATTGGGGTAGGAGAAGCCTGTGCCCCAGGAGCCAGGAAGTTGCAGTATCAGCCCTGCATAGCTTATATTTAAAGGAAGAGAAGGAGACATCCTTACTTTCCTTGCTGTGACGTTGGCATCTTTGTTACAGCCACCAGTCCTGTAACTAACAGAGCAGCAGTGTCTCTCCATGAAGGTCCCAAAGTGAAGGCTGGGGAGGGAGGGCGGGAGCCTCGCCCTGTTTTTGTTTGCCTTCTTAACCAGAAATACACTGTAGTGTGATTGTCAGTTACTTCTAGGTCTACCTCTCAGAGGGAAAGGCTACATCCTCAGTCTCCATAGCAATGTAGAAAAGTACTTTGTAAACATAAAACCATTTGTACACGTGTAAGAAATCACTGTTGTTATAGCTCAATTCCCATTCCCCAGCTATCATCCGGGGTTAAGTCAACGACTGGGCTTTTTCGGGAAATACTGGATGCAATGTGCGTCATCCGGTAATCTGTTCATCTGGGTCTCGGTTTTGTCATCTGTGAAGATGGAGATCACAGTGGTTGCTGCCACCCAGGGCTGTTGTTGGGATTCTGGTGCAGGTAAAGCCCTTGCCTCCATGCCTGGCATTCAGCCGGTGCTTGGGGAAGTCACCAACTGCATTATAATCCATGTGCCGGGATCCTGGGACTCTCAGGTCAGAAGGCAGCTGAGATGCTGCTGGTCCAGGAGCAGTGGGGCCAGTGCCTGTGATGGGCACCGAAACAGAGCCTGGGCAGTTAGGGGGCACACGACAAGCTCATGACGACCACACACAGAGAGAGATGACTGGAGGTGCTCACAGGTGACTGGACCCAGCAAGAGGGGCCTGAAGATGCCAGAGTGGAGAAGCACATGGCATCCCTGGCAGTGAGGACACCATCTGTGAAGATGCAACTGAGATCAGCTAGAGGGCAGGCAGGCGGGAAGAGTAGAGGTGTCTGGCTCAGCCCTAGAGAGCTGTGACCTTGGGAAAAGGAGGAGGAGACAGACAGGGGATGGGTCCAGCAACGAGACCAGGATACGCCCATTCCCCTGGTGCACTCAGACACCCCCCCCCGCCCCATCCTCCCTGCAGCCTGGCAGGACCCCTGTGGGTTTCAGATGACCAGGGTCTGCATCTGAGTCATCTCTCTTCTGGGGTCTACATCCTTCAGCATCATCCCCATTCATCTCCCCCCTACCACCACCACCCACTCCTCCACCAAGAGCCCTCTCATGCCCCGCACCAATGGTGGGGGCTCAGGAAATGCCTGGTGGGTGAGGGCCTGGCACACAGTAGGTGCACAGTCTACATCTGACATGTGAAGACACAGTAGGTTCTCAACAAATGTTTGGTGGAGGAGGGCCTGACCCAGAGTAGGTACTTTTACATCAGCCAAGTTTCAGCCCTTGGGTCTCATGTCCTGAGTGGGTCTGAGAGCTCCTGGTCGTGACCCACTGCACGCCTGACCCACTGTGCACCCGTCCCCAGGAGATCTTGGTTGCCTGGCTTCTCCTTGGCCACTTCTGCCAGGATCTGGGTGTCCTTAGGAGACCCCGAGAAGCGAGTGCCACAGAACTAGGAGGCAGTGTTCCTTTCCATCTTCCCATCGGGCTAAGACTCAAAACAAAACTGTCAGATTTCAGAACATTTCACAGCGGCAAAAATAACTGCACTTGGGGAAAAAACACACAGACACTTCTCAAAGTCATCTAGTGCTTCCACAATGTGCCAAAAGCTTCTGGAATTGACAGGTTCGGTTTGCCACGCACCAACTGCGCCTGCCCTGCCAGCCTCGTCTCCCGAGGCCCCCAAACCCTCCCCCCACCAACCCCGCCTGTGCCAAAACCTCGGCACAGACAAGGCAACAAGGCAGATGCCGCAGAGCTGCTTTTGTCTGGCCCTACTAAGCGCCGATTCAGTCACAGTACCAAGATTCATGAGCCACGGATGCCAAATCCCAGGCGACGGGGGCAGGTATGGAAGGAGAAAGACAACAGTGGAGAGACACCCTGAGGGGGTTCAGAGCGCTCATTCACGGTTTACCATCTCAGTGCATCCCCGCAGCCCCCACCCATTTTATAGATGGGCACCGAGCCTTGGAGAGGTTCCCCAGGATAGGGGCAAACCACCCTTTCCTGAGAAGGAATTTCAGCTGTGCTCCCACCTCTTTCTCCCCTTCCTCTGTCGTAAGAGAAGAGTTGGCTGGGCACATGACCACCCAGCCAAACACAGTATTTCCCAGCCTCCTTGGCAGCCAGGTGCGGCCACATGATGCGGCTTGGTCCGTGGACATGAGCAGGACCGCATCCGACTTCCTGCTTATTCTCTCCCTCCCTACCTCCCCTGCCCCATGGAATGGCAGGACCTCGAACAGTCGCCTTAGACCCACGAGACCAGCAGAGCCACAAGGCGGAAGGGGCCTGGGCTGCTGACACTGAGCAGCGGCCACAAGCGCCCGGATGTGTCTGCTTTGGCAGCAGGTAAAATGGGGACTGGCTCCCACCCTCTGCAACCAGCTTCTGGCCACAGAGGTTCGTTGCTGCAGCTGTTTCTGTGGGAGCCTTATAAATGCTGAGGAGTCTGGATTGTATCCCAAGGGGACAGGATGAGAGTGGAGGAGAGGACTCTAAGCAGGGGGTGATTGGACTCCAGTTGTGTCTTTCAAAAGGTCCTGCCGGCTGTTACTATCCAAGTGGAGTGGTCCCTGAAGTATGCAAGAGGACCACGCTTAGAGTAGGAGGGTGGTGGGGAGGCAAGAGAAGAGGTTAGATCCCAGACACATTCCTGAGGCCAGAGGAGGCCAGACACGTGGAGTCCCAATATTCATCTGCCCATGAGGCTGGGTGGAAGAGCCAGCTCAGGCAAGGGGTGGGAGTGGTCCAGGGTTTAGCTCAGGCAGTCGAGTGGGAGGAGCCTGTGAGGGGCCTGAGGGGAGACGCCCAGCAGGCAGGTCGGGATTTCAGGAGATGGCATGCGGATGTAAGCAGGGGGGTTATCAGTTCATGGTTGATATTAAACCCAAGGGAGGGAGTGAACCAGCTAAGCAGGGAGCAAGGAGGGCATCCAAATGGGTCTAAGGAACAAAATTCCAAGGTGAGTGGAAGCGCAGATCCTCAGAGGAGCCTGGGGGCAAGTATCCAGAGAAAAGGGGGGAAGTCACAGGAGCATGGGGTCCAGAAGTCCTGAGAGAGAGGAGCCACCCACATCAGGGCTGCCGACAGCCATGCCAAAGGAGGCCACTGGACCCCCTTGAAGAGAAGCCACTGGACCACGAAGACGGCGGCCTCAGTGGGGGCAGGAAGCAGAGTTCAGAGTGCAGAGGGTTCAAGAGAGGGGCACACGGTGGAGGTCATTCTTTACAGGCATTTCTGAGACAGAATAGGGTGTAGGGAGCTGGCCCGAGGTTGAGGTCCAAGGGAGAGGGATTTGGGAGGGAGTGTCAAGGCGCCCGGGTTGCAGGTGAAAACCGAGGGTCAGGAGGAAAGCAGGCTGATGGTGTGACTTACACAGGCTTCATCCCAAGTCCCTGACTTTTTGCCAGGCTGCAAGGCTAGACCAAAGTTGTACTTCCTTTCCAGTGGTCATGTATGAATGTGAGAGTTGGACCAGAAAGAAGGCTGAGCACAGAACTGACGCTTTTGAACTTTGGTATGGGAGAAGACTCTTGAGAGTCCCTTGGACTGCAAGGATATTAAACCAGTCCATCCTAAAGGAAATCAGTCCTGAATATTCACTGGAAGGACTGATGCTGAAGCTGAAGCTCCAATACTCTGGCTACCTGATGCGAAGACCCAACTCATTGGAAGAGACCCTGATGTTGGGAAAGACTGAGGGCAGGAAGAGAAGCAGGTGACAGAGGATAGGTTGGTTGGATGGCATCACCGACTCAATGGACATGGGTTTGAGCAAACTCAGGGAGATTTTGAAGGACAGGGAAGCCTGGTGTGCTGCCGTCCGTGGGTTTGCAAAGAGTTGGACACGACTGAGCAATTGAACAACAGCAGCCATTCTTAAATTCAATCCTAAATAATCTTGCTTCTTAAACCTTGATTTTCTCCTAGGCAATATTCTCACTGAAACCACAGGTTTGATGGTGTAACTTGTTTCTAACACACAAGTATGTAAAAATCCATCCACACGCCTCTAACACAGTCTCGGAATCCATTGGGCCTACCATCTTTTTTTAATTGGGGTGGAGGACGGGACCCAAGGGCAGTCCTGTGAGTCTAGTAACCCTGGGGCTTCACCTGTCACTAGTGGAGTGATCTCAGGTAAGTGACAGGGCCTCTCTGAGCTCAGGTTTCCACCTCCTTGAATGGGGATGATGCTCTGTCTCAAGCCGGGGGTGAGAATGGAGGCGGTGATCCAGAGCCCACAGGAGACAGTCAGCACTGGGTTAAGCGAACAGCTGCCAGACGCAGGAGTGGGCATCATGACCGGTCATCAAGATCGGGGCAGGCTGTGATCCCTCAGGACACCCTGGTGCCCGTGTCCAGCCTGCCTCTCTCTGGCTAAACTCAGGAATGTTTTACACACCACGAGCTTCAGAGCCTCCTTGCCAAACACAGGCAGAGGAAGACCCTGTGTGTGTGCCAGTCCTATCCCGGCTGACATCCAGCTGCTTTGAGGACCTACCAAAAAAGGATGCTCTAGACGGTGGCTGGGCCCTGCCCATCCGGGGGTAAACAGCTTGGCACAGAGGCGGCCCTCATTCCCCGGGCGAAGGCTGGAAACACACCATCTCTCCTATTTTTCACCATTTTTTACATTTGGTTCTCTCCAAGCTACCAGGACCTGCCAATCAAGTATCACGCTTCTTTTCTGAAGTTGCTTCCCAAATTGCCTCCTTTCACAGGTGGGCAACCAACGCAGGGGGCATCACAGGACAATATTTTAAGTAGTATGGAACTCAAAAAGACATCCCTTCTGACACTCTCCCCTCATTTGACAGATGGGGAAACTGAGGCTCAGTAGGGCAAGAGACTGAATGCCATCACCCAGTAGGGCAGAAACTGATGGCTTGCCTTGCTGCCTCAGGTTCAGAAAATCACTTTGCTGGGGACTTCTCTTCCCAGGTTGTACCCTGGGAAGGGGACATGGGGTCTCATTCCTCTCTCTCTGCATTTACCAGCCTACTCCGTGAAGGTCGGGCAGTCTGGCTGGGTGGCAGCTGTCTGTGAACAGCAGAAACCAGCTGAGTTCAGAGTCGGAGCTGGGACTGGGATGGGCAGACTCCCGCCTTTCTACCCGGGCTGAGCACTTGGCAAAGGGCACTGGCTTCTGACCACAGAGGAGGCCAGGCAGATGCCCTCCCCCTTACTCTCAGCAGCAGAGCCCACACCGAGGCAGTGACACCCCAAGGGGCTGGCTCCCCTGCACAGATAAGAAGCGCCTGTGATTAGCATGAGGTCATTTGCCCCAGGGCAGCCGGTTCCCCAGGGCCAGGGACACCCCCTCTGTCCTCCAGGGCCTCAGGGGGCAAAGGTGGGCCCCCACCCAGCCCTGTTTAAATTAACTCCAAATTCTAAACTCACAAAGTCCAAAGAGCAGACCTGAACACATTCTTTTAAAAATGTGTTTGAAAAGAACATTCTCCACTCACCCTGGCCCTCCGCCTGCTTCCACTTTGGGGTTCTGGGCAGACTTTTAGAAACAAACTTCTCACCAATTACCACGAGCAAAACAACTCCCAGAAGGTCCCAGGCGGTGCCAGACAGAGCGAGGAACAAGCCCCTCTGCAAAGAGCTTCCGCTCGGTCTCTGGAAATCCCAGGAGATGCCCGTCACGTTGGCACAGCTGACCCAGTCCCTTCTTCCCTCTGCCTCTACCCACACCCTGCTCCTGGCCATCCATAGCCTCCCCCTCCACCCCTGGACCAGTAGGAGCACCCCCGCTGCCAGCAGCCAGCTCCCAGCAACCCCCGTCCCCAACACACAGGCCCAGGAATACGAAACGGAGGGGAGCAGGGCAGGCAGCCCAGGTTCCCTGGCACCCACCCTCCGAGATTCAGTCGCACCCCCACCCCCTTGCCAGCATCGTCTCTGCAGGTCCCTGGCGCTGAGAGTCATCCAGGTTGTGCTAGCCTCTATGCCACACAAGGATGCTGCCTGTGCTGGGATGAGGTCTGGGATGGGGCCAGAGGCTGCCAAGGAGAGAAGGGCTCTGGGAGGCTCATCTCGCCTCATCTCCAATTGCCCCGCTGCCAGGAAAAGCAGGAGGGAAAAGGGGGGGAAGAGGAAAAGCAGGAGAAGGGACCTCCAGACATGCTCTGCCCGTGGCCAGGGCTAGTGAAGTGGGACTCGCCGTGTCCCGGAATGATCCCAGTATGCTCAGAGCTGGGCCTTTTTGGAGCAGATTGGAAAATCCCCCAGAGCGGGTGGGGGCCTTGCCAGCTGCTTGGGAAAATGTCTTTGCAGAGCTTAAGGGCGTCATCTCCTTGCTTTCTTCTCATTCAGCCTGTGGGCTGCTCAGCTTTGGGTTGCAGGCTGCAGACTGGGACCCCGGAGAAGAGTCCAGCGTGGCTCCTGGCCTTGCTCACAGAGTCTCCACCTGGAGCAGGAGATGGTGCTGGCCAACGATGGCAGCCATCTTTCAGGATGACCAAATGGGCCAGGCACTGTGCTGGGGAGGGAATCAGAGAAGACTTCCTGGAGGAGGCAGCTCCTGAGGGCCAAGTAGGAATTAACTAGAAAACCAATGGGGGATGAGCATCCCGGCGGATGGGAACAGAGGAGCAAAGGCCTCGAGTCGGGAGCAGAAGGGCCCCACGGGCTGAGCCACAACAGAACACCCACATAAGGGCCAGAGCCGCTGGGAGCCCCGTGGAGAGGTGGATCCAGGAACCGTGCTGGGCGGACTCAGCCTGGATGGGGAGTCTGTGCCAGTGAAGGAGTGTGGGCTCTGGAGGGGTGGGAGCCAGGGAGGGCTTCGATCCCGCCGTGACACAGCCCGGGTTTGTTTTGGAAAGTTGACTCTGATGTGCTCAAGGCGTAGGGTGGCAAAAGGGAGTCAGGCGCCAGGGAACCAGGGGGTGTCCCCTCTGGATCCTCAGGGGGGTGCTCCCAGCCCTCCCCCCGGCCCCTTCCCAGCCTCACAGCCACTCGGAGTCGCCGCAGTTCCCTGAACCTTTGCCTAAGCTGCTCCCTCTGTGTGTGCCCTGCTTCACTGTCGGCCTGCGGGACCTGTGCCCAGGGACAGCCAGAGTGCCCGTCCTGGCATGCTCCCCGTCCACCCCTCCCCTAGAAGGCTTTACTGCTCCTTCAGATTGTTCCGGCAGGGGCTCAGCTGTGCCCCAGGGTGACCATCCTTTACTCAGGAGTCAACCTCCCCACCAGGCTGGGGCCCCTCTTGATCCCGAGTCCTCAAGCAGGCAGGTTCTCAGGGAAGGCTGGCAGGGTGTCCTGGGGGGCCCAACTGTGAGGCCCCCTAGTTCAACCCACTGGAGGCAAGCTCACTTCTTTTGCCCGGGATACCTTGGAGGGGGGTGGCAGGGACCAGCTGGGTAGTTATCAAATCATTCCCCTCTCCCGATGCTGAGTTCTGCCCAATGCAATGTGAGACTCACCCCTCCACAGCAAAGTCTCACGTGTCTTACTTTCGTGGTCCCCTTGCCTGCTGGTCAGATGGGGGAGATCCAGGAAGAGGCCCAAGGCTCCGAGAGTGGTAAGACCAGCACAATAGGAATAGACCCAGACGCGTGGAAGGCTGTCGGACACAGGATTCAAGCTGACAATGAATCCAGAGACCTGGAAAGTACACCATTCACCGAAGCGGGAAGGAATGTAAGAAAAGTTCGAACACCACGGTGGCGTCTGTCCTCCAGATCCAGGGCTAGCGGCAGCCAGGGCTAACCCTGCAGAACCAGGCTCCCTGACTGCAAGGGGGTGACATGGGAGAGGCAAGGGGGCAACGTGGAGCTGCAGGAAAGTAGACAGAAGAACCACTGTGATGGAGATTCCCAGAGGGGTCAGTGGTAGAGAATCCGCCTGCAGTGCTGGAGACTCAGGTTCAATCCCTGGGTTGGGAAGATTTCCTGGAGAAGGAAATGGCAACCCACTCCAGTATTCTTGGGTGGACAGAGGGGGCTGGTGGGCTATAGTCTATGGGGTCACAAAGAGTCAGACATGACTTGGTGACTAAACAACAACAATAACCAGTCTAATGAGCAACAGGATCACAGTGGCATTCGGGGGCTCTGGAAACGGTTAGCCTGGTTATTGGAGCATGGGGCAGAACAGCTGGGCAGCCACGGAAGGCAAAGTGCAACCTGTACGGTGAAAAGAAATCGAAAATGACTGATCAGGATGCTGACGGTAGCTGCCCCGATAAAAAGTCTCAGCTCCCCTCCTGGCTTCCCTCTGGAGCTAGTTTTCAGACCAGGAATCTGACGGACACTTCTCCAGGAGGAAGGGCCCTGGGCCACCGCAAGTGTACAGGGCGGTAACGCGCCAGTCCTTCCACACATGAGGGTGAGGCTACTGATCTGAGTGCCTTGAGCATCTTTAGACTGAGAAAGGAGGATGCCCAGACACCCCAAAGGCTGTTGGACACAAGATTCGAGTTGATGATGATACCAGAGACCAGATGACCCTGATAGAATGAGACCGCTGGGGGCGACGGAGTCCTGACCCGGGTGTGGCTTCCTGTGAGGCCCCGGTCTGCGGTCCAGTGGTCATTTCCCTGGAACTGGAATGAACAGTTTGGACAGACCTGTTTGGTAGTTGGTACCACCCTGACCTTGGCCTCATCTGAAACTGCCTTCTCCCACTTGGGCCAAAACCAAAATCACACACCAGAGAATGGCACACGTGAATGCCACCTTTCAAGAGGTAAATGACGCAGAGTGCAGTCCCCATCATATTTCCATTTCATCTGCCTGTCAGCGCCCCAAAGCCCTGAAGGATTTTGCACCATGGTGACGAATTACCACTAACTCAAGCCAGTAGCTGCCCCAGCCGCAACCCCTGTAGCAGATGTGGTCTTTGTTAGCAATGATGAATGTGGCCGGGACACAAGGTACAGGACCATTGTGTTCTTTTCATCCCCATGAGAAACGAGCGTACAGAACAGTCCTCATGGACTCGGGAAGAACTATAGCACACATCTCATCTGGCACTACGGCGCTCTCTCTCATCCCTGACACATTACAGTCTGAAGTCCCCATCACATTCCTGGCTGGACGCCCCACAGAACATCACTTTGGTCCACTACCAAGAGGCTACCATGCAACACGAGCTGGATGGACACAGTGGAGGCCTCGTCTCCAAAGGGAGAGAGATAAACCCTGTGAAGATTCGCATGCCTGCTGGATCAGCAAATATTAGCGATCCAGTGACCTAGGGCAATGCTCTCAGGATCTGTTCAAAAGCAAAGGACAAATCATTGCATCTTGCACCCCTCCTCTACCCGCTCCGCGAGGAAGGGAACACAAAGCGCGGAAGGCCTCTGAGTTTTCGGGGCAGCATGCTCCACACCTGGGGATACTTGCCTGTATTCACTCTCAAAAATCTTCTTGAGAGTCCCATGGACTGCAGGGAGATCACACCAGTCCACCCTAAATGAAATCAACCCTGAATATTCATGGGAAGGACTGATGCTGAAGTTGAAGCTCCAGTACTTTGGCCATTTGGTGAGAAGAGCCAGCTCATTAGAAAAGACCCTGATACTGGGAAAGACTGAGGGCAGAAGGAGAAGGGGGCGAGAGAGGATGAGATGGTTGGATGGCATCACCGACTCAATGGACATGAATTTGAGTAAACTCCAGGAGATGGTGAAGGACAGGGTAGCCTGATATGCTGCAGTCCGTGGGGTCGCACAGAGTCAGACACGACTTAGTGACTGGACGACAACAATATTCACCCATACCTGGTGGCCCAAGAGAATGCTAACTCTGAGTGGGGTCTGGAAGCAGGAAGAGGCTCTGCAGCAGGTTCAGGCTGCGGAACAAGCATCCTTGCCCCCTGGACCACATGATCTGTCCTATGTTATGATCTTAGAGGTCATCAGCAGTGGGAAAAGACACCAAGATTTTACAGCAAACCCCAATGGGAAAATCTCAAATCACATGCTTCCATTTCTGGATCAAGCCCACGGTATCTACAATGGAGAATTATGTATCTTTCAATAAATAGCTCGTGGTGTGGACCCTCCTAGAGACTGTGCTCAGCCATGGGAAACCAAGGGACCATGTGGTCAGAATTTGCCATCATGAAGTGGGTTCTATCAGACCTACCGAGACATAAGTCAGTTAAGTCCAGCAGTTGCTGCTGGTCGTTCTGTTGCTAAGTCGCGTCCGATTCTGTGTGACCCCATGGTCTGCAGCACAGCAGGCTTCCCTGTCCTCCACTATCTCCCAGAGTTTGCTCAGACTCATGTCTATTGAGTCGATGATACCATTCAACTATCTCTTCACATCAAGTGGCCAAAGGATTGGAGCTTCAGCTTCAGTATCAGTCCTTCTGATGAAAATTTAGGGTTGATTTCCTTTAGGACTGACTGGTTTGATCCCCTTGCAGTCCAAGGGACTTTCAAGAGTCTACTCCAACACCACAGTCCCAAAGCTTCAGGTCTTCTGCCCTCAGACTTCTTTATGGTCCAACTCTCACGTCTGTACATGACTACTGAAAAAACCATAGCTTTGACTAGATGGACCTTTGTTGGCAAAGTAATGTCTCTGCTTTTTCATATACTGTCTAGGTTTGTCATAGCTTTTCTTCCAAGAAGCAAGCATCTTTTAACTCCATGGCTCCAGTCAACATCCACAGTGATTTTGGAGCCCCCACCCCCCAAAAAATCTGTCACGCTTTCCACTTTTTCCTCATCTTGGCCTTACAGATAGCTGAGAAAAGAGACGTGAAAGGCAAAGGGGAAAGGGAACGTTACGCCCAACTGAATGCAGAGTTCCAGAGAATAGCAAAGAGAGGTAAGAAAGCCTTCTTCAGTGAACAATGCAGAGAAGTGGAGGAAACCAGTAGAATGGGAAAGCCCAGCAGTACTCCAACATAAAACCCCTGCGTGCCACGCCTCAGATTGAGCACAGTTTAGTTAAGGACTAGATGATGCCGCTTCCTCTCCTTCAGCTCACACTTATAACCACATGAAATTTTCATGACCAGCTGATGAGGGACAGTGTGAGCTTGGCTCATGGAGGGAATAGTATATGGTGAGCACAGCGATGGTTCAGGAAATGGGTGCGAACTGAAAACGGACATTGGCTGCTCCAAACCACCTGTAATGGCCTTGAGAATAACAGAAAGGGAGAGTCTTCCAAATAAAGCCGCAAGACTCGGGGCAGTCGTCCACTCTGTGTGGAAGGAGAAGGAGCCCAGAGTTCGAGTACAGCTGGATGCGTGGGCAGTGACAAATCGCTCCGTCACCTGGCCAGAGGCCTGGGAGTAGAAATAGAAGCTCAGGGATCCTGGGGTGGAAGTGTGCAGATGGAGTGTGCATATGTGGAGAAAACATCAGGTATTATATGTTAATACCCCCCAGAGAGACTTCCCTGGTGGTCCAGTGGCTAAGACCCCACACTCACAATGCAGGGGGCCTGGGTTCAATCCCTGGTCAGGGAGCTAGATCCCTCATGCTGCAACTAAGCGCTCACACACTACAACTAGAGATCTTGCATGCCACAACTAAGACCCAGCACAGCCAAATAAATAAATAATGCTTTAATGATTTTTTAAAATATCCACTAGAAAACACCCCATCCAGGAATCACCCTGAAAAGAGTGGGAAATCTGTATGCAGTTCAAGAAGCAACATTTAGAACTGGACAAGGAACAATGGACTGGTTCCAAATTGGGAAAGGAGTTCGTCGAGGCTGTATGTCACCTTGCTTAGTTAATTTCTATGCAGAGTACCTCAGGCAAAATGCTGGGATGGATGAACCGCAAGCTGGAATCCAGATTGCCAGGAGAAATATCAACACCCTCAGATATGCAGATGATACCACTCTAATGGCAGAAAGTGAAGAGGAACTAAAGAGCCTCTTGATGAGGGTGAAAGAGGAGAGTGAAAAGGCTGGCTTAAAATTCAACATTCAAAAAACTAAGATCATGGCATCCAGTATCAATTCACAGCAAAAAGATGGGGGAAAACTGGAAACAGTGACAGATTTTATTTTCTTGGACTCCAAAATCACCACAAACGGTGACTGTAGCCATGAAATTAAAAGATGCTTGCTCGTTAGAAGGAAAGCGAAGACAAACCTAGACAGCTTATTAAAACGGAGAGATATCACTTTGCTGACAAAGATCTGTATAGTCAAAGCTGTGTATTTTCCAGTAGTCATGTACAGATGTGAGAGCTGGCCCATAAAGAAAGCTGAGCGCTGAAGAATTGATGCTTTCGAATTGTGGTGCTGGATAAGACTGCAGAAAGATCAAACCAATCAATCCGAAAGGAAATCAACTCTGGATATTCATTGGAAGGACTGATGCTGAAGCTCCAATACTTTGGCCACCTGATGTGAAGAGCTGACTCATTAGGAAAGACCCTGATGCCAGGAAAGACTGAAGGCAAGAGGAGAAGGGGGCGACAGAGGATGAGATGATTGGATGGCATCATCGACACAATGGGCATGAGTTTGAGCAAACTCCGGGAGATAATGAAGGACAGGGAAGCCTGGGAGCTGCAATCCATGGGGTTGCAAGGAGTCAGACACGAGTTAGCGATTGAATAGCAACAACAGAGAGAGAGACAGCCTTCTGACGGCAGCCAGCCGCTGGATGGACACCCCCACACTGGAGCAGTGGGCACGCGACTGCAGTAGCCATCGAGACAGAGCTTAAGGCAGCCCAGCTGCCCGGGTTCTCACTTTCCAAGGCTGGTCTAGCTTGTGCCACGGCTGTTTGTTCAACCTTCCAGCAACAGGGCCCCATGCTGAGACCCTAGTAGGGCCTCATTCCTAAAGGAAACCCACCAGCCTCTTAGAAGCAAGTTAACTACCCTGGACTTCTTCCATCCTGGAAGAGGCAATGAGGAATCAAGAAATAGTGTAAGAGGTGTAGGTTACCTTTTCTTCCCACAGGGCCTCAGCCAGCATCACCATCTTCGAGCTCACAGAATGTAAAGTCCCTTGGCGTGAGGCCCGTGGACCATCATATCAAACCACAGACCCACTCTGTAGGAAGTGGGGTGCTGCCCTGAGCCTATAACTGTAGTAGAGTCCGCTGTCAGATCGTGGACCACACGCCGGCCTGATGGTGTGACAGGATGGCCTGTCCAAGGTAGAGTGAAGGGCCGCTCAAGGCAGTTCCTCACCAGGATGGGGTGATGTCCCCAGGGCTCAGTGAACACCTCAGTCAGTGACATTTCTCTGTCCCCGCTGGGTAGAAGCAGGAGTGGTCACGTTTACCACGTCGCTTGGAGACCGCTGGGGGCTTGTGCTTCCTGTCCCTGCAGGCCGGGGCTCTGTTAGAGCTCCCACTGGGGACACAGTGAGAGCTTCAGTGACCTCCAAGCCACAGAGGATGCCGGGCACTTTGGCCTCTTGTGCCAAGAGAGAGATGCCGGGCACTTTGGCCTCTTGTGCCAAGAGACCTGCAGAGAGAAGGGGCATCATTATCCTAGCGGGGTGGATGGAGCCTCATTAGCACGAACTAGAATCGCTGCTCCTCGGTGGAGATGAGGAGAAGTCTGGCTGGCTCTCAGGGGACCTCACAGGAGGTCCCACAGGGCACGCCTTGGCACCCCTTTGCCCAGTGTTGATGGTAAAATGCAGAGGTGCAGCCGCCACAGTCGAGCAGACGTGGTGACCCGGCGCTCAGATATTCCAGGGATGATGTTCCGGCTGAGCCCCGAGGTGAGCCCCCAGGTGCTGAGCAGACGTGGTCGGCGAGAGGACGCCAGGCGCCTAGAACTGAGAGCCGAGGAGGTGATGAGTGGCGCAGCCGCCTGAAGGCCCAGCAGCAGCAGCGGCGGCGGGGCGATTGTTTGTTCAGGAACCGTCCTCTTCTGACTTCTGTTAGGGAGAGAGACCCGCGGAGCCCAGAGGAAGCGACTCCTCCCCCAGAACTCGGGAGGGTCTGAGCCGTGCACGGGGCCGCCCGCCCTGGAGCCGCGGGGCGCTGCCCAGATACCCCGGCAGGACCTTGTCCCCGAAAGACAGGCCTCAGTTTCCAGCCCTTTGAGAACACGTGTCCTGAAGAGAGCTGCCCAGGGTCAGCCCCTCTCCCGCAGGACCCCTCACACCGGGGAGTGGCCAGCGTGAGAGCAAAGGTCCGCTGTCCTCATGCAAACTCAAGACCGCGCGGAAGGGCCCACCCGCCCCGGAGCTCCCAGTGGGGTGGGCCGAGGACTTGCGGAGGCTTCAGCGCAGCTGGGCTTGGCCGAACTCCGCCCCCTCCCGCTTCCCCCACCTCCCTTCCCCAAGTATGGCCCTCCAGCCCACTTCCGAAAATCCTTCCTGTCCGTGAAGCCACCGATGGGAGTCGACCTGGGATCCTGAGTGACCCAGGAGCTCAGCCCCATCTCTGCACACCTGCATGGACTGAGACCTGAGCAGGTAAACCCCTGTGCTGTGTGAGCCGCTGAGGGTTCTTTGCTGCAGCGGTGAGCTGACGTGACACCCCCGCCCCTCCCTCCCGCTTCGTGGTGGACAGGTGTCCTGAAGCTGCACAACCGCTCAGGACTCATACCCAGCATCTGTGACCCACCAGTAATCGGCAGGGGCCTGGCGTCCTGCTCCAGGGCCCTGAGAAATGCCTGCAGACTTGGAAAGGCATGCGTCTCAAACCCAGGTCTGTCGGAGTTCTCTCCCTGAAACTAGTTCTCTCTCTCCTTGCAGCGTAGCCAGAGGGGCCCCCTGAGGAAGGCGGTGCCATGGGTGTGCAGACTCCTACCCAGGGGAGGGGGCTTTGAAGAGGAAGTGTGTGTGTGTGTGTGTGTGCACGCGGGTGCCTGTGTGCAGCTGTAACACTAGCCACGTGGAGGCCCACACCACGGGTCCCTGCCAGGCTTAGCCTCCCAAGCCCCACAGAGCCCTGGAGATCCTCCAGGAAGGAAGGAGAGCCCAGGGCCAGTGACCTTGGGAGGAAGCAAAGGGCTGATGCCCACCTTCGTCTGCACCTTTGATTCTGCAGGGGAGGGAGGGCTCTCCACCTGGGTTTCCATCACCTGCCTCAGGAACCTGCCCAGCAGATGGTGGGGGGGACCTCAGCTGTGCCACTCAGCACCTCTGTGAGCCCTGGTCTCCCACCCTCCAGGTGTCAGCCCAGCCCCAGGGCACTAAGGGGTTGGCAGGCACCCGACCTCAGGGGTCTGCGTGTTCAGTCCGGCGCCTCCTGCAGTGGACCTGGTGTGGCCAGGTTCTTCTTCCCAAAAGCACCTCATCTGCTGAGAAAATGCGGGAGGAAGCACAGGGCGAGTGTGGGTGCTACTAACCACACCAGGGTGTCAGGGGTGGGGGGACCCTTTGATCAGAGAGACTCCTCCTGAAAGATGGTAAGTTCTCCAGTTTTGAGCTGGAAGTGGCTGGTGAGGAGATGGGGGGAGACCCAGCCCCACCAAGAAGGCACCCGCTGAGCCCCAGGCCGGCGCTGGGGCCGCCTGCGCCTGGTCCCAGGAGTGCAGGGCAGAAATAAGGACGTGGCCAAGGACTTCCAGGCCCGCCCTCTCCTTGCAGAGGCTTCCAACCCTTTTCGTGTCCAAATGCCGCTTCTTTTGTGAAGCGCCGGTCACAGTAGATGGTAGCTGATGTTTTGTTTTTGTTTTCAGTGTTCTCATTTGGCAAAATATGAAGCTGGCACCCGACGACAGGAACTAAAGTTGATTTTTGAAATTTTAATTGTTTGCGAAATCTGCGGGCCTGGGACTTTGCATGAATCCTTTCAATTCTCATGGCTTTCCCCAAAGGATGGAGAATACTGTACCCACTTGATGGATAGGGAAATTGGAGCAGTGCAGGGCCCGCCTGAGAGCTCACCCCAAGGGTGGGGGTGGCTGTCTGACCACCTAGCTTTCCCCCTCAGTCCTTTCTCGTGGGTCTGGCCACCATCCTCCAGGATGAGGGTCTCCTGATGCCATCCAGCCGGCGGCAGAAGTGGTCACTGGCACTGAAGGTGCACCCGCCCCGACCCAGGGCTCCTCCCCCTGCACCCTCTTAACCAGTGGCTGCCCCGTAAGCTCCATGTCCACCCTCCCCCTGCTGAGGGACAACCAGGGCTCCCTGGAATAGCTGTCATCCAGACTCAGCCTTCCCGGCCCAGCTGGCCCGCGGGCCTCCCCTCCAGGAGCAGGTTTTGGGCCACAGCCATGGGGGGCTTGGCCCCAGGCTGGTGAGTCGGGGGGTCCCCTGCCACCCCGCCCAAGCTGCCGGCAGCCCTCTGTCCTGAAATGGCCTGGACCAAAGGGCCTAACTGCAGTTACTCAATGACAATGAGGACAAGTTGTTTGCCGTGGCCACAGGCCAAGGGCTCCGACTGTGGTCTTGCCTCGCCTCCGCCTTGAGAGACATCTGGGCAGGGGGGCGTGACGCCCGAGCCCCCACTCCCCCCAGGGTCAGCTGCAGCCTCAGCTCTGGCCGCTCTGCACAGCGAGCTGGCCCCAGTCACGCGGCGCCTCCCCGAGGCTGGCACTCCAGGCCCCAGCTATCCCCTCACCTGATTTCCAGCAGCCCCCCCCACCCCCCGCCGGCCTGAGCATCCTGAGGCCCAGCCAGACCCCACTCTTTCCTCCCCTCTGCCTGGAGAGCCTCGCCTCCCCCGCTGGCCGCCGCACCTACAACATCCTGCGGGTCCCATGGCAGCAGCACCCCCTCTGAGGCCCTCCGGTGCCCCCAGGATGCTCTCTGTGCTCTGGGTCCCTGTGGCTCTTTCTCGGAGCCTCTGTGTTTCACCTATAAAACAGCCACGATGACAGTGCCTCACACACCAGGCGGTGGCGAGGACTGGATGGATGAGACAGTCCATGCAAATTCCAGCCTCTCGGGTCTAGCAGCAGCTCCATAAAGGACGGATTGATTATTATCTGTATTGTTGTAGTGCCTCCCCAGCACCCTTCCACCCTCCCCACAAACGCCACTCTCTCCCGAGCTCTGCCTGCACCCTCCGGCTCTCCCTCTCCCCGCCCACCCCTGAGCAATCCCACCCATGCCCGCAGCCTTGGCCACCACCCAAAGCTGCCCCACCTCAACGCCCCTCCAACCCAGCATCCCAGCTGCATCATGTTCCCCGTCTCCTCCTGCCCCAGCGGACTCTGTGGATTGGGTCCTGGGAAATCGCTTCCAACCCCACTCGTGGTAGCAAATCCTATATTATTTAGGAATGCATTGGGCTGCAAATAATAGAAGACCCAGTGAATGGTGACTTAGCCAAAGAGGGTTTTTTTCTCCAGCATAACAAGGAGTCTGAAGCCTGGCTATGACACTGGTCCCACTGTCCTGGGGCCAGACCCGGGATTTCTCTTGCCCATGACCTCATTGCTGCAAGAAGGCTGCCCTGGCTCGAAACACCAAGTTTGCAAACAATTGTCCAGAGGCCGGAAACAGGAAGAGGGGCAGGGACAGCTCCCCATCTCAGGGAGGACACAGCCTTTCCCAGAAGCCCTCCAGTGAATGTCCCCCTCACCTCTCTGTCCCCTGAGTCACACTAGTCAGGCCTGGCTCCTGTGGCCACTCCTGGGCTGCAAGGCAGTCTGGGAAGGCAGTCTCATATGCCTTCATAGAATGGTGAACGGCCATTCCCAGTGAATGGCGCCCCACGTACCCATCACCCATGCCAGAACCTGGACCCCTCCTTCCTCCCCACCCCAGCCTCCAGCCGCCGTGTACCCCACCACCTCTCCACCCTCCTCCCCACCAGACCCTAGACAAGGTCCCAGGGCAGCAGGTCAGGATGCACAAGGGGCTGAGGCAGGAGCCAGCTGAGCGTTACCAGGGTGGGAACCAGAGCACGTTGCCCAGGGACCCAAGGCTGCGGGCATGGGTGGGATTGCTCGGGGGTGGGCGGGGAGAGGGAGAGCCGGCGGGTGCAGGCAGAGCTCGGGAAAGAGTGGCGTTTGTGGGGAGGGTGGAAGGAAAGGGTGCTGGGGAGGCACTACAACAATACAAATAATAATCAATCCACCTTTTATGGGCGTCCCGCCTGAAGGGCGAGGGAGCTGGTACTGACATACCTGCCCCCGCGGCCGCTGCTGAGGTCTGGCCCTGGGGTGGGACAGGTGGGCCTTGATTCTCTGCTACTTGTGACCTGACCCACTCCATCAGGCAAAGTGATGCTGGTGCCAGAGGTGGACGGGTGGGGCCTGGAAGACAGGACAAGGGGAAGGGCCGCAGGCGGGAAGTCAGCTCCCTCCCGACCCCCCAGGGCAGGGACCTCCTTCCAGGAATTCCATTCCTGCATTCCTGCCCCCCACCTCCCTCCAAGCCGTCACCACCACCCAACTCAGCCCCCAGCCCAGCCAGCCTCACCTCTTCCCAGGGACTAAGACCCTGTAAGGTGAGTGAAGTCGCTCAGTCGTCTCTGACTCTTCGCAACCCCACGGACTATACCTACCAGGCTCCTCTGTCCATGGGATTCTCCAGGCAAGAATGCTGGAGTGGGTTGCCATTTCCTTCTGCAGGGGATCTTCCCGACCCAGGAATCAAACCCTGGTCTCCGGCATTGCAGGCAGACGCTTTACCCTCTGAGCCACCAGGGAAGCCCAAGACCCTGTAAGTGGAGCCGTTTCTTCCCCAGCCCCAGCCCAGCTCTGGCTTGAATGATGCATCAGTCTCAAACCTCCATCTTTGCCATGGCTGCTGGCCCTGGGACCTTCCCTCACTCTGGGAAGTCCTTTCTCCCCTCTGGGGAGAGGGAAGGGGAAGCCAGAAAACACTGCCCCCAACCCAGGAGCAGCGCCAGCAGGGAGCAGAGCTGAGATGCCAGGGTGCCCCCTCCACTGCTGCTGGAGGCCACAGCTGAGCACAGGGGGAGGAGAAGGACCGGGGGAGAGCACAGATGGACAGACCAGCCCATCACCGGAGGATGAGAGACAACAGTCCCAACAAGGAAGGAGCCAGGTCCTTAGAGCCGCCAGGGCCAGCTCGTTCCCCTACTGACTCTAAAACGCCACTGCAAACTCAGCAAGCTGCTTGCCTCCCCGGGACTCAGTCTCCTCATCAGGAGAATGGGGACAGTCACACCTCCATCACAAGCTGGCTTCAAGGAAACTGCAAGGTGGTGGACACACTCAGAAGGCACACAGTCGGGCCGGGTCCCAGATCTAGAGGCGGGTTAATGAAGGAGTGGCCACCCCAGCCTCCCGCCGCAGGTGAGCCTCCCACAGCCCACCCTGGCCGCCCTGCCCCCCTTCAGAGTGCCAGACCCAGCCCAGATAGCGCCTCTGAGCACCAGGCCGAGAAGGCCACTTCCTGCCCCGGCCCGTCCACCCCACGCCACCGAGTCTCCAGGGCTACTAGCATCTGTGTCCCCCTCGGCCACCCCACCAGACCAGCAGCTCCAGCAGACGGGCCCAAGCCCCCCAGCATCCCCACCCGGGGCTCCAAGTCGGGTGGGCATGCTTCTTCCCGCTGCATCGCAACTGTCTGCATCCTCCCACTCGGCCACCATCCAGCCCTGGAGGGCTCAGACCCCCGTGGGACTCCTCTCTCGGGCCCCAGCCTGTTCAGGGGCTGCAGCTCACAGTCAAGGGTGGGGTTCAGGAGCACCCCAGCTCTCAGGGGGTCGTGCAGCAGGACCTCAGGGAATCTGTGACCACGTGAGGCTCAGGTGCGGCCATGAGTCCTTTGTGGCCATCCCTGGGGGTCCCCTGTCTTCTCACTGCGGGTGGGATCTGAGAGACGAGACAACCCTCAGAGGCCACCTGACGTGGGGAAGTGGAGGCCCAGAGAGGGCAGAGGTGTGTCCGAGGCGGCTCAGCAGCGCATATCCTGGGCTGGGCACAGAGCCAGGACCTTGTACCTCCCAGCCCAGGGGGCCTCCTCCTCTCCCCGCTCCCCCTGCTCCCCCCCGGCACCCCTCTGCCCCCCTGCCACCGTGACCTCCCAGAGTAGAACCAGCCTTGGAAAACATCCCAGGGCCGTGGGAAGGTAGGTGCAGGAACCCTGGGGCTAAGCCTCAAAGCCTGCTTTCGCTGGCCGAGCCTCAGTTTCCCCTTAGGACTTGGCCCTTGCGGAGTCCCAGGAGACCCACAAGATTTGCAGTGCCCCCTGGGGATGAGACCCACTCAGGAAGGCACGTTATCTGAACGCCCTGGGAGAGAAGACCCTTGCCCACCCCCCGCCTCCGTGTGCCCTAGGCCATCTAACTGTCCCCTGGTGGTGGGCATGCGGTGTGGCCAGCCCTCAGGCCACGCATGCCCTAGAAGCAGAGACAGGGCACCAGGTACAAGCCCCCCGCCCCGCCCCCGCTTGCCACCCCCTGAGGCCCTCCCCACACCCACCCCCATCACCTGGGATCAGAGGGCTGGTGGGGGTTCAGGGGTGCTGGTGAGGTCCCCAGCCAAGTGGTGCCCACGTGGGGGGTGACTGCCAGCTCTCCGGGTGTCTCATTAATTGAACCCTGGGGCGTGGGCCACTGTGGTCACCCGGGCCCATGAGGCAGATGGCGGGGGCAGCGTCTTGGGTGGAGCCGAGGCCGGGAAAGCCCCAGGCGGCAGGGCTGGGCCGGGGACAAGCGGCCCAGCGCCTGGGCCGAGGACAGGACACTGTGTTTTGATTATTTCCAGTTTCCTGACCCCCAAGTAGTGATTTAATGTTCCTGTTTACTCCGAGGGCTAGAACAGAAGGCGGGACGGCTAAGCTGGCTTCCTTGGCCTCCTCGGCGTCACCCCCAAACTCCCAGCAGGGGAGCCATCAGAGGCTGCAGAAGGTCCCCAGGGGATGGTGTGGGGTCTCTGGGTACATGGGGGACCCCAGATGGGTTTGGGCCTGGCCCTGCACAGAGCAGATCCCACAGGGGTTGAAGGGTGTGACCCGCCCACAGGAAGCGTGGCGGGGTAGCCCTCAGAGCTGGCCTGAAAGGCTGCCCGCCCATGGGGGCCAGTGTCCAGGGTTCGCTTGCCCTGCTCACCAGGTCAAGGGCAGATGATCAACATTCCTGGGCCTTCCCAGCACTGTCCGGGGCTAGGACTTTGGCTGGGCCCCTGTCCCCTCTCGGAGTCTGAGTACATTTCAGGGACTGCTTGGCAAGCGCAGCCAGGAGCCTGTGGCTGGCTGGGAGGGACTCCAGGAGTCATAAGCCCAGCTCCTCGCTCCCGAAATCTTGGCACGTAGAGGTCGGCTTGTAAAACCACTCGAAACATGGCCTTCCATAGCATCTTCCCAGGTTGCAGCTACACACAGCAAAGTGGGAGCTGGTCCTTTTTTTAAATGACGAGGTATCTGGCTTTTTTGCTTGAATCAATACAAGTTCACGTCATCGTCGGCAAAAAAAAAAGACCAAAATGCCAATAGATTTCTGCACAGGGACATTCTACTCTATGCAGCCTGTTCCCTTATTCGGGACGCGTCCACCAGCAGTTGTCAGGCACTGGGACCACGGACAGCGGGCCGGAGAAAGGATGCAGGTGAGGGCAGGACCGGGACCAGGGCAGGGCTCTGCAGAGCCCCTGGAAAACGACCCGGAGCTATGCAGAAGCCACAGGGCAAGTCCCACGAGGATGAGGTCTCGGAACAAGGAGTGCGCAGCCACGGAGGCCTCAAGTTGCCAGATGCAGCCGAGGGGGGCTGCCCGGAGGAAGCATGTGTGCCCAGCATCACGTGACTCCTTCTCCCCATGAGCTACGGCCACAGAGACAGCAGAATTACAGAGCGCAGATGTGAAATTCAAGGATCCCAGAAGTCCAGGGGCCCCCAAGTGCTCACAGGGACCAGCTTTCTAGTCTTCAGCTGGCAGAGCCTAAGATGCCAGGAGGACAGTGTCTGCCAGGGACCATCCTCCCAAAGGGAAACACAGCGTGCCCTCCTGCCTGGCCCTGACCTCACTAAATCCTGGGGCCCAGGAAACTGCAGCCCCGGCCCCGTTGCCACCTCTGATGCCCTGGTGAACCATGAATTCCGTTTCCTCCTCACTGAAGCCAGAGTTGAGCCCGAGGACCCCTCCAGTGGCCCACCACCCCCTGCAGAGGGACGGGGTGACGAGCTGGTTTCTGGGGCCAGGCCCATTGCCTGGAGAGAGCTCACTCCTGACCCTCAGGCTGCTGGACTAGAGCCGAGGGCCCCTCAGCCCTCCTCAGCCAGCGTTCACACCACCCCATGTCCAGGCCCAGCCCCGTGTTGCTACAGCTGTGTGGCTGCAGGCAAGTCCCCTGACTTCTCTGAGCCGGGGCCCATGACGCCCGGAATGGGAGTGAGAGTCAGTTGTGAGCAGACGTGAACAGTCTGAGGTGGGTGTCCAGGTGAAGGCCACTCTGGATAAAGCTGTACAGAGCCGCCCCAGGCGGAATCTGAAGAGTTGTGGGCAGGGCTGCGCTCTCCACATGCTCAGAGACAGCGGGGCAGGCGCACGGATGCAGACTCACCTCCAAAGCCCAGTCCTGTCCTCGCCAGTTGCCCTCCTCTGGGGCCTCCATGGCGGGAATGATGAGAGGTGTCCAGCAAGTGCCTGGCACATAGTAGGTGCTCAGGAAACTCCCTCAGGAGCCTGCACATGACTGGGGACCACACTAAAGCGACTGGACAGTGTGGCCCCCGAAGCTGAGACGCCAGGCCCCAGAGGTCAGCGGTCCCTGCCCGCAATCCCTGCCCACGATCCCCACCCCAGAGTGACCCCCAGGCATCGCTGGATTAGAAATGCTGGGCGAGGGCATTGGGGGGCGGAGTGAGAAGGGGGTGCTGTTTGTGGAAAGAAGTGGAACAATCGAAGCCAGCTCGTTCAAAGTTAGAGTCCCTTTTTCCAGAGTGGTTGTTTGGAAGGGAAAAAACATTGTCCAAATCACAGCCGAGAAAACCTGCAATTGCCAGAGAAACGGGAGTCAGTGGCCAAGAAGGATTGCAAAACACCGGCCCTGGGGAAGAGCCGGCCTGTGCCAAGGCCCACAGAGCTGGGCTCGGGGCACCCTCCTGGGCGCTGGCCTGGCCGGGAGGCCCAGAATCCAGACCCTTCACCCCAGCCGTCCCAGCCCGGAGCCGGGGACATGGAAAGACACAACCAAGTGGTCACAGGACGTCCCGGTTTGCAGCAATCCCCCCTGCAGTCTCCCCGAGAACCTTCGGGAGGAGGGTCCTAGCACCAGGAGGTGGAGGACTGGAGGGGACAACCGAGGGGTGACCAGAACATCCCCCGGCCTCAGTACTGGGTCCAGCGTCCAGGACTGTGGGCAGAAAGCATGCAGGAATGGGGGTGGAGGCAGTCTGCAGCCACCAGGGGACGAGAAGGAACCAGTCACTGCGTTCCTGTCCCCAGGGTCCCAAGGTCCCCACACTGTGCCCACCGCCCACCCAGCCCCAGCCCTTCCCGTCCTTCCAGCAGCCCTCCTGATGCACAGGACATCCTGGCCGCCCCTACCCTGAGCCAGGCAGGGCCAGGCCAAGTGAAGGGGCACTTCCTGGATCTGCCAGTCTGGGAGGTCAGGTTCCCCAGAACAAGTTGGCTCTGAGATCCGCTCACCTGCTCACGCACCAGTCCCCAAGGGTACCATGCGCGTGCCATCCTTGCCCTCTGGTGAGAAAGAGAGACATTTAAAACACAGCTACACATATAACTAAATGGCAGTAAGTAGCAGACTGTCTAAGAAGGAGACCTTCCAGGGGGCCTCCTCCAGGGGCCCAGCGGGTCTCCCTGGGCTCTCATGTGTGATCACAGCCCTGAGAAATCACCCTGGAGTGGGAGACCCCTGAATACTTGCCCAATTCAAGGGGTGCCAACCCAGAGGCACAGCGTAGATGGCAGGGTCTTCCCCCAGCACCCAGTGTGTCCATTTTACAGAAGGGAACACTGAGGCCTGGCAAGACAATACTACCCAGGGAGCCTGACACAGAGCACATTGTCCTGGGTGGGCTCCATGGCCCCCTAACCCTGGCTGCTGCCCCTAGGATTCTCCTGGGCGACAAGCAGGGGGCCAGGAAGCAAGGCAGTCGCAGTCCATCAGCGCCTCGGTGGGATTCAGAGAAAGGGCATCCTTTGAGGTGGGATGCAGCCTGTATCCCACGCGCGTCCCTCAGCGGTTGCTTCCATGGGGCAGGACCACCCCAACAATAACCCCACCCCCACGCTGCCACTTTCTAGTGCACCAAGACTTGACTCTGCCCCTTGGAGCCCCACGCCCTTAGTGTTTGATTCCACTGTTTCAGGGGGTGACAATTTGAGCAAAGCCTGTCCCTGCAAGCAAACATAAGGGTGGGGCCTGCATGCGTCTTGCTCACCCGTGACAGTTTCACTCACCAGCACCAAGCCTGTCTTATAATCTATGCTCATAGAAGGAAGGCTCCCTCCTAACCTTAAAACAAGTCGATCAACCCCATTTCACGGATGAGGTTGGAGAGATGCACTGACTCACCTAAGGTCACACAGCAAGACTGGGGGACTGGACGGGAACCCTGACCCTGGCCCCCAGAGCGCCCCCTCCTCCCCACCTCCACTGGCCCACAGGTTCCAGCCTCCTGGGCTACTTCCTGCATGTCGAAAGCAGATTCTCACTCCCCAGCCTGGGCTGCGAGCCGCCTCCTGACTAGGGCAGCCTCTCAGCCAGAAGCAAAAAGAGACAGCGTGGGCAGGGCCAAGAGCCTAGCCAGCTGGGGCTTGAGCGTCTTCCTGCTCTGCTCACCCCTGAGCTCTTCCTTGGTTTCCCTTTCATCACACAAGAGGTTTTTTGCCCCAGTAATAGCCGAGACCCTTTCCTGTCTGACACAGTGTGGTCTACAGTCTAGAGCAGAAATGTTTAAGTCTATGGCACACACGTCCCTACATGTGATTTCCACACTTACAGCAGACATCACTAATCAATCACCAATCTTTCCGACATCACTAATCACTCACCCATCAATCTTTCCCACTGAGCTCATACAGAACACTAGAATCCTTGTCAACACAGAGCACAAGGTAACCATTTGATCAAAGCTGACAAATAAGATAAAATCCCTGGTCTAGAGTGAAGCTCAGAGAAGGCGATGGCACCCCACTCCAGTACTCTTGCCTGGAAAATCCCATAGATGGAGGAACCTGGTGGGCTGCCGTCCATGGGGTCGCACAGAGTCGGACACGACTGAAGCGACTTAGCAGCAGTAGCAGCAGCAGAGTGAAGCGAGGTTGGGAGCCAGCCCTGAGGATCAGGCCTCCTACTATTATCAAATAGCACCTACCTGTTCGTTGTTTCCCCATCTACTTGCCATCAAGTAATGGGACTGGATGCCATGATCTTAGTTTTAAGCCAACTTTTTCACTCTCCTTCTTCACTTTCATCAAGAGGCTCTTTAATTCCTCTTGGCTTTAAGATCATGGCATCCAGTCCCATCACTTCATGGCAAATAGATGGGGAAACAATGGAAACAGTGAGAGATTTTATATTTTGGGGCTCCAAAATCACTGCAGTGGTGACTGCAGCCGTGAAATTAAAAGAAGCTTACTCCTTGAAAGGAAAGTTCTGACCAACCTAGACAGCACATTAAAAAGCAGAGACATTATTTTGCCAATAAAGGTCCATCTAGTCAAAGCTATTGTTTTTCCAGTAGTTATGTATGGATGTGAGAGTTGGACTATAAAGAAGGCTGAGTGCTGAAGAACTGATGCTTTTGAACTGTGTATTGGAGAAGACTCTTGAGAGTCCCTTGGACTGCAAGGAAATCCAACCAATCCATCCTAAAGGAGATCAGTCCTAAATATTCACTGGAAGGACTGATGCTGAAGCTGAAGCTCCAATACTTTGGCCACCTGATTCGAAGAACTGACTCATTGGAAAAGACCTTGATGCTGGGAAAGATTGAAGGCATGAGGAGAAGGGGACGACAGAGGATGAGATGGTTGGATGGCATTGCTGTCTCAACGGACATGAGTTTGAGTATGCTCCGGGAGTTGGTGATGGACAGGGAGGGCTGGTGTGCTGCAGTCAATGGGGTTGCAAAGAGTCGGACACGCCTGAGCGACTGAACTGAACTGCCTTTCCAAGGGAAGCGCCGTGAATAGTGGTCTGTGACCGTGCTGGTGAGGAGTATCAAGGCTGCATTGTGTCCATGGCTGCTGCCCCCTCCAGGCTGATGCCGCCAAGACCAGAGGAAGACCCAGGCGCAGGCCAGGCCCGGCCCTAGATGCACGGTCAGAAGGTTTGCCCCACGGCCGTCTCATTGATGAATCCTCTTTCTGAGCATGCTTCCTCTTTTCGTCTCAGCTCAGATCTCATCTCCTCCAGGAAGCCCCGCTCCAGTCTTCTCTCCCGTTAGTGAGGGGTCCCTATGGTACCCCTACCGGTCATTGCTCCTGCAGCCGCTCAGCAGACACACTGTGTCGTGTTTGCCTGTGAGCAGGTAAAGCCAAGGCCCCAACTCCCGGTCCAGCACCTGTGGGGATGACTCACCTGGTGAGCAGGCAGCATCCGCTCACCTGCTCACGTACCAGGCCCTGGGGGTTCCATGCATGTGCCATCCTTGCCCTCTGGTGAGGAAGAGAGACATTTAAAAGACAGCTATATGTATAATTAAATGGCAAAAAAGTAGCAGACTGTCTAAGAAGAAGACCTTCCAGCGGGTCTCCCTGGGTTCTCACAGCCCTAGGAGCAGGCGGGGTGCTTTGCCTCCCTCTTTCCTTAGCCTTCCCAACCACCCCTTTGCAGAGGAGGCCCCGGACCCCGGGGGGGAGGGAGGGGCCGAGGACCCCCAAGCAGGAAGTGCAGCCTCTGCTTCGCCTGGACCCCAGCCAGATCCCTGCTTGCCTTGGACCCCTGTTTCCCCTGGATCCCACCTCCTCTCACAGGGAAGCAGCTGCCCCTGGCCAGGCCCTTCTGGGTCAGCCCACAGCCGAGTCGGGGCCAGAGGCTGCCCGTAAGAAGCCGCCTGCCTTGGGCGCTACAGTAGGTCTCAGGCCGCCTGGTCTGGTGGCCGAGCCAGTCTCCTGGCGGAGGGGTGACTTCAGCTTGGCCGGGAAATGTGGGCAGGAGAGGGCAGGGCCAGGAGGCAGCCCCCACTGGGGCCAGCCCGGCAGGCACAGGAGGCAGGGAGAGCTTTCTACCTGGGCGGTGATCAGGGCTCACAGGCTCACCGCTCCCCCACCCATCCCCCTGCCAAATTGTACTTAATGATAATGGCAGACGATGGCAGGCATCCACGCCATGGCGCAGAGCATGACAAACACTCCGCGGCTCCGCGCCAACATGCCCTGCTCCCCCGCGGCGCCCGGTGTTCTGAACAGGAGGCCGAGAGGGGGCATCTCGGGCCACGGGCAGCCCCCCGCAGCCGGCCCAGCCTGGACTCCTCACTGGGCGCTGTTGGGCAGGGCCTGGGGCCCAGGACCCCGTGGCCACCTGAGCCCCGGGCCCAACCCCTCTCCCGTCCCCTGGTGTCCCTTGCCATCACCTCCCCTTTCTAGCAAAGCAGAAAAGCCCCAGCCCAGCCCGGTGGGGGAGGGGCTCCGAACAGTCCTGGAAGACACCTCCCCCCACCCACCAGCAGCATCTAGAATCACCAGCCCAGCCCCACCACCCATTCGAGGGGCCAGCGGCTGCCAAGGGGTCTGGGAGGACCTGGGGACACCCCAAAATGGGGAGACCTGGAGGGGTGAGGCCCTGGCTCCCCTCCCAACCCAGACTCCCTCTCTTGATGGGGGAGCTGAGAAGGGGAGGAGCAGGGCTACTCTGTGTCCCCCAAGAGAAGCCCCAGCCCCCCTCCCAGCATTACAGGCAGTGGGGAGGGGCCTGCACCCTTCTTAACCATCGTCAGAACAGTGCCGGGGTCCTGCTCCCACCTGCTCCCACTGCACGGCCTTAAAACAAAGGACCAGGCCAATGCTCCCCACCCCACCCGCCGGGAGAAGCGCTGCAGAGTCTGAGGGCCAATAATGATAACCAACAGCAGTGGCATGGTGGGGCCTTTGTGCCAGAGTTGGCCCTGCACACCGGGAGAGAACGGGCCACCCAGATGGAGGGAACCACGTATTTAAGTCTCAAGGGTCAAAGCCAACCATGAACTCTCCTGGATGGACAGGAAAGCAGCTGGCAGGGAGGGGCTGGGAAGACGCACCAGGGCTGCGCCAGGAGGGCGGTGGTCCAGGAAGGCCACACCTGCTGCAGGTGGATTGAAGGGGCCCAGGCTGGGCACAGGGATGGGATGGGACCAGGGCCCAGGCAGCAGTGGTGGGAAGAGAGACGGGGGGTGACCGGGGCCAGTGAGGAAGGCAGAGGTGCCGTCAGTGGGACCTAGAGACGAGGAAGCTACAGCCAGGGAGAAAGGGGTGGTTTGCATGATCAGGTTGATGGTGGTTCTGCTCCTGAGATGGGCACAGGAGGTCAGCAGGTATTTGGGGCATGTTTCCTTGAAATGCCCAAGGGCAGCTGGGTCCAGGGAGCACCTGGGCTCGGCACAGAGCGGTTAGCTGTCATTAGCATGTGGCATCCACTGGCACTTAGGTGTGGGAGAGATGGCTCAGGCAAGGGAGAGGCGGAGAAGACCTAGGTCCTTGACCTGGCCTCGGACACCTGGGGCAGAACCCTGGGGGATCCCAGAGCCCACAAGCCCACCGCGAGTGTGACAGGGAGAAAGGACATCAGGGTCAGGGCCCCAGGCACCCAGAACAGCGGCTGTGGGTGACAGTGCTGAGTGCCACCAGGAGGAGGGGCCCTGGGCTGCAGGTTAGGGGGCCATGCCCACTGGGTCCCGGCAGGAGGCCACTGCCCTTGCAAATAAGGAGAGCTCAGGAAAGCAGAAGGCGGTGAAGGTGTGGGCAGCATGGGCAACCTGCAGGGGCAGAACACTCTTCCAGGGCAGCAACTGCAAGCAGTTACCCTGTCCCAGGCCTGGAGGAGCGAGGGGAGTAATGCACTAACTGGTACCTAGAGCCAGACGGTGAAGCTGGTGGAGAGGGCCCTGAGAGATGCAGGAGATGGGGGGGATGCAGGAGGTGGTGATGAAGGAGGGAGTGGGGAAAGCCCCGTGGGTACCATGGCTGGGAGGCAGGAGCTGTGGCTCCCACCTCCCCCATGCACCAGGGGACAGAGGCTCAACAGGGGTCAGAGACGCAGGGGCGGCATCTGGGTCAGATGGGTGGCTTGCTCAGGTGTGGAGGGCCTTGGACTTGCCTAGGGCTGGGGCTTGGTGGCCAGGCGGGCCAGGAATGAGGGAGGTGAGGACTCACACGATGGGATCAGGGGCCCAGAGTGGCCAAGAGGGGTGTGACACGGAGGATTGATGGGTAAGGGGAAAGTGGAGAGGTCAGGGCTCAGGGGACAAAGAACCAGGCACAGGATGATCCGAATCAGGAACGAAGGATACAGAAGGGAAAGGGAAAGTGTTATTTGCTCGGTCGTGTCCGACTCTTTGCATTCCCATGGACTGTAGCCTGCCAGGCTCTTGCCGGGATTCTCCAGGCAAGAACACTGGCGTGGGTTGCCATGCCCTCCTCCAGGGGATCCTCCCAACTCAGGGATTGAACCTGGTTCTCCTGCATTGCAGGAGGCTTCTTTGCCATCTGAGCCACCAGGGAGGCCCTCGAGAAGGGAAGGAGATGCTTAGATGCTGGAGGCGCAGGTTTTCAGAGCCAGAGGGGCTGGGTGCGGTGGAGTCTGCGTGTGCCTAGGGTGCGGTGGTGACACCGAGGAGGGTCGTGGGGGCCGCAGGGGTGGAGGATTGAGAGGCCAGCAGCGGCTGGGTGACCATGGAGATGTGGAAACGGGTGATGGGCCGGTGGGGGGTGGGAAGCAAAACAGAGGCAGGGTGCAGGGGGAGAGGAGGCTGGAGAAAGGGGGTCTGGCTGGAGAAGCCTGGGGGGTGGGGGAGCTGGTGCAGTGAGGGAGGCACCATCAACAGGTGGCCTGGGGCCGGGAGAGGGGAGCCAGGTCAGCCTCGGCCAGGGAGCAAGGGGCCGCGCGGCCAGCACCCTGGGGCTTCCAGAGCATCACCCGCACGGAGCGGGAGGTCGAGGCCCAGAGAGGCAAGAATGGGTCCCCACCCAGAGCCGGGGCCTGCAGGACCAGGACTGCCTGACACCTATTTCCTGCCCCCAAGATTGATCCTGCTCCTTCAGAGGGCAGCAGAGAGAGCATCCAGGGGCAGGCGGTCCCCAATGACCCATGGGACCACCCCCCACCTCCAGTCCTGGCTCCACACGTAGCCCACGGGCTCCGGGAAGGCTGGGCAGGGCTGTGCGGCGGGGCTGGGAAGTGGGGGGCGTGCGTGGTGGGGGCCGTCCCTGCGGGGGTAGGTGGGTGTGCTCCCCGAGTGGGTAATTAGGACCGCAGGGGTGACAGGTGCCTGCAGGGAGGAGGAGACGCTTGTGTCTCCAGGCAGCGTGGGCTGGGGCCGGGGGCGGAGCCAGCCCCACCCCGCAACCCGGGGGTAGGTTGCGCTGGGGGCTGCTGCAGAGGGTGCGGAGGGGGATGGGCAGGTCTTGGGGAGCAGGGTGAGATGGGGGCGCATCGGCAGCGCAGCACGTGAGCCTGCCTGTGGGAGGAGGGGAGGGTGTGGGTGGGTGGGAGCTAATTAGCTGGAGCCTGGTCTCCGCGCAGAGCCTGGACGCCAGCCCGCGTCTGGCAGCCTCTGCTCAGCCTGTGCCAGTCCCCCTCCCCAGTCTCACAGCGGCTCCCCACCTACCCCAGAACAGCCCCCCACCCCTAGCGGCCCTCCGGGGATGGCCGGACAGTCCTCCCTAGTATCCACCAGGCCATCAGCCAGATGGGGGACAGGGGTGAACACAGAGGGCCATCGGGGAGGGAAGAGGGGCCCGCTCAGCGCTGGCTCCCACGGGACTGCCCCATGCCTGCCCTGGCAGGTCCACACAAGCAGGTCAGGTCCAGGGGCGGGGAAGGCACTGACCCTCAGCACAGACAGGGCAGGAGCAGAGCCCGACCAGGCCCACTGCCTACACCCACCCCAGACTCTGCCTCAGGCCCCTCTGGGTTTCTGAGCTCCTGGGCCAGCCTGGGCAGTGCAGGACTCTCTGCCTCAGAAGCTGCTCCATCAAGGGTCTGGGGCAGGGGTGAGGGGCGGGGGGGCAGGGGTGAGAGGCAGGCGGGCAGTGATGTTTTTGAAAAGTGCTCCAGGCCTGAGCACATGTCGTGGGGTTCCACGTGGAGCTGAACCAGGTGGATGCTTCTGACTGCATTCAGTAGGCGCTCAATAAACAGTGACCCCCTGGGCTTGGCTCCCCTGGGGCTACAGTCCTCGGAAAGTCTTCACAATTCCCTTTTTCCTGGTTATTAAAGCCAGGCACGTCCATGACATTGCTGCAGAAAGTGTGGGGAAACGGAGACAAGCGCGCAGAAGGGAACCCAGCCGTCTGGAGTGGCCAGGCAGGCGGGCCTGCTGAGAGCCTGCAGCCGCGTCCCGTGGGGGCCTCACAGGGATCCTCTGCTGTTCACCCGCACCAACTTGCTCAGCCAGCCCAGAGCCAGAGAGGTCCACAGTGGCCTCGACAGGCAAGAGGCCTGCGCTGGTGACCACAGCCCAACAGAAACCAGGCCCTTGTCACCAGAACCTGTGAGCGGCCCCGTACACAGCTAAGCCTTAACAGATGTCATTTAGCCGAGGACCTTGAGGTGAGATGATCCTGGTTTAGCGGGGTGGGCCCTAAACACTGTCACGGGTGTCCTTACAAGAGGGACGGAGGGACACGAGGCATACGGAGGAGAGAGGCACGTGAAAACAGAAGCGGAGCTGGTGATGACGCAGCAACAGACCCAAGCCGCCGGCGGCCACTGCAGGCTGCAAGAAGCCAGGAGAGCAGACTCCCCTGAAGCCTCCAGAGAGCCCAGGGCTGACACACCTTGATTTCAGCCCCAGGCCTCAGAGCTGTAAGAGCCACCACATTTGTGGTCATTTGTTACGCAGATTAACACAGCAGCTCTATTCACCAGGGTTCTTCAGAGAGACAGAACCAGTAAGATGAGTGTGCAGAAAGAGGAAGAGATTGGGCCCCAGGATTACGGAGGCGGACAAGTCCCACAGTCTGCAGTGAGTTGACCAGCCGGAGGCCCAGTTGACAGTTTGGTTCCAGTCCATCTCAGTCTGCCAAGCTGCTGTGACAAAATGCTCCTGACAGTGCCCTAAAAAACAGCAGACATTGACGTCTCACGGTTGTGGAGGCTAGACGTCCGAGGTAATGTGCCAGCGGGGTCAGGGGAGCCTTTCATTGTGTCCTCATAGGGAGGAAGACGCGAGGGAGCTCACTAGCTTCTTTCCCAAGAGCTCTAGTCTCGTACATGAGGGCTCCACTCTCACAACCCAACCACCTCCCAACGCCCCCCAGCCCACTTATACCATCATCCTGCGGGTTAGGTTTCAACATCTGAATGGGAGGGCGGGGGACAGTCAATCCTGAAGGAAATCAGCCTTGAATACTCATTGGAAGAACAGATGCTGAAGCTGAAGCTCCAATACTTTGGCCACCTGGTGCAAACAGCCGACTGTTTGGAAAAGATCCGGATGCTAGGAAAGACTGAGGGCAGGAGTAAGCAACAGAGGATGGGATGGTGGATGGCATCACTCATTCAAAGGAGATGAACTTGAGCAAACTCTGGGAGAAGATGAGGGACAGGGAGGCCCTGCAGGCTGCAGTCCACGGGGTTGCAAAGAGTCGGACAGGACTGAGCAACTGAACAACACTGAATATTTAGATCACAGCATCAGCCAGGTCCAAAGGCCTGGGACCCAGGGGCGCTGATGGAGCCGTTCCCATCCAAAGGCCAGCAGGCCCGGTCCCCAGAACTGATGTTTCAGTCTCAGTCCAGAGGCATGAAAAAGATGACGTCCCAGCTCAACGTCTGTCAGGCAGGAAGAATTCTCTCTTCCCCAGGGGCAGGTCAGCCTTTTGTTCCAGTGGACTGATTGGGTGTGGCCCACCCACCTTGGGGAGGGCAGTCTGCTTCCCTCCGTCTACAGGCTTAAAGATTAATCTCATCCAAAACACCCTTACAGAAACACCCAGAATGATGTCTGACCAAATATCTGGCCACCCTAAAGCCCAGGCAAGTACACACATAGAATCAAGGCTCACAGTGGCCACAGGACATGATGGCAGGCCTTGTATGCGGGGTAAGGAGCCCTGTCTTTATCCTGAGGGCCATGGAGAGCCAGAGGAATAATGACGGGAGGCACTGGGGTGAAACTGTACATGAGAGAGACCGTGTGCCGTGACCGGAAGGGGAGACCCAGGAGGTGGTCCGGGCAGGTCCAGGTGCTGAGGAACGGGAGAGGAGGGGACGTGTGGGTCCCCGGGGCAGGCATGGGCAGACGGCCTTGGAAGCGTAGGTCCCCTTTAGCAGGGGGTGACCTAGGGCATCGTGGCGTTGGCCCACCTCCACCCCTTATCAGCCCAGGTACCCGTCCTTGGGATGTTCTCATGTCGCAGGGCCACATGGGGTGCCCACGAGTGCAGCCTCAGGAGATGGGGGCCCACCCCCATGCCAGGCATGCACCCTGCCAGAGTGACCTTTGCTCCAGCCAACTCAGGGCTCAGAGGGCCCCCTTAACTTCTAGCCCTGTGAGAGGGGCATGGGAAAAGCATCTTTTTTCACTGAAGAAAATGGAAAAACCTCACCTCACCTCAGCTGTAATAAGCTAATTTTCTCGTCTAAGTGGGGCGTAATCAAATTCAGCCCCATAGCCTCATTTCCAGGCAACTTTATTCATTGTTATTTTTATTCCAAGAATTCTCTGGCATTTTCTGGGAGCCACTGAAGGGTTTAATAGCTGCCTAAGTAGCAATGTACCCTGTTTGGAGCAAAACCCAGGAGCAAATAGTCACAACCCGGGAGGGTTGGTGGGGGGGTGGTTTCCTGGGAGGGCAGGGGAGGTCACCAGCTGGCTCGGCGGGTGGAATGCCAGCTGGGTCAGGGGTCTCTGAGTCCCCGGGTGGGGTGATCAGTCTAAAAGGCCAGGAGCCTGCACAGAAGAAAGAGTCTGGGGCCTTGGGGTTGATGAAGACGACAGCAGGCAGAGGGGTCATGCCTGAGGAGCTGAGGGTGAGGTCTTCAAGCTGGAGGACTTGGGTCCCTGGGGGCCTCTGGCTTCCCTGCGACACGGGGCTCCAGGGAACTGGGCTCGGGTGCCTGTGTGTGTGTGTGTTCTGTCTCCCCATTAAACTGAGATTCACGGTCCACAGCCTCTTGGGGAGGCCCAGCACCCAGCAAGGATGAGAGTCACCATCTCTCTAATCCATCTTCTCAGTGGCCAACCTGAGGACATCTTGTAGCCAAGGTGTCCCCAAGAGCTGGCCAGGGTCTCTGCATCTGCCCGGGGTCCTCTGTGTCCAGCACGGGGACTCCCCCAGGTGGTGGTGGGAGGCCAGAGAGAGGGGAGCCAGAGACCGATGAGGAGGCTGCCACCACGGTCCCCTGGGCTGGGGCCTGGGGACAAAGGACACACAGGACGGTGTACAGGTGGGGCCCACCAGGCTGAGGGACCGCATGGATGCCGACACTTAGACACAGAGACTATGGCAGCTGGGACTGAGGCTGGTACACGGGCGGGGCGGGGGGGGTGGAGGCAGGGTGTCGGGGATGTCAGTCCAGGGGATCCCAGTAGAAAACGGGGGTGTTTCAGAGGCCCAAGGGGGGTTCCAGATGCTGGAGTTGGAAGAGGGTTTGGGTCGAGGTTAGACTCACCTGGGGGTCTGCCCCGGCCACCCCAAGCTCAGGGTCCCCCAACACCACCAAATGCCTGTGTCCCACAGAAGGGCTACCCTACCCTCAGGACTATTCTTAGCTTCTCCAGGTTCCCTCAGTCCACATTGCACGTGGCTACCAGGTCCCTCCAGGCTTTGTGAGTGTGTGAGCGGTCTGAGGAGGTCCGGCCTGTATGTTTCCCATTTGTGTTGCTTAAATCACTAAATGGCTCCTTTGTAAGAGTCATTTGACGTTCAGGAAGTCTTTTGATGCCTTTCAAAGGGCTTTTTAATAAGTGTTTCTAATCCTTTTCTCTTAAAAACAGGAAGTTACACTTTGTCGACCGTAAACACCAGAAGGTCCTCATCTGGTCAGAGATGCACAAGCCACAGGCTCCTGCGGGTTGAGAAACCCACCCAGGCCGGCCGGGCCCCTGCACACGGGGCGCTTCAAGCCAAGGATGGAGCCCGGAGCCTCTGCCCACATCCCCATGCCCAGCACTGGGCCACAGACCGCCGTGTGGGGGACCCTGCCCCATGGCAGGGTGCCAGGACTCACGCCCGTCCTCGGCAGGGGCGTCTCCTCAGGGAGCGGCCCCACCACTGCCCAAGCCAGGCACCCCGCTCATCCTCAGTGACCCCCTTCTTCAGCCCCGTTCCCCTGCTGCTACCCTTTCCACCCTGTAGATCCGGGCCCTTCTCCCCTGCAGAGACCCTCCTGGCTGCCCCTGCCCAGAAAAGGGGCCCAGAGACCTTGTTTGCCTGAATGGGACCCCCAGGATTGGGCTGGACCCCAACCACCCGCCTTCCCCCTCTGCTCCAACATCACCAAACAGCCTGTGAGACCCTAACATCTCCATAGCTTCTCAAGCACTGTTCCCTCTGACTGGAAAACTCGCCTTCCACTCAGCCACGCGGCCAGTGCCCCCATCCCTCATGCCCTCCTCTCTGATGGCCTTTCTGGCTCCCTAAGCAACTCTTCCCCTCGAATCCCAGAGCCTGGTGCTTTGCTTCAAGCCTCTGTGATGTTCGGGGTATACGCTGCAAAAGTAATGTCACCTTGCTAAACCCAGAACCCCTCAGAGATGGAGCTCTGTCTTTTTATCTCCGCCCCCAGATAGTCAGCATAGTCCCAGGCCATCCATCAGAGGGGCTGCCCCCAGCTCAGGACTCAAACTCTGATTCCAGCCAAGGGCCTGGGCCTCCCCAGAGAAGGGGCGGAAGTCCATACCTCCAAGCTGGCAACAGAAGAAGCTAGTAAAAGGAATTTGGCCTCTATGCACCTGTGCCCATACCAAGCCTCCACCCCCAGAGGCCAGGAGCTCTTGGTCACGTTGCCCAGCACCATGCCTGCTGCAGCACTCACTGGGTGGCAGCTCTGGGCAGCAGGAACCCACCCCTGACCAGGAGGAACCAGTCCTTTCTCCCCGAGAGCAGGATGCCGACAGATGCTGGGGTCTGGAATTGGGCCGGGGCCAGCAGGGAAAGGACCCTGGGGGCCCTGCAGCCCAAGGGAGTTGAGAAGAGCCATTCTGCCTTGGTGATGTGCAAACCCAGCCCGGTCATAGGAACACAGTGGACACTCAAACCCCAGCTGGATCTGAAGATGTCTCAGCTCCCTTCTAACTTAGGCATTGATCATTCATTCATTCATTCACTCAACAAAAATGCTCAGCCCTGTGCCCGGGTGCTGGGGCTCAGAGATGGACCAGAGAGCGTCCTGCCCTCCACAAACCCCAGCCCATGGGCAGACACATCCGGAAACAAGCCAAGACATCCTCCAGAGTGTCAGGAATCATCCTGTTCACCGCTGCACCCTCAATTCCCGGCACAAGGCCCAGCACGCAGCAGGTGCTCCATCCACAGAGCTTTGTGGACTAAGTAAGGGGGCTGAAGGCCCACAGACAAGGCCAGCAAGGGAGTTGGGTGCAACCCCTAAAACACGCGTGTGCTGAGCAAAGGGTTGGGACCTCATCGAGGGTGCAGGGAGATCCTAGGTTGTGGGATCAAGGAGCAAAAAGGCGCCAGGTTTGTCTTCATGCAACATGGGAGAGGTTCAGGGGTGGGGTGTGTTGGGGGAGGGGGCAGATGTTGTAGTAGAACTGTGGGTCACAGACCCCAAATGACAGTGGCTTCAGGAAAGAAAGGTTCCCTGCTCAGTTAGCTTCCCTGGTGGCACAGCGTCTGCCTGCAGTGCAGGAGACCCGAGTTCCATCCCTGGGTCAGGAAGATCCCCTGGAGAAGGCAATGGCAACCCACTCCAGTATTCTTGCCTGGAGAATCCCATGGACCAAGGAGCGTGGTAGGCTACAGTCCACGGGGTCGCGAAGAGCTGGACACACAGCTGAGTGACTTTACTTTCTTTTCTCATTTAGAAACCTGGACTGAAACTGGAGCTCTTCCCCACGTGGTCGTCGGGGTCAGTCTCCACTCTGGCCGCTCTGGCCCAGATATGTGAGCCTGCATGGACCCTTGCCAGCTGCAGGGCAGCCTGCCCTTGGCTGCAGGGGAAGCTGGGAAAGGCCATCTCCTGGGGCAGCCAGGTGCTGGAGGAGCGGCCAGTGGGGACAACTAGCCAGGTCTGCCAGGGCCACTGATTAGGGGGCAATTTGAGCTTCGGTTCTGGAGAGAGGCAGGCAGCCCAGCGGAGGAGGGGGTGCTCTGGGATAGAAGGTCCATTGGAAGGAGCTGGGGTGGGGGCGAGGGCAGAGGAGGGGCAGATCTAGGCAGAGGGAAGGTGCCGAGAGACACCGAGGTGTGTTTGGCCACGTTGAGTATGACCTGCCTGGGGGACAGCCTGATGGAGCAGCTCAGGGGATGCGGTGGGTGGGGGACACACCCCTCAGGGAGAGGGCAGTGCCCAGTGGTGACTGGGCCAGAGACTGCACCAGACAGGGGAGGCCATAGGCAGAAAGGCGGCAGGTTAGGGTTAGGGTTACGGTTAGGGTTAGGGTTAGCTGCTGTGGCGGCTCAGATGGTAAAGCATCTGCCTGCAATGCAGGAGACCTGGGTTCAATCCCTGGCTCAGGAAGATCCCCTGGGGAAGGAAATGGCAATCCACTCCAGTACTCTTGCCTAGAAAATCCCATGGATGGAGGAACCTGGTGGGCTACAGTCCATGGGGTCCCAAAGAGTTGGACATGAGATATTACTTTGCCAACAAAGGTCCGTCTAGTCAAGGCTATGGTTCTTCCAGTGGTCATGTATGGATGTGAGAGTTGGACTGTGAAGAAAGCTGAGCACCAAAGAATTTATGCTTTTGAACTGTGGTGCTGGAGAAGACTCTTGTGAGTCCCCTGGACTGCAAGGAGATCCAACCAGTCCATCCTAAAGGAGATCAGTCCTGGGTGATCATTGGAACGACTGATGCTAAGGCTGAAACTCCAGTACTTTGGCCACCTCATGCAAAGAGTTGACTCATTGAAAAAGACTCTGATGCTGGGAGGGATTGGGGGCAGGAGGAGAAGGGGACGACAGAGGATGAGATGGCTGGGTGGCATCACGGACTTGATGCGCATGAGTTTGGGTGAACTCCGAGAGTTGGTGATGGACAGGGAGGCCTGGCGTGCTGCGATTCATGGGGTCGCAAAGAGTCGGACATGACTGAGCAACTAAACTGAACTGAACTAAGGACTTCACTTTCTTTTCTTTCTAGAGCTAGACAGGGCTCTGACGTGGGGCAAGGGGGTCGGGGAGGAGAGCAGGAACTTGCAAAGGGCGCCATCCCCTAACCTGAAGGGGAGAAGATGCATGCAAGTTGATTGGGAAAGGGGCTGCCAATCAACCTCAAGACTGACATGCAGCCTGGGAGTCCAGGCGGTGGGGAGAGGGGCTGAGGACTAGGCAGGAAGTAATGCTCCGGAGGAAGTCGGACGACCATGGAGAGAGCAGACAGCAGAAGACGAGGAGGTCAGAGGTACAGGGGCGGGAGCAGGGCGGTCCCCCCAGCCCAGCCCGAGGATAGCCACCCAGCCCCGTCCACACCTGGGGACGCCGAGGCCCCGCCTCCAGGCCTTCCAGCCCCGCCCCTCCCCGAGGACACGTGGCTGGAGGCAGGGCTCCAGACCAGCCTCTTCTTTCCGCTGTGGGTGGGGGTGCTCTCTAGGGCCGGCGTCCCCCTCCTCTTCAGAAACCCGGAAGCGGAGGTCCAGAGAGGCCGAGGTCACCTGTGCTGGGCCTGCCTCCCAGGCTTCGGTTTCCTGGCGGGCCCCCATCGTTGGCACAGTGCAGCTGTCCCTTCAGTGACTGGAGTACAGAGTAGCCAGGGCAGGAAGGGGAGACCCCAGGGGTGCCGGAACCGCGGGAAGGCCCAGCTGGCCTGGGAGGCCTGCAGGGGGTCACGCTGGGCACTGGGAGCTGGGCAGGGAATACCCGGCCCTGGAGCACTTTCTTCCGTACCCCCCAACCCCACCCCACACCAGCTAGGGAATCTTGGCTGCTCACCCCTCAGTGCGGCCTGTGCGGTTCTGGGGGGCTCGGCCGGCCAGGGCCCGGGCAGTTCCTGAAAAGGCTTGTGGTGGGACTCGTTGGCTCCCCTGCCTAGGTCACTGGAGCCCGCAGCAGGAGGAGGTCAGACCAGCAGCCTGCCCACCCCCCCCCACCCCCCCGCCCCGCTCCCCGTGAGAGCACTCACATTTCCAGGAAGATTGCAAAACATTTGAAAGACAAATGGTCAGTTCCTCGTAACCCTTCCCCATTTTCCTAAAAAGAGGTGTTGGGGGAGGGAGTGTGCTAGTGGAGAGGGTACCATGAAGCGCTTCCTGGCTGCCAAACTGTGCCCATCCCCAGGCAGGCTTGTAGGCAGCGGGGGAAGGCCAAAGGCGTTGGGGGAGCGGGGCAAGGGGGGAGGCAGTGGGGGTGCTGGGAGGTGCCAGCTGGGAAGCTCCGACATGTCTCCACAGCTGTTGCCAGGACGTTGTCATACTCCCGTCTTGCCACCACTCCAAGCCATGACCCGGCACTGCCCAGCTTCAAAGGGGAGAAGCTGGGACAATGACTTCCCTTGTCCCATGGGGCAGGGAGCAGCGTCCGAGGATGGCCCCCAACCAGGGGTGCACCTCCTGTGTGAGCCCCTCCCCTGCGGGGCAGGCTGGGCCCCCGTGACTCATTCTCAGAACTGATGAAATGTCATTCCCACAACTGGCCGATGAAAGGTGGGCCTTCCATCTTGTGGGACTCTGCTGCTCGGGCCCTGGGATAACACAAGCTCCCATGTTGGAGGGACCCATGTAGGCAGAGACCAAGGGCAGCCTCCAGCCATAAGCTCGCGAGGGATCCTGCCAGCCGCCACCAAGGGAGCTTGGAAGCTGATCCTCCCCAGCTGGGCCTCAAGATCAACACGGCCCAGGCGACACCGAGACTATAGCTTGGGAGGGACCCCTGTGCAGGGGACCCAGCTAAGTGATGCCCAGAGTGAGGGCATAAGTCTTAGGCACTAAGTTTTGGGATACTTTGTCACACGGCGATGGGTGACTGACAGGTGGCATCAGATAAGACAGAGAAACGTAGCGATCTGAGGCTGTGACCTTGAAATCGTCGAGCAGTGCCCCCCTCTGTAAACTGGCAATGCCCACCTCCCCACAGGGCGCCAGGAAGGATCAATAATGCAGTGCAGCTCAGGCACCCAGCCCACCAGCCTCAGAATGGAGAGGTGTGCTGCGCTCACCTGCTCCTCCAGGAAGTCAGCCCTTCACGATCCCCCAGCTGGATCTTGCCTTCCCCTCCTCGGGCACCCCAATGACGTGGCTGTGTCTCCGTCGGAGTGCTTTGTTTTCCCCTGAGCTTCCAGTCTTTTGAATCCAGGTCTGATGCTCCAGTGACCCCTACCGCACCCAAGAGCTGTCATCGTTCTTCCCAGTCCAGCAAGAATGAGGCCTGAGGGTCCCACAGCAGGTGTTCAACCAAAGCTTGCTCAGAAGAAAATGGAAAGAGCCACCAGACATCCCTGTCTGTGAGACAGGACCTGGGATGGTGACCAGGACAGACTGGGCAGGTGAGAAAGAATCCCTCTGCTCGTTACTCCTTATCCCTGAGCCCCTAATCCGGGTTAGGTGGGGGTGCAGGGCCCTAGGGCACTGAGGATGAAGACGGAAGGAGGTCTGGGGACCCTGACCAGGCCAGCTGCAAATACTAGGTGCTGCTGAAGGGCTCAACAGTGCCTTAGAACGTAGGACTGACTGGCCAGGGCAGGCTTCGGGCTAGAGAACAGTGAGGCTGGATTCACTTCCCGACAAATCGCTCTGCCCCCGGAGTGCTCAGCCAGGAGGCAGTGATGCAGGTGCTTGGAGGGCCGGAAGATGATCTGGGCCACTGGTCAGCTGGACCACTGACTCTGGAATGCTTAGTCACGTGACATCCCCTCACAGAGCCTCAGCATCCCCAGCCAGGTGATTCAGGATTTCTCAAAGGAAGGCTTTGCACCTGCCCCCTTCCCCCCAAAAAAGAAAAAATTGCTGTCCTGAGGTGTAGTGTGAGTGGAACATCTCAAAGCAGAGCAGTCAGGCTGAGTAGCCGAGGTGGAGAATCCAGTTCGCACCAGCCTAGCCAGCCCCCTCCTGTGATGGCCTATTGAAGCAGCTATTCATTCTGAGAAACCAACTGTGTCTCCAGAGACAGGAGACGCCCCCACCAAGGGGCAAAGACTATGATAATCTGTGTGTCCCAGCACCCAGCCCCAATCTGGGAAAAAAAAAAGTCTCCATGGGAGTCGCTGAATAAATGAAAGAGGGGCCCCAGGGACCTGTGACCTGTGTATCCGAACACCCAGTGGGCAGAGGGGCAGTCATGTTCAGAGGGCCTGGAGGAGCCAGGAAAAGACCAGGGTGGCACTGGGCTCCCCTCCCTTAGTGCTAGGAGTCAGGACTGGGCGGCTGAGGGCAGCGAGGGCCAACACCAGGTGAGGAGACGGAAGAGGAAGCGGGGAGGGGCCCCAGGGAGGGGCTGGGGCAAAGGTGCTGCTATTACGTGTCCCATGGAAGGAGCCATTACCCCCCACCCCCGCAGTGACTAGGGCCCCTGGGAGATTTCACCGTCTGTCTGACCTCAGCAGCCAGGGCCTCTGGGGCCACAGGCTGGTTCAGCTCAGGGCAAACTCCACAGCTGGGAATAAGCAGCAGCCTTCCTCTCAGCTGGTGAGCTAGGCCCCAGCCCTGCTCAGGGGGCCCCACCACCCCACCCAGGCCTGGCCTGCCTACTTCCTACTCTGGACCCTAAGCACTCCTGTCGGTAGGATGCCACCGGTGAATTCAAGCCAGGCTCCTGAGTGGGGCCCAAGAGCTCACCCAATGTGCTGGCTCTTCCTGAACCCACTCCACAGACTGGGGCCGGGGGTTGGTTTCGGGGTGATTCAAGCTCATCACGTTTATTGTGCACTTTGCTGATAGCTCAGCTGGTAAAGAATCCGCCTGCAACGCAGGAGACCCCAGTTTGATTCCTGGGTCAGGAAGATCTGCTGGAGAAGGGATAGGCTACCCACTCCGGTAGTCTTGGGCTTCCCTTATGGCTCAGCTGGTAAAGAATCCACTTGCAAGGTGGGAGACCCGGGTTCCATCCCTGGGTTTGGAAGATCCCCTGGAGAAGGGAAGGGCTACCCACTCCAGTATTCTGTCCTGGAGAATTCCATGGACTGTAGTCCATGGGGTCACAAAGAGTCAGACGGGACTGAGCGACTTTCACTTCTTCACTTCACTTCTTATTTCTATTATTATTGCATCAGGGCCATCTCAGATCCCTAGGGATTCAATCTCAGAGATTACAGACTGCTGCTTTAAACCACACCACGGTGCAGGGAGGAGGGCTGCCCTGGGCTGGTCCTTGAAGGAGCAGCGTTAGTTTTCCGGGAGGAGAATGGGTGCTGCTAGAGGCTGGGCCATCAGCTGTGAAGGTGCCTGTGATCCCCCCTCTCCATGAAAGGCCATTTGCCCTAGCATGCCCGGGTCCCGTGGGCCCCACAGCTGCAGCAGCCTCCCAAAGGGATGTTTCTCAAGGCCACATCTGATCGCCACTTGTTTCTGTTTGACGCTTTCAGCGGCTCCGCGTCACCATCCAGAAAAGGCTCAACCCAGGAGTCAGCAGAATCATGGCCCCAAAAGACGGCCTTATCCGAATGCTGAGAATCTGACAAGTTCTTCTCTCTGGCAGAGGGGGCTTCGCAGAAGTGATTGAGTTAGGGATCTTGAGATGGGGACGGGGGGTGATCCTGGATTGTCTGGGTGGGCCTAGTGTCATCACCAAGGTCCTTTGCCTTTTAAAAAACCTTTTATCTTATATTGGAGTATAGCCAATCAACAACGTTGTGATAGTCTCAGGTGGACAGCGAAGGGACTCAGCCATACGTGTTATGCGCGTCCATTCTCCTCCAAACTCCCCTCCCAGCCAGTCTGCGATATGACCTTGAACAGAGTTCCATGGGCTATACAATGCGTGCTTAGTTGCTCAGTTGTGTCTGACCCTTTGCAACTCTTTGGACTGTAGCCCACCAGGCTCCACTGTCCATGGGATTTTTCAAGCAGGAATCCTGGAGTGGGTGGCCATTTCCTCCTCCAGGGGATTTTCCTGACCCAGGGATCAAACTGAGGTCTCCTGCATTGCAAGCAGATTCTTAATCCGCTGAGCTGTCAAGGAAGCCCAATAGGTCTATTTATTTTATTTTAAATATTTATTCACTTACGTGGCTGTGTCGGGTCTTAGTGGCGTCACGAGGGACCTTCTCCTGTGGCACGTGGACTCCCTCGCGGCTTCAGTAGCTGTGGCTCGAGGGCTTATTTGCCCGGAGGTGTGTGGAATCTTGGTTCCTCAATTAGGAATCAAACACATGTCCCCTGCATTGCAAGGCTGATTCTTAACCACTGGACCACCAGGGAAGTCCCTGGTTACCCATTTTTAAATAGCCGAGGTCCTCTGAGTGAAGAAGCCGGGAAAGGAGACTCGGAGCTGGAGTGCGGGCAGGTTGAAAGGCGGCCTCTAGGAGCTGGAAGGAGCGAGGAGATGGCCCCCGCCCATTCTGCAGCCTCCAGCAGGAACCTTCCCCCCCGGCCCCTTTTGAGCTTCTGCCCTCCAGGTGATATATGAAACTCAGACATAAAGAAGGCTAGGCACCAAAGAATTGATGGTTTCGAACTATGGTGCTGGAGACGACTCTTGAGAGTCCCTTGGACACCAAGTAGACCAAACCAGTCCATTCTAAAAGAAATCAACGCTGAATATTCATTGGAAGGACTGGTGCTGAAGCTGAAGCTCCAGTACTTTGGCCACCTGATGTGAAGAGCAGACTCGTTGGAAAAGACCCCGATGCTGGGAAAGATTGAAGGCAGGAGGAGAAGGGGACGACAGAGGATGAGATGGTTGGATGGCATCACCGACTCAATGGACATGAGATTGCGCAAGCTTCTAGACATAGTGAAGGAGAGGGAAGCCTGGAATGCTGTAGTCCATAGGGTTGCAAAGAGTCAGATGCAACTTAGCAACTGAGCAACAACGATAACAACAACTCCACTCCATCTGTAGTGATTTGCTGTTACAGCAGTGATAGGAAGCTCATACAACCCCAACCCCTCCCCCCCGGGTCTCCAGGCCTGCCTGGCCATTTTCCACCCTGGAGACAGTTGCTCCCCTCCCCTACTGCCCTGAGCGCCCAGCCTCTTCGGCCTTCAGCCACACTGTTCCTTCTGCCTGATACAACCCTCCTTGGCCAGAGGCTGTCCACCAGCTCCCACACAGCACTCACCCCAGGGTCCCATCCTCGCTACAGCCTTCTCGATCCTCAGGACGCTCTACCTTGAACAGCTGAATGTGTTGGAAGATAATGGGATCCATGGCCTCTAGCTCTTAGATGGGATAGCTTGGGGTTTCTAAAGGGCCTGAGCCTCAGGAATCAAAGGACAGTCTTTAGAGGGTCCCACCAGCAGGTGGCTTGGCAGTGACCATCCTCTGGCCTTGCGTTCCCCTACTAAAGACTCAAGTTCTGGCTTCGTGGGCTTCCCAGGTAATGCTAGTAATGAGCCCGCCTACCAGTGCAGGAGACATAAGAGACACTGGTTCGGTCCCTGGGTTGGGAAGATCCCCTGGAGGAGGGCATGGCAAACCACTCCAGTGTCCTTGCCTGGAGGATCCCATAGACAGAGGAGCCTGGTGGGCTACAGTCCATGGGGTCACAGAGTCAGACATCACTGACACCACTTAGCACACACACATTTGTCCAGGTTCAAAATGGCATGGGACACTTAACTGCTGACCCTGATCTGAGACCACAGAAAGGGCAGGAATTTTAGAATGAAGACTCAACAGGTGGCCCTGCTCCCTCCTGGTCCACCTCCCAGGGCTCAGTCACCCCTTGGCACCCACGTGGCCCCTAACCCAGCCAGGGGCCCCTCAAGAGCAGGTGGCTGAATGCTCATCCCCTGCTTGGGGGACCACCCTCAGCCAGCCCACCTGCACCTTACAAAGCAGGGCTGTCGGGAAAGCATCCAGACGTGCGTGCCGGCGGGGGAGGGGCACGTGGGGACACACTCGCCACTGCTGCAGGAGCTCGGGAGCCGAGGGCCTCCCCCAGGATGACCCCTGGCTGGACAGAGGAGCATGAAGGCTGCACTCCCCGAAGGTCCCCACCCTGGACCCACAAGCAGCCTTGGAACCAGCCCGCAGCCTGCATCTCCCGTCACCCCTGTAAGAAGGGAGGCTCTGACACCGTGAAGACGGCTACTCAGAAATAAAGTATCACGCGTGCGTGCTCAGACGCTTCAGTGTGTCCGACTCCTTGCTACTCTACAGACTGCCGCCCGCTGGGCTCCTCTGTCCATGGGGTCCTCCAGGCAAGGACACTGGAGTGGGTTGATCTTCTCGACCCAGGGCTCGAACCTGTGTCTCTTCTGTCCACCTGCCAGGCGGGTTCTTTGCCCCTAGCACCACCAAACAGCAAAGAGAAGGAAAAGAAGAAGTGTGCGGAGGACATGAAGACACAGGAGCCCCCCGTGTACCACCGGTGTGAATGCCAAGTGGGGCAGCCAAGGTGGAGAACAGGATGGAACTTCCTCAAAAAATAATCCCCGAACTGCCATTTGACACAGCAATTGCACCCGAAGAAACTGAGATACGAAGGAGACGTTTCAATGCATCTGTGTTCCTAGCAGCAGCATCCACAGCAGCCAAAATGTGGAAGCTGCCTGGCGACTGCCGACAGCTGAACAACAAGTGGTATTTGCTAGAATGTGGCATGATTCTATTAGATTCGGTCTGAAGAAGGAGGGAGCCTCTGACACAGGCCACGAGGCCATTACGCTGAGTGAAGTAAAGCAGTCACCAAAGGACAAAGGCTCTCTGCTTCCGCCCCGTGAGGTTGATAAAGACAGAAAGTACAGGGGTGGTGGCCAGGGGCTGGGGGAGGGGCGGGCGTGTTTCACAGGGACAGTCTCAGTTTTACAAGATGGACGCGTCGCGGGGACGGATGGTGGCCTAACCCTGCGAATGCACTCACAGCCGCAGAACTGCACGCTTGAAGACAGTCAGGGTGGTGAATTTCATGTGTCTTTTACCACAATTAAACCGGTTTAAAGGGGGGGTGGTGGCTTGGACTTGCACCATCTCCTCTCCAACTGTTGTTTTCAAATCCTCTGTATCTTCTTGCAGCTGAAAGGGAAACCCTGTTCCCACACCGCAAGCGAACAGGGCTGTCCAGGTGGATGTGGGGCCCAGACCCCCCTTGGCAGCACCCCTCCGACCCTCAGCACCTCCGATGGGCAGCATGAAGCACCCCACTTGGCGCCTCCTCCAGTCCCTTCCAGGCTGGTGGGTCCTGGAGTCCAAGGTCCCAGAGATGGAGACGGGGCTGAGGGACGCCTCTCCCTGACTTTGCTGGTCAGCATTGCAGACCCTTTGGTCATACCTGGAGGTTGCCCAGGGGGTAGGTGTGGCCTGAAGAGCACCGCACCACCAATGAGGAGTGGGCAGAAGCCTCCAAAGAGCCTCCTCCTCCGAAGGGTCGAGTCAGGACGGCTCCCTGTGGGGACAGCCTTGGGGGCCTGTAACTCCACAATATTAAAAGCAGCTTCTGGAAAAGATTCTCCCCTTTCTCCTCTGCAGCCCTTTCCAGAGATTTCGAGATCATTAATTTAAGTGCAAGAGAAGTCCTGGTGGAAAATATTCATTGTTACAAGCTGGACGTTTCATGTGGGCTCATTAAATCCACCAGCTATCCCAGGAATATGCTGGGGGGGCGGGGGGCGGGAGAGGGACGGGTGGAGTGCAGGGGAGAGGAGGGTCGTCCCTTTGAAGAGGAAACGGGGAGGGCAGGGGACAGGGCAGGCGAGAGGAGGGGTGACCCCTCAGCTCTCACTAAAGTGGGTTGGCTCAGCCCAGGAGAGGGGTCAACACAAATGAGTGCCTTTGAAACTGGGTGCTTTCCGTGCATCACCTCGTCTCAGCCGCCAGTCACAGAAGAGGCATCTGAGCCGCTGGGCTGTTATGCAGACTTGTCCAAGGAGCCGCAATTACAACGGGACACGGCCAGCATGCAAAGCTGTGGACACAGCCCTCTAGGACCGCAGAGCGCCACGTGCTCTGAAAGGCAGCCTCCAAGCTGAGGCCCACTGGCCTCCGGCTGGTAATCACGTAGTCATCTTGCAAACAGTTGATGAACTTTCCTATCTGTGTCTCTACTTGTTAGGATACATATTTGCTGTAATAAATGCCCAAAAAGACCACTGGATTAAACCAGATAGAGGGCTTCCAGGCGGCGCTAGTTAAGAACCCACCTACCAGTGCAGGAGACATAAGAGACGTGGGTTCAGTCTCTGTGTTGGGAAGATCCTCTGGAGGAGGCCTTGGCAGCCCACTCCAGTATTCTTGCCTGGAGAATCCCATGGACAGAGGAGCCTGGCAGGCTACAGTCCACAGGGCTGCAAAGAGTCGGACACGACTGAAGCGACTTAGCATGTGCAGAAGCCAAACAAGAGAGAAGGTTGTTTTTCTTTTTTCTCCCTCTCTTGTAACAGTCTGAGCTTCAGCATTCTAGAGTCATGTTGTGGTCACCTAGGCCCTTTCCACCCTGTTGCTCTGTGAGCCTCAAAACCAAGCTTCCATCATGTCCAGTCAAGATGGCTGCTGTGGCTCCCGCCATCGCATCTGTCATCCAGCAGTGGGAGCAGAAAGAAGAAGGGGAAGCCACCTCTCTTCCTAGTGGGGGAAAGTCCTAGAGGTTTCACAGATCTTGATTTCATATGTGTCATTGGTTAAATAGATACATATAGCTACGAGGGAGGCTGAGAACTTGAAAGAATAGCCAGGTACCCAGTTCAAATTTGAGGTTTCTTTTGCTTTTGAAAGCGTGGAGGGTAGGTAGTGGGGAACGACTAACAATCTCTGCCTAGAACACCATCCCCCCTCCCTCCAGGGTCACGGTGAACCAAAAGTCACAAGTAAAAGGCAGTGCAGACTTCAGGAGAGGAGAGAGGTGATATGAGGAAGAATCTGAGGGGTCAATGTCTGGACCAAGGCTTGAGGGATGACTGGAAGAGCAGCCGGAAGGAGTTCCAGGAGAGGTGGTAGCAGATAGCGGATGGAGCACCTGTGCAGAAACTGGGCTTTGTTGTGAAGAGCAAAAACTCAAAGCCGGAGACAGGAGTTCATGCTCAGATGCAGAGTCAGATGGAGAGGTGTCCCATCTCCCCAAGCCTTGGCTGGTGCCTCGTGCAAAGGCCGGTGGTCTCCATCAGTGCTCACGGGCCTGGCATTCGTGGAGTCGCGGCCGTGACACTTGAGTGGCGGGATCACCGGGTCAGTGTCAGACAGGGGCAGGCACTGGACCAGAAGAGGGAAAGAGAGAGCCCACTGGAAGCCTCCAAGGCCAGGTTGAGTGGTTTGGATGTTACTTGGAAGCTGTGGACATTTGCAAGTGGGACAGCATCCTGGGCAGAGAGCAGATTTTCAAACCTGGCTCTGGAGGATGGAGAGGAGGAGTGAGATCGGAGGTGTCAAAGCCTAACAGAAGGCAGCTACACACGGTCCCCAGAGAGAGACAGCGTGGCACAGACCTGCCAAAGTCAGGATACCCTTCAGGCATTTGGGAAGACTTCCTGGAGGAGGCAGTCCCACAGCTGTGCCAGCCAAAGCAAGGGAATGGGAGGGGGGAGGGGACTTGCCCTGGAAGGGACAAGCGAGGGAAGGGCGGATAAGCCAAAGCTTGGCAGTGCCCCCACAGATGCCCCCAGCCACTCAGAGCACCCTGGCAGCTCTAGCTGTGCCTGGCAGTACATCCTTGTCCCAGCTGACCCTCCCAGGAAGCAGCGAGGTAGAGATCTTGCTCCCATTTACCAGAAGAGGAAGCTGGAGCCCAGAGAGAGCTGACCACTTCCCCAAGGCCACACAGCAGTCACGCCTGGAGCCCTCGGCACACTTGAACCATCCTGGGTCCAATAGGATGACCTTCAGAAATGCTCTGATGCTATCTTCTTGGATTCAGGAAGGCTTTTCATCCTGCTTTACCTGCATCCTAGCCTCCAAGCATCACTTGTGAGGCGGAGAGAGGGACCCACTGACCAGGAAGACAAACTGAGGCCAGAGAGAGCAAGTCGCCTGCCCGGGGGGCACTGCCCGTGATCGCCAGCCAGCAGGGTCTGCAGCCAGCTCCCTCCAACTCCTCGTCCTGTTCCCACGATCCTGGCCTGGCTGGGGCCTTCCTCCCCTCCCCCCAGCACCCCCACTGTTTTCCTAGCTCTTTCTCTCTCCGGGAAGGGAGCGTGCTCTGAGTCTGTTTCCCTGGGAGAAATCCATTTTCAGAATCTGGAGGTGTTGAAATGTGTTCTTTTTTCCTCTCCAGAGAGCCCTTCTTGAGGACAGAGGTACCCCGAGAATCCCTCTGGGGCCACCACCAGCCAGGGAGGGCAGTCCATCAGGAGGGCCTGACCCCAGCCAGGGTGGGGGGATGCCCTGCAAGGGGTCTGGGGAGGTGACCTATCCATCCTGGGACAGTGGGCAATGGGGCTGCCCCGGACATGCCCACACCTGCACCCTGACTTCTGGAGACGCTCAGCTGCTACCCCCCAGCTGGGGCTGCAGCCCTTCTGGTCCCGAGAGCAGGGTGGCTCCTGAGCCCACCTGCCCGGCTCAGGGCAGGAGCATCATCTGGGGAGGGTAGGTCTTACCATCAGCATCTGCCAGCGGGGCCTGTGGAGGTCACGGAAGTGCTTGCTCTAAAGGGCTGTGAGCATCCACTGACCCACGGAGCCAGCCCCCAGGGTCATGCGCACATGGGGTTGCTGGCTGAGCGAGGTGGGGGAGAGGGAGGGGGCGCAGGAGTGGAGGTGATAGGAGGGGAGACTGGAGGAGGGGAGGGGGAGGTCGTGGCCCTCTGCCCCAGCACACTGACTACACCTGCCAAAGGCTTGCCAAGCAGCCGCTTTCAACATCCACTCTAGAATGAGGATCTGGCCTCGCCTTCCCCACCCTTGTCTCTGCAGGCTCTGACCACACCTTCCGGCGGCTGACCCACCCTCTCCCCAGGGCTCCCAGGCCCTCCCCGGGGGCTCCTTCTGTCTGGTGGAGGCCTTGCATGCTGACCCACTCCGGTGGTAGGCCTGGGGTCTTGGGGAGAAGTTCCTTGAGCTCCAAGAACGCACATCCCAAATCGTGGACTCGTGGGCCACCCAGCCTGAAGCCCGGAAGGGTCCTGGCAAGACCAGGCTGTCCACGGCCTAGCCCTGCCTGGGGCCCACAGCACCCAGGAGATCTCAGCCTCAGTTCTGAGCCTTCAGGACAGGAAGCAGCCTTGGCCAGGGACACCAAGGGACTTCAGGGAGAGGATGTTCAAGGACCCCCCTCCCCCACCAGGGGAGTCTCCCCGCAGGGCGGTCACGTGATGACTCTGCCTGTCCCCGTCCGGTCCACAGCCAGCCCCACCACAGCCCTTACATCCCCAAGCAAGTCACCCTGAAACTCCAGCAGAGCCGTTTCACTGCGGGTCCCAGACAGGCCGGAGGAAGCTAGGTCCCTCTGGGTTGGGCTCTCTTCCTCTGTCATCAGCCTCTGCATCTTGGCCCGCTGGCCACAGGGTAAGGACCAGGTTTACCCAGGCTTGTCGAGACTTCCAGCCAGCCCTGGGCCAACCTCCAAGCCGACCTGGAATTCCAGCTCCCACCCACAGACCAGAGCCCCTCCAAGGCAAGGCTGGGGCGGTCCTCAGAGCAGCTGAGTGCGGCAGGTGCTGAATGAACACACGGACGAATGGATGGGCACGCCACCCTGCACAGTCTTGGCAGGATCCCCCTCCCTGCCACCGCCTCACCACGGTTGAGCACAGAGCTTCCCACCCCAGGACTAACACGTGAAGACACACTTCGCTTCGGGCCTGGCGCACAGTAGGGACTTGATGAGAGTTCCCCAGCACCCGCGCGTCCCTATCCTGTCTACAGAGGAGCAGCCAAGGCGGTGGATACTCCGCTCCTCAGAAATAGAACAGACTTTGCAGTCCTCCTGGGTACCTGTACCCTCGCGTGTTGAACTGCTTCACGGTAACAGGCTCCTGTCCTGGATAAAGCCCCCCGCCCTACCAGGAACCACCCCCAGGCAGGGAAGGGAGGCAAGGTTTGGCCCCTAATTCTGAGGGACCCCAGCCTCACCTCCACCCTCCCTTCTGCCTTGCCTCTTTCGAGAAGCTTCTGCATACCCCTTGGTGGAGGTGATGGGTACAAGGATGTGTATTAATGACCCCCTTCTGTGACGTTGACAACCCCACCATTTGCCTCTCAGCTGGCCTGCTGGGCGGGTCCTTGGGCAGAAGGGAGCGTGGGGACGGGGTTGGGGGTCCTTCTGAAGCAGGGGACATACCTTGCCCCCCTTTCCTGGCCATCACCACCACCACCCCACAGAAACCTGTGACCCCACGGTGCCCGTGAACTTCACCCCCTTGGTGCTGAGCTGCTGCCAACCCCCTCCATCAGAGCCGTCAGACGCCAGCCGGGGAAAAGCAGCCGCATTCAAAAAGCCGCTGCTTGTCCGGCCCCTGTGTGCCAGGCACGCCTCATTCACGCCTCCCGGGCTCTCCATCAACCCCCAAGCAGAGGGTACCAGCACCCTCATTCACAGATGAGCTCAGAGAGGGCCAGGAATGTGCCCAGTGCCACACAGCCTACAGGAAGTGGAGCCAGGATTTGAATCAAGTGTGTGAGATCCCAGAGATCCCAAAGGTCAAGCGACCCGTGGGATGGAAGGGCTCAGTCCTTACGGGGACAGCCTTGGCTATGGGCATCCACACCTGCTACCACCCGAGGGCCCTGGCGACGCCGTCCTCAGAGAAGTGTTTTCACTGGCCAGGGCCCAGCATCCCAGCACCCAGCCCTCTCGATGCAGGGTTAGCTGGCTCCGAGACTGTGGCTTGTCAGCAACCATCTTCCCCAGCAGTGTGAAATTCCAAAAGCAAAGCTTTATTATGCCCACAATGCCGAGGCCCAGCCCTCTGCGGCCCCCCATCCCGGCCTAGTGCACGAATCTTCTCCTGAGACCTGCAGACACCTCCAACTCGGCGTGTTCCCAAAGAACGAGGCAGACTCCCCTTCTCCAGAATTCCCATCCCTCTGAGTAGCCAGGTTACCTCCAAGCCCTTCTCCCAGCCTCCCCACGCCCCATTCTGCCCCCAGTGTCACCCCATTAATCACTGAGCATCTCTCATTAACTAGTGAGGGTGAGTTCTGGAATCAGACACTAGTTCTGTGTCTTTAGGCAAATCATTTCTCTGAGCCTCAGTTTTCTCATCTATAAAATGGGGGTAATAAAAGTTGCATATAGTCAAAGCTATAGTTTTTCCAGTAGTCATGTACAGATGTGAGAGTTGGACCATAAAGAAGGCAGAGTGCAGAAGAATTGATGCTTTTGAATTGTGGTGTTGGAGAAGACTCGTGAGAGTCCCTTGGACAACAGGGAGATCAAACCAGTCCATCCTAAAGGAAATAAACACTGAATATCCATTGGAAGATCTGGTGCTGAAGCTAAAGCTCCAATACTCTGGCCATCTGATGTGAAGAACTGACTCATTGGAAAAGACCCTGATGCTGGCAAAGATTGAGGGCAGGAGAAGAAGGGGACGACAGAGAATGAGATGGTTGGATGGCATCACTGACTCAATGGACATGAGTTTCAGCAAACTCCGGGAGATAGTGAAGAACAGGAAATCCTGGTGTGCTGCAGTCCATGGAGCTGCAAAGAGTTGGGCACAACTGAGCAACTGAACAACAATAACAACCTCCTTACATGGTGGGGGTTGAATCATCTGCCCATTTCACAGATGACAAGATGGAGGCACGGAGAATTCAAGTGACTTGCCCAAGATCACACAGCTTGACCGTAGTAGAGTTACACACACGGAGGCTGCTGGGACACACAGAGTTGCATAGACCCTCCTTTCCCTGAGCCTTCCTGTCTCCCACCAGCTCCAAAAGATCTCACTGAAGACTAGGGGCCTTTCCCTGGAGCACGCCTACTCTTTCCAGGGGCCTGGCCAGGCTCGGGGGCTCCTGAAAGGTAAACACCAAGCCTGATTCACTGGGAGCCCACTGGGAGCCTAGGGTGGACAAGGGTTTGGGGGTGGGGTAAGGGGTCAATGCAGTTCAGGAGGGCACCCTCACCAGACAGCAGAGCTGAGGCCCTCACCGCTTTATTGGCCATCTCTCAGCCTCAGCAATGCCAGGCGAGGGTCCCTCTCTGCTGAGCTCCTACACACTGGCAGCCATGAGTGTAGTGGCATTTACTCTGTACAGAGCCCTGGGTTTCTGCACCGTGGTGACCCCAGGTTCAGAGACGGAGGCTGACTGGCCTCAGAGACGGTCCCACTGGCATGTGTCCAGTGCAGGCACACCCACAGCTGCCCATCTCGGGCAGCTGGACAGTCATTTTGTCCTCTGGACATTGGGAATCACAGCCATCAGGTCTAACTACCAGGATACTGGAGGCACAATGGGTCTGTGGCCCACGTGGAGGCTGCTGGGGTGGCCCTGGGTCCCCAGGGGGGAACAGGTCCTTCCTCTCGGTTCCACTTTTTCTTCTCCTCTGTGGCGCCCCCTGCTATTCCACGGCTTCCTGCAAGAGGCTTGAAGAGCACTTCAGAACAAGGCTGGGTATAAATAGATACACCCACACGTGCCCTCGTATAGAGTGGCCATTGCCTGGCATAGAGAACAGGGCAACTACAACGCGGTCACGGCATCAGGCACACCTCTCGGTCGAGGAAAGAGTCGTAGAAGAAAGCGATTTAGGGTGAGACGGAGGCTGACTGGCCTCAGAGACGGTCCCACTAGCATGTGTCCAGTGCAGGCACACCCACAGCTGCCCATCTCGGGCAGCTGGGCAGTCAGTCCACTGGCTGACTGTGCCCTACCTTCTTCCAGAGACAGTAAGAGATGGACAGGACAGACTGGCCCAAAGATGGCTCTCCAGCCCGCTGGAGGGCTCAGAGCAGAGTTTGCCTTCCATATGAATGACCGAGCATCCGACATCCCTCCAGCCCCAGGCAGGCCGCCCACGGGCAGCCTCCCATACAGGCCTCGGGAAAGGAGTCACCCACCCTCTGCAGGGGCCCAGTCTGGCACCAGGAGGCTTGCAGAATGCTTAGTTGTGTCTGCGCTCAGGGCAGGAGCAAGTCAGAGCCAGGCTGGGTCTGAGAGGTAGGACTGGGCCCACATACAAGGCCCCAGAGCTGGGGCCAGAAAGGGGCAGGAGAAAGACAGGCCGGGAGCAGGTTCCATCGAGCAGGGGGCTCTCGACAGCCCCAGAGCATACTGAGACCCCAGCCCCAGAGCAGCATCCAGGGAAGGACCTATAGGCCCTCCTTGAATCTTCTGGGATTGTGGAGGCATAGCACAGGAAAGGTGTGGAAAGCAGCCACCCAATCCCCATGCAATGTATGATGAGGCCGGAGGGAGGGCGGGACACGCCCAGGTCACCCACTAGGTAGCCAGGGCCTCACCTCCAGGCCTTCCCCTCTCTTTGGCCGGGAGCCTCAGACCTCCCCCAGCTCAGGAATGCTGCCAACACCAGCTCCATGCAGGCCCGGAGGCCCCAACAAGCTCTCCTGGCCGAGCTCCCAGGCGGCCAACCACCCCAGAGCCCCGCCGGCAGCTCCCGGGAGGGTGCCCGGCCAGAGCATGTCCTGTGAAGATGGACAGAGACCTGCTAGGCCAAGGACACCTCTAAAACCCCTAAGCCCGGAGACCGCTGAGCCCGCAGCCACCGCCCACCAGCGGCGCATCCACCCTGTTGAGCCGAACCGAGCCGGAGTTGGAAGAGGTCAAGTCAGAAAGAAGAAACGGTCCTTGAAGCAAAAGCAAAGGGTGAGCCCTGCCCCCCCGATGGGGCTCTTGGGTCCCTGAGAGGACTCCCAGGAGGGTCAGCGGCCAGGGGGACGCAGTGGGGGCGGATTCACCAGACGCTCTACCCAAAGGGGAGCTCCCAGGGACTGTGTGCCCCCCCCAGTCCCAGGTCCTTGAAGACCTCACTCTGCCCGGCCGGGGACACACCCTACCTCGCTTAGGGCTGTCCGCCATCGTGCAGAAGGATAGGATGAAATGTTTGGAAGTTAGATGTTTCCAATGAGTCCACACTGCATTCGGGAAGGTGGTTTCACAAAGCTTTATTGGATTCCTTGGGGACGCAGCGGGGTGGGGGGCAGGATCGTCGCTACGGAGGATCCTGGCTGGGCCGGCCTGGGAGAGGCAGGGTCTGGGCAGCAGCTGACAAGAGAACAGTGGTGAGAGGTGCCCGGGCCTCTGCCACAAGGAGGGAGACGGTGGGGGTGGGGCAGGCTGGACCCAGGGGGAGGTGCAGGCCAAGGAGAAGGCCCGCGGGTCCCAGGGGAGGGAGGAGGCAGAGGGAACAGCATGCACGGAGGCTCAGAGGCAAGAGAGCAGCTGGGATTCCCCCAGGGCCCCAGGAGGCCTGGGGAGGGGGCTGGGGAGAGGGAGCGCTGAGGCCTCTGGGCAAGCTCACGGCCAGGACATACCTGTTGCTCTTTGACATGCTTGGCCAGGTGTGCTAGCTGCCCCTGCTCCCCACCGAAGCCCCAGGGGGGCCCTCCTGCAGGGGGGCGCCTCAGCGCCCCACGGGGAGTCTCAGCATCCATCTGTCTGGCATCTGGGAGCTTCGTTACCTGGAGGGAGACACAGGCCGGGAGGCCCCTCTCCCGCCACCCACACAGGGCAGTATGGGGGAGGGGCCAGAGAGGATGGTCTGGGGAGCAAGTTTTCTGGGGAGCAACGACGCCCTCCCTGCTCTACCCAGGGGCCCCAGCCACCTGCCCAACCCCCTCCCCCCATCCAAGTTGCTCCTGGACACCCAGGAGACCCAGGCCAACTTGTCCTTCCCTTTCTTTCCCCGGCCCGCCCCCTGCTGGACCTGCCGCAGGGCAGGCAGGAAGGAGGCGGTTGGCCCAGCCAGCCCACTGGCGTGGGCACAGCCCAGGCTCCAACTCTGGTCCCCCAGGGCCTGAGGCCTGGATCTTCCAGGTCCCAGGTAAGACTTGGCCTCAGGTGAGGGCAAGTCAGGACAAGACGTGGGCAGCTGGGAGGAAGCTGCCTGGGGAGGCGGGGAAGGGGGCAGGGGCTGCTTGGGAGGGAAAAGGGTTTAGGAGGCGGAAGAGAGGGAGGGAGGGCCGGGCAGAGACAGAGGAGCAAGAGTCTCTGCATGGGGCCTGCGTCCCAAAGGCCACTTGGAGCTCGGACTGTCCTCACCTGCACAAGGGGCTGTGGGAGCCGGATGGTCTGATGTCCCGGAATCCCAAAACGCGGGGTGGAGCCGGCTGGCCCGAGGAACAGGAGCAGATCCGCCAGGACGCCGACAGTCCTGAGGCCAAGCACAGCTCACCCGAGCCTCCCTGGGGCCAGAGGGCCTATGGGCCAGTGGTCTCCCTGGGCTGCCCGCAGAGGCTCCGGAGGGACCAGGCTTACCTGTGCTCCAGGCCACTCCTTCCCCACACCCCTGCCACCACCACCTCATCCCAGGCGGCGCCAAAGGCCCTCCCAGCCAGGCGATGTCCCTGTGGCCTGGGGCGGCAGCGTCGGCTTTTTGATTTTCTGAGACTAAATGTGGGAAGGGGGTAGGGAGGACAGCCCCATGGCCCTGGCCCGGTTCCTGTGTATGTGCGGTGGGGACAGGGCACAGGTCTGAGACTGCCACTTCCCAGAAATTAAGGAATCAGGGCTGGAGAGTCTGTCCAACAAAAGTTGGGACTCCCATGACCCCTGCCCAGGAGCGGGCAAACTCAGGGCCCCAGAATGTCCTTCAGAGACTAGCCAAGTAGAAAGCTTCTCTTCTCTTCTCCCCGCCAGCCACGACCCCGACTCCGCGGCCCAGCAAAAAATAAGTCAAGGAACCACGGATTCGCCAGCTCAGAGATGCTCTGCGGGGGGTGGGGGAGCATGCAAGGGGGACGCCCCCAATCCAGGTTTTGGGATCAGGAAGAATCCCCTAACTCACCTAAAGACCCCTACCCACGGTGCTGATGGGCAGTGCCGGCGGCGCGAACAGCGGGGACCGGGATGAGGCGGCCTTTCCTCTGGGTGGGAAGTTCCCGGGCTCTGCAGCACCCAACGCGGCCGCCCCAGGCGGCATCGCCTGGCTGGGAGACAGAGAAAAGGGTCTACCTTCAGGGCCCTGGCCTGCCTTCCACTCCGGGTCTCGACCTGCCGGAGCCGCGGTCCCAGGTGGGAGTTTGCAGGGCAGAGGGTCCCGCCAGGGTCGCGAAAACCGGAGAAGAGGACCTCTGCCCGAGACGCGCATCTCTCTCCGCGCCCGCTGGGGCCCGCCGGGTCCTGGGTTGGGGCTCGGTGCCCTTGGTTGACTCCCAGAGACTTGTTCCCTCGCCGCCGCCGCCGCCGCCGCCGCCGCCGAGAGCGGTGCCCTCGCCGGATCCGGATCAGCGAGCTTCCACCTCTGCCCAGGATGCGAGCGCTGTGTCCGTCCCGGGAAGAAGTTAGGCGGCCGGTCCCCGGGCGGGTAGCGAGCGCACGGGACGCCGGCGGTGGCGGCGCCGGACTCGGGCTCAGCCACCGCCGCCCCAGACGAGTCCCCGCGACCGAGAGAGCGTCCCAGGCGGGCTGGACTCCCCCGGCGTCAAGATCGCTCCCGACCCGGTTCAGGCCTCGCCCCGGGGGTCAAGGAGGCCCGAGACGAGGCGACCTGGCTCCCAGCTTCGGGGACCCCCCAGGTCAAGGTACTCCGCGCCCCGCCGCCCCAAGTCGCCGGCCCCGCGCCGCGCGCAGCGAGTCATCAGAGGATCTCGGACGCGGCGGCAGAGCCGACCAGGGCCCCCATGGAGTTGGGGAGTTACCCCGCACCCCTAAAAGCCTCCACACACATTCCCCGTTGAGAGTACGCACTTCCCCGCGTCCCAGCGCCTCCGCGGTGAGTCGAGCCGCAGCGCTCTGGGTCGGTGAAGGTGGCTCAGCGCGGGCGCTCCAGTCCCGACGTTCCCGGGGCAGAGAGCGACGTCCGGGGACGCACGGGACGGGTGCGCCCAGCGGCCGGGGCTGCGCCGGCCGAGGCGAGCGGCGAGAGGGGAGCGCTCCGGCGTTCAGGCAACAGCTACCCCTAGTGGGAGAGCCGCCCGGGGCCGCCGCCGCCCCGCGCCCGCCGCCCCGCGCCCGCCGCGCCCAGCGCCCAGAGCGCTCCCAGCTCTGCTGGGGCGCAAGGACGGCGCTGCCTTCCCCGGGCCTCCGCGTTTCTGACGCCGGTCGCCAACCCGCCCGCTAGCCCTGCCCTCCGCACCTCCCCGCCGGGACCCGGAGGCCGCTGACCCGAGAGCTGCGGCGCAGAGCTGGGGCGCTATGGGACGGGGCGGGCGCGGCCCGCGCGGCGCGCGGCGGCCTCGGGCGACGGCGGGGGGCGCCGAGCGCGGTGTGCGTGGCGGGGCGGTGCGGGGGGCGGCCGTGTGCGAGGCGCGAGTGTGAGCGCGCGCGGGAGGCGGGCGGGCTCCGGGAGGCGAGCGGCGCCCGCGGGCGAACGCGGCAAGCGGCGGGGGCCCAAAGTTGCCTCCTTGCGGGCCGGCGTCCCCGGCGGGGCGGGAGCCGGGACCAGCGAAGCGGCGGCCGCCGACCCAGGCTCCGGCGGCACCTGGGCAGCGGCCCCGCACGAGCAGCAGCGGCGGGGGCGGCGTTGGCGGCGGCGCGCGGGAAGCGAACCGGAGCTCCGGCGCGGCGCGGCTGTCCGCCGGGGATCTCCGCTCAGGTGCGCGGCGAGGGGCGCGCGCGGGCCGGGGCCGGGACGCCGGGATCGGGGCCAGCTTGGTGCCTGAGCTAGCCGGAGGACCTCCGCCGCGGACTCCCGGGTCCCTGGTCCAGCTGTCTGACCCGCGCCGCCGCCGAGGTCTTGATCGCCCGTCCGGGCGAGCGGGCTTCGGGGCCCAGCCCCGCCCCTCTGGCCTCCGGGCCGGGCCGCCCCGCCTTCCAGCCGCTGGTGCTCGCCCTCGGCCGGCGATTTCTAAGGCCCTGGCCGCGCCGCGGGGTGATCCCTTCGGGCTCAAGTTGCAAGGGGGCGGGTCCCGGCCGGAGGTGGAGTCTCCCGCCAATTGATGCCTCGGCTATAAATTGAGCTCTCTGCACAGCCGAAGTCCAGATGCCTCGCCAGGCCGCCCCGCGGTGGGTGGTGGGGGAAGGTAGGGGGGCTCTGGGGGGCGCCGCCACCATGCTGCGCTCCCTGCTGCTTCACTCCCTGAGGCTCTGCGCCCAGACGGCCTCGTGCCTCGTGCTCTTCCCGCGCTTCCTGGGCACGGCCTTCATGCTCTGGTTGCTAGACTTCCTGTGCATTCGCAAGCATTTACTGGGCCGTCGACGCCGGGGTCAGCCGGAAATCGAAGTGGAGCTCAACAGCGACGGCGAAGAGGTGCCCCCCGACGACCCTCCTGTCTGCGTGTCCGATGACAACCGCCTGTGCACCTTGGCGTCGCTGAGGGCCGTCTGGCACGGCCAGAAGTTGGATTTCTTCAAGCAGGCGCATGAAGGCGGGCCGGCGCCTAACTCTGAGGTGGTCCTGCCCGACGGCTTCCAGAACCAGCACATCCTCGACTACGCCCGAGGAAACCGCCCGCTGGTGCTCAACTTCGGTAGCTGCACCTGACCACCATTCATGGCGCGCATGAGCGCCTTCCAGCGCCTGGTCACCAAGTATCAGCGCGACGTCGACTTCCTCATCATCTACATCGAGGAAGCGCACCCTTCCGACGGCTGGGTCACCACAGACTCTCCCTACAGCATCCCGCAGCACCGAAGCCTGGAGGACCGGGTCAGCGCCGCGCGCGTACTGCAGCAAGGGGCCCCGGAATGCGCTCTCGTGCTCGACACGATGACCAACTCCAGCAGCTCGGCCTACGGCGCCTACTTCGAGCGCCTCTACATCATCCAGAGTGGCACCATTATGTACCAGGGCGGCCGCGGCCCCGACGGCTACCAGGTCTCCGAGCTGCGCACCTGGCTGGAGCGCTATGATGAGCAGCTGCACGGCCCGCAGCCCCGTCGAGTGTAAACAACCGATGGACACGTGACTGAACTTGGCGGGCCATGCCTTCGACCCTTCGAAGCCCACGTGCAAACAACTCCCAGACAGGCTTGGAGTGGGCCCAGTGACACAGCTGAGCTGAGCCATGCATCGCCGTCTGAGTCTGCCCTCTCAGCCAAGCCACCTGAAGGCTCCCTTCCACCTCCCGAGACTCTGCTTTCGACTGTCCCTCGCCTGTACTTGCTTGGCTTGTTCTAAATCCCCTTCTGAGGGTGGAGGCAGCGCCGCCCTTGCCTGTGTGCCCCTGGACTTGTGCTCGCAGAGGCCCCCTGCCACGGCTCTCACACGCCCTCCCCAGAAGAGAAGAGCCAGCGTGCCTTTAAGCAGGCTCGCTGGCCCAGCGCAAAGAGACTTAGGCTGCGCCCGCGCGCCCTGGGCGCAGCTGGGTTCCAGCAGCGCGAGCCGCTCGCCTTAGTTGCCTGGCACCCACACCTGTCGCGCACGCGCGCGCGCGGGGAAGGGATACCCTGCTGCTTTTTGTGTCTGTGTCTTGTTGCTGCCTTGGGGGAGGATGCTTGGGGTGGGGAAGGGTGGGCAGGGTTATTTCCCCCTCTTAGTTTGGGTGCTCACGAGCCCCACTGCTGATGACGAGCTGTCTCTAACTGGCCTCGACCACGAGCTGGTTCTGATTTGCAGGAGGCTCGCAGCAGCACCTAAGACAAGAGGGGAAAGTGCTCTGGCTTTCCATGAGGAAACCACATCAACGGGGTGGGAGAGGGAGGTTGAGGGACTGCTTAGGGACAAAGAAAGACCAATTAGGAGGCGGGGTTCACGGCGCCCCGGGCAGAGGGAAGGGGCCGGGGCTCCTGCGACCCGGGGTTCGAGTGGCGGAGTCCGGAGAATAAAGATGAGGGGCGAGCCTGGGAACCCCGAAAGAGGGGTCTCCCAGACAGAGCTGCTGACTGCGGGGCCGGAAGGGGCGGGGGGACCTGATGTGAAGGCTATTTAGTGAGTGTTTTGCTGGGAACGTTCCCTGTATATAAACTTCTTTTACACTACAATAATAAAGGCTTGAAGTAAATTGCTTTCGGGTTGCCCTTGGTCCCTTTATTTTGTTCTTCCCTCTGAATAGCGGCAAGAATTAAACACAAATCTCTCCCTCGCGTCCCCATAGTGACCCTAGGGGGAAGGGTGGAGAGAAAGAACCTCCGCCAGCGGGGGTGCTGGAGGGGAATGAAGAAGGAAAGAGGGTATGTGCCGACGCCCGGGATGAGCACAGGCCTGGGGTGGGGGACCCGAGGTGTTGAGAAGAGCGGAGATGTGGAGCCCGGCGGGGTCCCCAGGGAGGCGGGAGAGGCGGCGAGGCCCGCACTTGCTGCCGCGCGCGCGCGCGCGCGCGCGCACGCACGCAAGCTATGACAGCTGACCCTGCAGCCGCCCATCTAACTTCTCCCGGCGACCGTCGGTGTGGAGGCGGGGGATACGGAGCGAGGCAGGGCCCGGGGGCTTTGGACCAGGTTGGGCTGGTCTCACGCCCACCACGGGCGCTTCAGCACACCTGGCTCCTCCCTAAGCCACTTCCAGCACCTCCTTGCTCCCTCGCGCGCTCCTCAAACCCGCAAAATCGTCTCCCCCACCCCTCCGATCCCCGCCGGTCTGCTGTGGGGGTCCCCCCAGGAGGCGCCATGGAAAAGCGCAAGGTGGGGGAGGGCGGGGAGACCGGGGAAGGAGAGGCGGCCTGCAGCGCCATCACTCCAGCAGCAGCTCCTACCGCGGGGCGGGGGTGGCTGGAGGCCGCCCCCCCGCCCAGAACACCCCCTCCTCCGCTTCCCCAAGTTCGAGCCAAACCTCATCACCACCCCACCCCCCCCACAAGGCGCTCAGGGCTGGGAAGCGGAGGAGAGCGAGGTGGCCGAGCCGAGAGAGACGAAAGAGGGATGGCGGTGGCCGGCACCCAGGCTGGGAGAGGCGGGGGTCTTGGCGTTTGGCACAGAGGCCCCCCGCCCCCCTCATTCCGGGCCAGGCGCCCCCTCGCAGTCCCTGCCCCCAGCCACCCACGCACCCCCCGCTCGCGTGTTGCTCGCTAGGTGAGGACGATGCCGGGAGCGCGAGGTTAGCTGGTCTCCACCTCCCAGTGCCGGTGACGCCTTGAGCAGAACAGTGGGTGGGGGGTGGGAGAAACAGAGAAAGGAGAGCTGAGGCGGGAGCCCGGGGACCAGGAATCGGGGGAGCCGAGCCGCCGCACTTCCTCATCCCGGGGACCCAGGACAGTCCCGAGCCCGGGATGGGGAGGCGGGGATGGGCGGGGGGCGGTTTCTGTGAGCGCCTGGGTCAAAGTGCGCGCGCGCGTGAAGGGGGAGCCGGGGAAGGTCGGGGCGGGGGGCGGGGTGGTCTGCGGGACCGAGGGTCCAAGCAGGCTGGCGGCAGGACGGAGCCCCAGCTCCACCTACGCTGCCTCCAGTCCCGCGCCCAGCCCCCACGCCGCTCCTCCGTGAAACTTTCTGAAACTGACGCCTTGAGCTGGGATTTTTTTTTTTTTTTTGCTTTAAAAGTATTTACATTGAAAAAGCTACTTTTAAGAAACAAGAAAAAATTGGCACAGATGGTGTTTCTGCATCTCCTCCCATCCCCCTCCTCCCGCGCTCTTCGTCTCACCCCGAAACTCCCAAGATGAATATTGAGCCAGCGGCGGGGTTGCCGGGTGAACTCCGGCGCGCACAGCCGGGAGGAAGCGCAGGGAGACCCCGGACGGCGCGGAGCCGCCGCAAGGCCACCCCTGGGGGCCGGGGTCGCTGCCGGTCCCAGTCCTCCACCTGGGGGTCTAGTTGGAGGCGCTGCGCGCTCCCCTCCGAGCCTCCTCCGGCTTCTGGCACCAAAACCCCTAGCGCGCGGCGCTGGGACCTGCGGCTCCTGCCTCGGCCCGCGCGGCCTGGCGCGCTCGCCTCTCCTGGGCGCCCCAGCATCCACCCCTTCCTCCTTTCTCTTCTCTGGCCTCCCTGTCTCCCTTCCTCCCCTTCATCTTTCCGTTTCTTTCTCGCTCTTCCCTTTCCCTCCTTTTCTGGTTCCTTTATTTTCTCCCATTTCCTTTAAAATCTCCCCTTACAAAAAGAACGCACGCTCATTGCCAAAAACAGAGAAGTCCTGAGACAGCCAACCCTAGGTAACCTCTCCGTGTGTGCACTTTCTCACTTGCCTCTCCCATTCACCCACCCTTGTAAAGCCAGCGAAGGATTATCCTTCTATAGGCTGGCATTAACTTTTGACTCCCTGGCACCTCTCTCTCCACGATCCCTGCCCCTTTCCACGTCAGTAAATGCGTATTGGGTGACCTCAGGCCAAGGATGGCTCCATGGGTGCCCCAGGTGTCAGGGATGTTGTTTCATTTTATAAACATTCTTCATGAGGTGCTCAGGGCTCTACACCCCTCTGCCCCATGAGCACATTTCTTCGAGTGAAATTGCTAGACACACGCACGCCTGTGTCTGTTTTGCCACATTTTGCTAAACTGCCTTCCCGAAAACCTATTTGATTTTATTGTTTTGTATTTTCCCAGTGCTCTCTCTCTCTTCCTTATTTTGAACTGGAAACTATGAAGATAAGACATAAATGCATTTTCAATATTAAATTTTAAATACGGGGGGGGACACAGAGCACAAAGTGTCAGGCTTGCTTAGAGCAAGCGGTCTCACACTGCATTTCAGATCCCAGCAGCGGCTCCTGAAATCAACTTACCAGATCAAGTCAGGCATCCTGAAGAACCGAAATGGAAGACATGCAATGTAAATGCCAGCGTTCACGTCATCTAAGTTAACTGTGGCTTCCTGAAACCTTTGTGCGTGTGCGCGTGTGCACGCACGTACGGACAGGCACGTGCACTGTGGCTGGTGTGAAGTGCGGCTCTCCTGAGGGATCCAGAATGTTTGGAAAGGTTCGACAGCCACCCCCAAGCGCCCCAGGCCCTCCTCCTCGGGAGCGCCCCTGTGGACTGTTTCGTGTGCCTCCTTCCAGTCTCCACTTCACCTGCTGACGGCCCTACCCGAGCACGTCCTCAGCTCTAGTCTCCACGGCGCTGTCATCGAGATCACGCTGCGGCGTGTTCGGTGATCACCCCACCCGCCCCCACAGTTTCCATGCCATTTCCTATCCTGGCATCCTCGGCCTGGCCATCCGTCTAGTCTGAGCAGGTCTCTGCCTGCAGAGTAACTGGTGCCAGGCACCGTCCGGATGTCTGAGTGCCCCCCTTCCCGCCCCCAGAAGGAACTCATCTCTGCCTTCAAGGAATGCTCAGAGGAGTGGGGAGGAGGGGAAGGAGACAGTCATCTAACCATCACCAGCCTCCTCATCATTAGTACTTTCAAGGCCCATGTCAGCTTAGCTCACCGTTTAGCCCTAAGCAGTGGAGGGGGGGCATGATAAGAGTTCTAGAGGGTCTTATTTACTCCCTTGAAGACACAAATGCCTCCTCCAGGAAGACAAGGAAGGAAGGACATCCTTGGTGGAGGGTACTGCCAGTGCAGAGCCAAGCAGGCCTAAAAAGTGCAAATTGTGTTCAGAACACAATACCTCTTGGTATTTACCAGACAGAAATAAACTGTTGGGCAAAGGGCTAGGTAAGTACCAACAGGTCCATGGCTTCCTGTTTATATTACCCAGGCATCCATCTGCAGAGAAGTGACCTTCCCAGAGGTGGGACTACCCACACGTACCACAGGGAGAAGTGACATCTGTGTGTTTGATCTAGGGGCCAGGCACTGGGCTAAGGGCTTCATCAGAATTATTTGCTCTGGTCATCCTCATCTCCCTCTTTAAAAAAGAATATTTATTTATTGGGCGATGCGGGGTCTTCGTTGCCCTGTGGCTTTTCTCTAGTTGCAGAGAGCAGGGCTCCCCGCTAGTTGCAGGGGCTGCTGTGGCGGGCTCTCTCGTTGCAGAGCACGCGCTCTAGGGTGCTCAGGCTCCCGGAGTTACGGCTCCCAGGCTCTAGAGCACGGGCTCAGGAGTTGTTCAGTCATTAGCCCCATTTCAGTGATGGAGACATTGAGACTTGGCACGGGTGAAGCAGGTTGGCCCGGTGCGTTATGGGCTGAATTGTGTCGACCGCCGAAAGTCATATGCTCAAGTCCTGGCCCTAGTCCCTCAGAATGTGACTGTATTTAAAGACAGGATCTTTAAAGAGGTTATAAGTGAGTATGGGCTTCCCTGGTGGCTCAAACAGTAAAGAATCCACCTGCAACATAGGAGACCCGGGTTTAATCCCTGGGTCGGGGAGATCCCCTGGAGAAGAAAATGGCAACCTGCTCCGGTATTCTTGCCTGGAGAATCCCATGGACAGAGGAGCCTGGCGGGCTACAGGCCATGGGGCTGCAAAGAGTCAGACATGGCTGAGCGACTTACACTGACTCAAGTTAGCATGGGGTCATTGGGGTGGGCCCTCTTCCGATCTGACTGGTGTCCTTATGAGAAGAGGAAGTCAGGACACAGACACGCCCAGAGGGACGACCACGTGAGGATGGAGAAAGAAGATGTCCATCATAAAGCCGAGAAGAGAGGCCTCAGGAGAAACCAGCTCAGCTGAGAACCTTTGTCTCAGACTGACAGCCTTCAAAACTGTCAGGAGCAGAGATTCCTGCCATTTAAAGCCTTCAGTCTTCGGTGCTTGGTGATAGCGGCCCTAGACGTGAGAGACAGGGCTGTGGACTGGAAAGCAGCTTTCACCACCGGCCTCCCTGACCCTGGGGTCTAACGTCAGGCTACACAGAGTCTCTCTCGGTGGCTAAATGATCCAGGACCTTGACCCTCCCCACACAGACCGTTTCTTCCCTCTGCAGCGACAGGAACACGATGCTCTTGTAGGACAGTGGGTCTGAATTGGGCTCTTTTTTTTTTTTTTTTTAATATCTGCAGAGAAACACACACATGCAGCTCTGGAAAAATCTCCCCCGAGGAATTCACAGTAGCTGTCTCTGTGTGGGCGAGATTATGAGTGTTTTCTTACTTTCTTCTTGGTGCTTGTCTGGAGCCTGTGATTTTTCTGTAGTGAACATGTATTGCTCTTATGACAGAAAAATAGGGTTTAAAACAGCAAAAACAGTGGCTGTAGCAAGGAGGAACCCAGAGATCAGGGCAGAGAGGGGTTCTGGGTGGAGATGGGGAGTCCTGGACCAGACTCAGGGGTGGGAGGTGGGGACGCTGGGAGGGTTTGGTGTGGGGTGGTGCTGAGAAAACAAACATTTGAAAGGGAGAAAGGGAATGGGGTTGCTGAATAAAGGACATCAGTTAATTTGAATTTCAGGCAAGCAACAAATAATGTTTTAGTAAAAGTATGTACCAAATAATGCATGGATATACTTATACTAAAAAATATTATTCATTGTTTATCTGAAGTTCAAATTTAACTGGACATCCTGGGTTGTTTGTTTTTCTAAATTTGATGGTCCTGGGACTTTCTCCGTGGTCCACTGGTTAAAATTTCATGGCCGCGATGCAGAGGGCGTGGGTTCTAAGATCCTGTATGTGGCACGATGCAGCCAAATCATCATTTTTAGGACTTCCCTGTTGGTCCGCCTGCCACTGCAGAGGACACGGGTTCAATCCCTGGTCTGGGAAGATCCCACATGCCGTGGAGCTGCTAAGCCCGTGTGCCACAAGGACTGAAGCCTGTGGGCTGCAACTACTGAAGCCCAAGCACCCTAGGGCCCTTGTTCCACAACCAGAGAACCGCCTGCAGTGAGAAGCCCCCACACCACAATGAAGGGCAGCCCTCGCTCACCACAGCTAGAGAAAGCCTGCATGCGGCCGGAAAGACCCAGTGCAGCCCAAAGTAAAATGAGTGAATGAATCTTTAAAAATAGTGATAGTAATACTATTTCTTTAAAAAATTAACTTGACAGTCCTGGGGGAAGGAGGTGGTGATAATGATGCTGACAACAATGCAGTCTCTCCGGGCCAGTCAGGGGCAGACTCAGAGCTCAACGTGAGACCGCGGTCTCTGAGACCTGGAGTTCCACCTTCCACAGCCCGCTGGGCCTCTGTGACCAGACAGAAGCTCCCAGATTCCCCACGTACCTGGCGACCTGCAGCCAAGGAAGAAAGGACCAGCAGTTTTGCCAGCTGGGTCATCTGCGGGGCCCGGAGCAAAAGGAAAATGCAGAACCCTTTGTTCAAAATGCAGGAAGCTTCGTGCCAGCTGTTGTTCGTCGCTCAGTCGTGTCCGACTCTCTGCTTCCCTGTCCTTCACTGTCTCCCGGAGTTAAGGTGCAAAATAACAGGCTGTTTCCTTTCTTCTGCTGGCACCTCAGCTTGTGCTGTTTATTTGTTACTTAATGTCATTATCAGTAAAGAAAAATTAGCGTTTTGAATTGTGTGTTATCAGGGTTCTCCAGAGAAATAAAGCCAAGGGGAGAGAGGGAGAGAGATTTAACTCTAAGGAACTGGCTTATGTGATCATGGAGGCTGAGAAGTCCACAATTTACCACGGGCAAGCCAGAGACCAGGAGAGCCAGTCATGTGTTAAGTTCTAGTCCAAATCCGAAGGCTCAAGACCCAGGAGAGCTGATGGAGTAAGTCCTGGTGTGAGTGTGAGTATTCTGAAGGCAGAAGATGGATGTTCCAGCCCCAAGACAGTCAGGCAGAACGAGTGGATTCTCCCTCCCTCCATCCCTTACGTCCTGGTCAGGCCCCCAGCTGATCCGACAAGGCTCGCCCACATTGGGAGAGCAATCTGCTTTTCTTAGTCCATTCAGATTCCATTGTTACCCTCATCCACCGCACAGACTCTGGAATCATGTTTGGCCAAATGACTGGACACCCCACAGCCCTGTCAAGTTGACTGATAAAGTTGACCTTTTCAAATTTTAAGCATGTTTACCATTCATTTTTCCAGTTTTAAATGCAAGTATCAGAGCACTTGGGGTTTCACAGGTGGTAAAGAACCCACCTGCCAATGCAGGAGACATAAGAGACACAGGTTTGATCCCTCGGTTGGGAAGATCCCCTGGAGGAGAGCATGGCAACCCACTCCAGTATTTTTGCCTGGAGAATCCCACGGACAGAGAAGCCTGGCGGGCTACGGTCTATAAGGTCACAAAAGAGTCGAACACAACCGCAGTGACCTAGCACACATGTACCCATAAGAGCATTTACTTCGTAACACAGAAGCACTGACGTACCCTTCTCCAGGGGGTCATCCCAATCCAGGGGTCAAACCCAGGTCTCCTTCTTTGCAGGCAGATTCTTTACCATCTGAGCCACCAGGGAAGCCCTCTTTCACTTTCAAATGTGTGTTGGTGGCTGAGTCATCTCCGACTCTTTGGGACCCCAGGGACTGTAGCCCACCAGGCTTCTCTGTTCATAGGATTTCCTAGGCAAGAATCCTGGAGTGAGTTGCCATTTCCTCCTCCAAGGGATCTTCCTAACCTAGGGATTGAACCTGGGTCTCTTGCTTTTGGGGCAGATTCTTTACCACCTGAGCCACCTAGGAAGGCCTCTTTCACTTTCATGAGAGCATTTAATCCACAACACATAGTCACTAAAATGACACAATTCGTATTTCGTAGGTCAGACCTGCACCTATGTTTCATCCTCGCCCGCTCGGTGGAAATACTGCGCAAAACTGACTCAGCTGTTTGCATTGCACTTCGTGCCCCATGTTTGAAGGACAGGCTGCTGCTGAGGAAGGCAGGGTGGCAGGGAATGGAGCTGTAGGCACCTGATCGCCCACCACCCTCCAGGCCATGGTTTTCAGGGCAAGTGAACAGCTTCCAAACACAGGTACCAGCATCCTCCTTGCTCTGAGTGCGACTCCGCCCCCGGGAGCTGCGGACCCCTGCGATCCTCTGCCCCCTGCATCACGAATGCCTGGTGGGAACTTGGCGGCCAGGAGCAGGGCGGCACGATCCCCATTTCCTCTGCTCACGCATGCTCCCCAGTCCCTTCCAGTTTCACTGAGTCAGTATCCTAAATAATCTATAATGGAAAATAATTTCAAAACAATCTATGTGCATCCATATAACTGAATCACCTTCCTGTGCACTGAAACACTGTACGTCGACCATACTTCAATAAAATAGATACACATTAAGAAAAAGACACAATGCAAAGACCAAATGCCCAAGAATTTCAGCGTGTATCTTTTCCTAGATTTCATTTGTAAGTGGCGTCATATGATATTCGTCTTTGCCTGACTTACTGCAGTTCGTATGACCAGCTCTAGGTCCATCCAGGCTGCTGTAAGTGACATGATCTCATTCTTTTTAAAGGCCGAGTAATATTCCATTTTGTATATATGTGTATATGTCTGTATACACATCACATCATTTTTATCCACTTTGTCAATGGATATTTGGGTTGCTTCCATGTTTTGGCCATTGTAAATAGTGCTGCAATGAACACTGGGGTGCATGCATCTTTTTGAATTATGATATTTTCCCAGATAGGTGCACAGGAGTGGAATTGCTAGACTGTATGATAGTTCTATGTTTAGTTTTTCGAGGAATCACCGAACTGTTCTCCACAGTGGCTGTACCAATTTACATCCCCACCAATACTGTCGGAGGGTTCCCTTTTCTCCACACCTTCTCCAGCATTTATTATTTGTAAACATTTTGATGATGGCCATCTGACTGGTGTGAGGTGATACTTCATTGTGGGTATCACTTATTTACAAAACAGAAATGACATAGAAAACAAACTTATGGTTACCAAAGGGGAAGGAAGAGGGATAAATTAAGAGCTTGGGATTAACAGATACATACTACTATGTACAGAATTGGTAAACAATAAGGACCTACTGTAAAAATCAGGTAACTACACTCAATATCTTGTAATATACTATAATGGAAAGAGTCTGAAATGCATATATATATATTCATTTATGTATACGAGTCACTGAATCACTTTGCTATATACCTGAAACTAACACAGCATTGTAAGTCATAAGTCATCTACACTTCAATTTAAAAAAAAAAAATAAAAAGAACTTCAAGACAGTGACCACAGAGCACTGAGTCCAGTGTGGGGACCTTTGAACAAGGGGATCCTGCCGAGGACCTGCGCCCAGGAAGGGGATTCCAACGGCCAGAGTCAAGGGCTCTGAGACCCTCCGGGCCAGCCTCCTCATTGCACCCTGGCCCAGACCTGCACACGCTCCTCTCATTGGCACACGCAGACACACACAAGCCACATGCCCACACTCAGACACACAAGCCGTGGGTCCCAGGAGGGGGGTTGGCTGTTCGGGGTATAAGACAGTGGACCGAGTTATAGTTGCGCTCGGTTCTCCAGGAGGAGAGGTTAGGTAACGTCCTGGGGACACATACTTTTGATCCCCCTGCACTTGGCCACCTCTCTGGGGACCGGCCCTACGGGCTGCTTGCTCATCCCAGGCCGGGCGCTGTGAAGATGGCAGGGGGACACTCGCCATCACGTTGTGCTAGGACCCTGCTGGCTCAGGGAGGCCTCGGGCTGAGGCAGAGCCGAGGGCGGTGGAGGGGTGCGGTGTCAGGGCAGGGGAGGAACCCATGCAAAGGCCAGGAAACCGCACAGCCCCTCGCTCAGCCAGAAACACAGGGCAGCTGTGTGAGAGAGTGTGCCCAAGGGTGACCGCGCACCTCCCCTCTCCAGACCCTCAGTGAGCCCCCCTGTACGAGGCCTGTACGGGGCACAGGGAGGGCCTAGCCCCGCCCTCACAAAGCAATCAGGTAAGTGGGAGAAACAGAGACCACCAACCAGCGCTGAAAGCCTGGGAGGCGGGAAGCCCTAGGTGGGACATCAAGGAGGGCTGCCTGGAGGAGGTGTATCATGAAGGACTGGGAACTCAGGTGGTAGCTCGGGGATGGAAAAAAATGACATGTGCAGAGCCTTGGCAGCGAGGACAATCTGGCAGGTTTGGGCAAAGGCAGCAAAGTCCACGAAGCCAGGAAGGCGCAGGCAGGGATGAAAGCGAGGCTGGAAGGCCCTTTGTGGTGCTGATGTTTTACCCTGAGGCCCTGGGGAGGGACAGGGAAGTGTCACATGGTGGGTAGAGGGGCTGGGGGACAAGCCTCCATCCAGGCCCAGGGCTTGGGATAGCTGTCTTTGGAAAAGCATCCTGGCACAACCACGGGAATGGAATAGAGCAGCTTATAATGTGATCACAAAAAAAGTAAGACGACACCCCGGGAGAGACCAACAGACCCCAGAACTTAGAGAGAGGCTGGTGTTCTGGGGGGCCATGACATACACTGCAGGGGTGTCTGCAGTCAGTGGGTCCTCAGGATTGTCCATGGGATTCTCCAGGCAAGAACACTGGAGTGGCTTGCCATGGCCTCCTCCGGGGGATCTTCCCCACTCAGGGATCGAACCCGCATCTCCTGTGTCTCCTGCATCAGCAGGCGAGTTCTTTATGGCTGAGCCACCTGGGGAGCCTGTCCCTGTTCTGCACCTACACAAAAATAAGTTGCCCGTGGGCTAACGCTCAGCACGGAAAGCAACGAGGTACAACTTTGGGAAGAATATGTCTCTGCCATAATGAGATGCCTCCTCACCCCCGTTAGCGTGGCTACTATTTTTAAAAAAGAAGAAAAGTAACAAGTGTTGGTGAGGGGTGTGCAGAAACTGGAATCCTTGTGCTCTGCCGGTGAGAGTGTAAAATGGTTGCAGCCACTACGGGACGTCCTCAGAAAGTTAAATGCAAAATTACCATTTGATCCAGCAATTACACTGCTGGGTACACACTCAAAAGAATGGAAAGCAGGCTCTTCTAAGAGATACTTTTACACTCATGTTCAAACCAGCATTATTCACAGTAGCCAAAAGACAGAAACAACCCAAGTGTCCATGGATGGGCTTCCCGGGCGGTGCAAGTGGCGAAGAACCTGCCTGCCCACGCAGGTTAGACAAGAGATGTGGTTCAATCCCTGAGTCAAGAAGATGCCCACGAAGGTTAGACATGAGAGATGCGGGTTCAGTCCCTGAGTCGAGAAGACGCCCTGGACGGGGGCATGGCAAGCCACTCCAGTATTCTTGCCTGGAGAAGCCCATAGACATTGGAGCCTGGAAGGCTGCAGTCCATGGGGTCGCAAAGACTTGGACATGACTGAAGTGACTTAACGTGCACGTGCATGGATGGAGGAACGGATAAACAAAATGCAGTCTCTACTGAAATGGAATATTACTCAGCCTTAAGAAGGAAGGGCTTCCCTGGTAGCTCAGTTGGTAAAGAATCCACCTGCAATGTGGGAGATCCCGGTTCGATTCCTGGGTGGGGAAGATCCCCTGGAGAAGGGACAGGCTACCCACTCTAGTGTTCTTGGGCTTCCCTTGTGGCTCAGCTGGTAAAGAATCTGCCTGCAATGCAGGAGACCTGGGTTCGATTCCTGGATCAGGAAGATCCCCTGGAGAAGGGAACGGCTAAACACTCCAGTATTCTGGCCTAGAGAATTCCATGGACCGTCTATCGGGTCACAAAGAATCAGACACGACAAAGTGATTTTCACTTCACTTCACTTCAAGAAGGAAGGACATTCTTCCTTCCTTCCTATGGACACAGGCCACAGCCTGGATGAAACTTGAGGTCATTATTCTGAGTGAAATAAAGCCAGTTACAAAAGGACAGATGTTTTATTTCACTCATATGATGCCCCTAGAGGAATCAAATTTATAGAGACAGGAAGTAGAACGGTGGGTGCCCGGGGCTCAGTGGAGGGATCAATGGAAATAGCATTTTAACAGGTGCAGTGTTTCAGTTGTGCAAGATGAAAAGCATTCTGGGGACGGATGGTGGGGATGGTTGCTCATCACGGGGATTGTGTTTAATGTCACTGGATTACACACAGGAAAATGGTTTAAAATGGTCAATTTTATGTTATGTATACTTTACCGCAATTTTAAAATATGCATATAATGTATTATTGTTGTCGTTTAGTCCCTAAGTCGTGTCCGGCTCTTTTGCCACCCCATGAACTGTAGCCTGTCGGGCTCTGTCCAAGGGATTATTCAGACAAGAATACTGGAGTGAGTTGCCATTTCCTCCTCCAGGGGATTTTGCCAACCCAGGAATCAATGCTGTGTCCCCTGCATTGGCAGGTGGACTCCTTACCACTAAGCCACCTGCCATTTTTTTTTTTAAAGAATATATGGCAACCCACTCCAGTACTCTTGCCTGGAAAATTCCATGGATGGAGAGGCCTGGTAGGCTACAGTCCGTGGAATCGCAGAGTCGGACACGACTGAGCAACTTCACTTCACTTCACTTATGCTCTAAGGATAGAGAAGATTCTCCTATTTTAAAAAAAGATAAAGAAAGAATAAAGGAAATGTTGCTTTGTGGAAAAATAAAAAAATACTCTCTGTAACCGAAGATGTAGTGAACTAAGCTGACCCTTGTCTTGGTGTTCATGCCTCCCCCTCCAGACCTCCCGCAGTGAACTCCCTGTAGAGGCTGAGGCTGGGAGACAGCACAGTTGTCTTGGGAGGCCTCTGCCTCTCTTTGCCCCTTGAAGCCTCAGGGTGGCAACGGTTCCTGGTGCTGACAGCCTGGGGCACCCCACTGTTCCCTGGTGGTTTCTCTGCACCTCACGAAACAGTCCTCTGGTTTGGGGGTGTGCGTTGTTTCCTGCTGGCACCCTGGCTGTTTATTAAAAAAAAAGGACAAAGCAGGCACTGAACCTATTTGTAGCCCATACAGCCAAGAGAACAAGGAACTTCCACGTGCAGTAGACAGCCGGACAGAGAGAGGCGACTGGAGGCTGCCGGAGGCGGAAGGAAGACGGCAGCGACCACGTGTGGCAGACCACTTACAATAATGGGGCAGAGACCACGTTATTCTGCCCACCACTCACCTCCGTGATGGGCAGAATAATGCTCCCAGGGATGCCCACGTCCTAAGCCCTAGACCCCGTGGATTGGTCCCCTTCCATGACAACACAGACTCTGCACATGTGATGAAGTGAAGGACCTGGAGGTTGGGGAGATGATCCTGGAAATTTTCTCACTGGAGCCAAAGTCATCTCAAGGTCCCCACAAGAGGGTCCGAGGAGAGAGGGACTGGAAGACGCCAGACGGCTGACTTTGAGAAGGAAGGAAGGGGCCCTGAGCCAAGGAGTGCAGACAGCTCTAGAAGCTGGAAAACGCAAAACCGAAGACAGAGTCTCCCACAGAGCCTTCGGAAGGAGCACAGCCCTGCCGACACCTTCATCTCAGACCAGTGAGACCGGAGCCAGACTGCCACCTCCAGAACTACGGCAGGACAAAAGCGCACCGTTTGGGGCCCCTAACTGTGGTATTTGCCATAGCAGCACCAGGAGAATATGCATCTTCACTAGGAGCCAGGGAGATGGAGCCAAAACATCAAAGCCACACCCCTTCCCACCTAGGCTGTCAACACAGAAAGGTGCCCAGAGAACCTGTGACTGGCTCACTGGTGTGTTGGGAGACAAAGGTGGCGACTGCCCAGCTCTGCGCGTGTGATAAAGTCACTCAAGTATGCATTTTAAAGTGGTTGATTTTATGTTCTGTGAATTGCATCTCGATTTTAAAAAATGGTGTGGAACGTCCCTGGTCTTAACAGTGGTTAAGAGTTCACCTGACAACGCAGGGGGCGTGGATTAGGAAGAATTCCACATTTCATGGGGCGACTAAGCCCACGCACAACCGCTGAGCCTGTGCGCCTGCAGAGCCTGTCTCCCAAACAGGAGAAGCCTACACGACGGGAAGCCCGCGGTCTGCTCGCTGTAACTAGGGAAAGCTGGCGCAGAGCCAGGAAGACTCCACACAGCCCCCTCCCCCAAACATGATGTGGACTGGAAAAAGCGAGCGGTGGAGGGTGTGCACAAAACTGTGCCGTGTATGTGAGACGCGCGCAAGTGATCCAAGATAAACCTGGGGACACGCACACGGGGACGCTCAGGAGAGGCGCGTGGCCTTTAAAAGGGCATCCTCTCCGGGGAAAGGTGACGGGCTGGGTTCTGAAAGAGGGCAAAGGGGATCTGGCTGTAATTAATGTTGATTTCGTGTTTAAAAACCAAAAACAAAGGTTGCTATGTGTTGAAACCAGCCATGGTCGTGGTTATTTTTTTCTCTTTATTTTTCATAACATGGAAAGCAGAGCACACTGCCCTACTGCATTTCACTTCTTAAAACAGGTGAGAGAGAAATAAGTCCTCAGCGTCAAGGGGGCTTGAGATGGGGTGACATTGATCTCTTGAGACGCCATCCCTGGGGACCCTCTGGATCCAGGGCCTGGCTGGAGCAGACACACAGGAGCCGGCATGTAACAGCTGAGCACCTCTAGGTACCACTTTGCACAGACCTCCTAAAAGCATCTTAACAGCGACACTCCCATTTTGCAGGTGGGAAGACTGAGGCTCCATTGCCTAGCTAGCAAGAGGCAGAGTCAGGATACCACCCCAGGCTGTCAGGCTCCCAGGGGTGGGCTTCCCTGCCTTTACTACCCTGTCTAATGTACCTGAACATCACCCCATCACGTCCAAGTGACCGTGGCCTGGGCTACTCTAGCCCCCGCCTCAGGGACGGCACTTCCTGTCCAAAATACAGACCACACTCCCCAATACTTCATTTCTACAAGCTTCCAGCACCCAACCTTGGACGAGTCAAAGGAAAAGGGAGGTGAATGCCCACAACTCCTGGGGCCCCCCAGATAGCATGGCTCCACCGCACCCTTGACACTGGTCCAGACCACTCTGCACCGTGACCCCCGAGCACCCTGTGCTAGGGTGATACCAAGTACAGCCGTGGGTAAGGGGGAGTTTCAGCCCACTTCTCCAAACCTGGGGGGAGGGCCACTGAGCTGCTTCCGCCCCTGCCACTGCTGAGTGAAGTGGTCCCCGATCTCCTCGCAGGAAAGAAAGCCACCCGGGGCTCAGGACTCCAGTGGGGCCCGCGTGGGCCTCAGGGATAAGCCAGGTGTGGGGACAAGAGGAAACAAGGGCCTCCGCTTTCGGAAGCCCCCAGCACATCTGCACAAGCTCGGGATGAAAATCTCAAGGTGCAGGTAGTTATCATTTCCCCAGACCTTGGGTTTCCTCCTCACTGAAATGAGGTGGTATGCCTGCCTCATTGCCTGGGTTTGGATAGAAGGTGCCTGTCAGAGGGCCAAGACTCAACGAATGGTGGTTGGTGGTGATATCTTTAGATAAATATATCTAGGTGATATTTCTAATCTAGAAGAGGGACTTCTTTGGAAGTCCAGTGATTAAAATTCCACGCTTCCTATGCAACAGGCACAGGTTCTATCCCTGGTCAGGGAACTAAGATCCCACATGCCAATAAATAAAGACATAAAATAAAATTGTTTAAAATAAAGAAATATCTAGAGTAGTAAACGAATAAATAGAATCCTGGGTTGGTCACGCAAGCTTTTGCCACCACTAACATCAGTCTGACGAGCTCCTCTCTCCCCTAGACTCAGTGTTTCCATCTGTGCAACGGGTGGGCACACATCCTGGAGCCAGAGGCGCTGACATCCCCTTTCCCGGCCAGACCAGCTGCTCCAGGGGCCCCAGGGGGCCTCTCAGCTAGAAACACGTGCTCTTGGTTCCAAGCCTATTGCAGGGGCGTGTCTCCAGGGCAGCTCCTAGAGAGCTGGATGTCCTGGTTTAGGAGACAGGGCAGCCCCAGGGGCTTGGGAGGAGAGCCACAGACCCAGACCTGGGGTCTCGGCCCACAGACAACCTTGCAGCTGCCCCCGATCAGCAAACAGCACAGAGCCCCGGGGAGCCGGTCTCCTGCAGCAGGGCTTCCAGCCGTGAAGTGTGGGGGCTCAGCCTGCCGGGAAGCAGCAGAGGCGGAATTTGAACTCGAGGCTGTGGACCGCCCGGGGCAGCCCTCTCCCCTTCTCCCCTTTTCACCTGCAGGTTGTCCCACCACTTAGGAGCAGTGTGACCAAGCAAGCGCTGTTTTCTCCCTGGGCCTCAGTTCCCTGATTTGTAAGAAGGATTTTTCTATTTGTAAAGATGACCTCCCTTATACATGGAATCTAAAAAGAAATGATATCAACGAACTTACTCACAAAACCGAAAGAGACTCACAGACTTAAAGAACAAACTTCTGGTTAGCCGGGGGGAAGGATGGAGGGAAGGGATATTCAGGGGATTTGGGATGGACATGAACACACACTTCTGTATTTAAAATGAATAACCAACAAGGACTGACTGTGTAGCACAGGGAACTCTGCTCAATGTTATGTGGCAGCCTGGATGCGAGGAGAGTTTAGCAGAGAATCAGGTCAGTTCAGTTCAGTCGCTCAGTCGTGTCTGACTCTTTGCACGCCAGGCTTCCCTGCCCATCACCAACTCCCGGAGCTTGTTCAAACTCATGTCCATCGAGTCGATGATGCCATCCAACCATCTCATCCTCTGTTGCCCCATTCTCCTCCCGCCTTCTCCTAGAGGAGAATGGATACATGTATATGCATGGCTGAGTCCCTTTGCTGTCCATCTGAAACTATCACAACATTGTTAATCGGCTATAGCCCAATATAAAATAAAGTTTAAAATATATGTATGTATATCTTATTTGTAAAAATAAAATTCTTCTTTGCTAAAAAATAGTAAAAGTAGCACCTACATCAGAGAGTTCTTGTGATGGACTTGATGAAGCTTGACAGTGCCTAGACACAGTGCCTGAAGGGGGTGTTGCTATTTTGTGCCTTCAGCGTTACTGCTCACAGACAAGCCCTCCCTCCACTCCAGATAAGTCCCATCTTGCCTCAGTGAGACCCGATTTGAACAATATGGCCCAGGTCTAAAAGCTTCCGGATTTCAGAAGTGTTTGCAGCTGCCGTGACACCTCCAGAAAATAAATCATTTACAGAAGGAGCCTTTCTCTCTTTTTTTTTAAATTGCCTTTCATTCTTTTAGATATTACACAGGCCACTTGAGAAAGAAAAGCAGCCAGCTGGTATCAGCAAATAATTCGTTGAGTTATAAATAGTCTAGATGCCTGAGTAGAAGGAGGCTCCAAGAGAAATGCATTCAAGCCCCTCGTCCGTGAGCTGAGGAGCAGGGTCGCCCATCTGCCAGGAGGCTGCCCCGGTTCCCAGACCCCTGCTCATGGCTCTGCATGTCTGAAGCCCTTCCCAGGCAGCAGCACTCAGTAAACCATCCATAGGTGGGATTTTTCTAAAACTGCAGGCCAGGAGGGGGGCAGAGAAGTCACCCAGGGGCTGCGTCCATCCGAAGGGCCAGCACGTAGCCAGCATCATGAGAGAGGAGGTGACATTCCCAGAACTCGGGAAGGAGCCATCGTGGGGTTGGGGGGAGGGTTCTCTCCCCTCACTGATGGAGAGTAAGGGGCCTTTTCTTAAGAATTTGAAAAAGGATAGATACATGCGTACATATAATTGAAGCACTTTGCTGTACACCTGAGATTAACACGACATTGTTTATCAAGTATGCTCTGATATAATTTTTCTTTTTTTTCAAAACAGAGCTTTTCTTTACATACGAGCTTTGTTTCCACGGCCAAAACACGCTGTCTTCATGGAGACAGGTGCTGCTGTGCTGCGCTCGGTCACTCAGTTTTGTCCAACTCTTCACGACCCCATGGACGGGAGCCCGGCAGGCTCCTCTGTCCATGGGGATTTCCCGGGCAAGAATACTGGAGTGGATTGCCATTTCCTCTTCCAGGGGATCTTCCCGACCGCCGAATGGAACCTGAGTCTCTTGCACCTCCTGCACTGGGAGGTGGGTTCTTTACAACCACGGAGACAAGTACCCAGATAAGCCTGGAAGTCTGAGGAGCTCCTGGACCCTGTCTCATACAGCCAGAAGGGGAGAGTCTAAGGAAGCAACTGGGGAGCACAGCCCAAGGGCGGGAAGGTGGGCACAAAGCCCACCCCAGGCCCAGCTCCTGGCTGCGGGACACTTCTCTGTCCGTCCACACTCGCTTCCTTGGAGGCTGCTCAGGGCCAGCCTGATCCTGCCCAGTTTCTCCTGGGCGCCTGTGCCTGCCCAGAGCTGGGTGTCAGCCTCTGGCAGAGTCAGTTTCCCTTAGGCGGGGCACAGACTCCTCAGTCAGAGCAGTCTGCACCTGTAGCCCAGGAGGGACAGCGTAGGTGGCTTCACCCCATGGGATGGTCAGGGTGCACCTCTTCAGATGTGGAAGGGAAAGGGGGGCAAGAAATGGGGCTGCAGTTTGTGAGTCGGGACACATTCAGGGGGCAGGAGGTGGTAGGGGGCATAGCTGAGTTGTTCAGATATAAATTCAAATCTATGCTCCACCTGCAAATGGAAACTACCCCTCACACCAGTCAGAAGGGCCATCATACAAAGTCTTCAAATGACAAAGGCTGGAGCGGGTGTGGAGGAAAAGGAGCCCTCCTACACTGTTGGTGGGAAGGTAAATTGGTGCAGCCACTGGGGAGAACAGTACGGAGGGTGCTTGAAAAAAACTAAACATAGAATTACCAAATGACCCAGCAATCCCACTCCTGGGCCAATATCCAGAGAAAGCTCTAATTCGAAAAGGTACATGCTGCTACTGCTGCTAAGTCACTTCAGTCGTGTCTGACTCTGTGCGACCCCATAGACGGCAGCCCACTCGGCTCCCCCGTCCCTGGGATTCTCCAGGCAAGGACACTGGAGTGGGTTGCCATTTCCTTCTCCAATGCATGAAAGTGAAAAGTGAAAGTGAAGTCGCTCAGTCGTGTCCGACTCTTCGCGATCCCATGGACTGCAGCCCACCAGGCTCCTCCGTCCATGGGATTTTCTAGGCAAGAGTACTGAAGTGGGGTGCCATTGCCTTCTCCCATGGCACCCCAATTTTCATAGCAGCACTGTTCGCAGTAGCCAGGACATGAGAGCAACCTGAACGTCTCTCAACAGATGGATGAGCAGAGTAGACGTGATACGGATACAGTGGAACACTTCGTTGTTCAGCTGCTTCAGTCGTGTCTGACTCTTTTGAGACCCCATGGACTGTAAGCCTGCCAGCTCCTCTGTCCATGGGACTTCCCAGACAATACTGGAGTTGGCTGCCACCTCCTTCTCTGGCAGATCTTCCCAACCCAGCTACTGAACCCTGTCTCCTGCATTGGCACGTGGATTCTTCAGCACCGAGCCACCAGGAAAGCCCCACAGTACAATACCACTCAGCCATAAAAAAGAATGAAACAATGCCGCTTTCAGCAACATGGATGGACACAGAGATGATCATTCAGTGTGAAGTCAGTCATGCAGAGAAAGACAGACATCAGTGACATCACTTGTGTGTGATGTAAGCATGATACAACCTAGAAACGATACAAATGAACTTATTCACAAAGCAGAAATGGACTCAGAGAGCTAGGAAACAGATGGACGGTCACCAAGGTAAAAAGGGCTGGGGAGGGATACATTAGGAGTTTGAGATTAGCAGATACAAAGTATTATATATAAAGCAGATAAACAACAAGGACCTGCTGTATCAGTTCAGTTCAGTTCAGTCGCTCAGTCGTGTCTGACTCTTTGCAACCCCATGAACCACAGCACGCCAGGCCTCCCTGTCCATCACCAACTCCTGGAGTTCACTCAGACTCATGTCCATCGAGTCCGTGATGCCATCCAGCCATCTCATTCTCTGTCATCCCCTTCTCCTCCTGCCCCCAACCCCTCCCAGCATCAGAGTCTTTTCCAATGAGTCAACTCTTTGTATCAGTTGGCCAAAGTATTGGAGTTTCAGCTTTAGCATCATTCCCTCCAAAGAAATCCCAGGGCTGACCTCCTTCAGAATGGACTGGTTGGATCTCCTTGCAGTCCAAGGGACTCTCAAGAGTCTTCTCCAACACCACAGTTCAAAAGCAGCAATTCTTCGGTGCTCAGCTTTCTTCACATTCCAACTCTCACATCCATACATGACCACAGGAAAAACCATAGCCTTGACTAGATGGACCTTTGTTGGCAAAGTAATGTCTCTGCTTTTCAATATGCTATCTAGGTTGGTCATAACTTTCCTTTTCATGGGAAGGCCATGAAAAGGAAAGCGTCTTGTAATTTCATGGCTGCAGTCACCATCTGCAGTGATTTTGGAGCCCAAAAAAATAAAGTCTGACACTGTTTCCACTGTTTCCCCATCTATTTCCCATGAAGTGATGGGACCAGATGCCATGATCTTAGTTTTCTGAATGTTGAGCTTTAAGCCAACTTTTTCACTCTCCTCCTTCACTTTCATCAAGAGGCTTTTTAGTTCCTCTTCACTTTCTGCCATAAGGGTGGTGTCATCTGCATATTTGAGGTTATTGATATTTCTCCAGGCAGTCTTGATTCCAGCTTGTGTTTTTTCCAGCCCAGCATTTCTCATGATGTACTTTTATAGCAGAGGAAATTATGTTTGATATCCATGCATGTTAAGTCGCTTCGGTCATGTCCGACTCTGTGCAACCCTATAGACTGTAGCCCCCCAGGCTCCTCTGTCCATGGGATTCTCCAGGCAAGAACACTGGAATGGGTTGCCATGCCCTCCTCCAGGGGATCTTCCCAACCCAGGGATCAAACCTGTGTCACTTATGTCTCCTGTATTGGCAGGCAGGTTCTTTACCACTAGCACCACCTAGGAAGCCCCAATATCCTGTAATAAACCATAAAAAAAAATCTATGCTCCAATTCTGTGACTGTGTGACCTTGGGCAAATGACTTAACCTCTCTCTTATTTGATTTCTTCTCCGAAGAATAGGGTTGAAAGTGGCATCTCAGTACTCAAGTGACTATGGGTGTTCCTGGTACACACGGCTCACAAAGCCAAGCTCACTAGAGGCTGTTAGCTGTCACTGTGGTGGATGGCCTGCCTTGGCCTCTCCACGAGACGTCCCAGTATCTAGATGGGGCCTGATAGTAGCCCACTAGAAGCTTCATTCTGGCTGCAGTTGGTGGGGTCTGGTGGGTATCTGGCATCTGTGCAGAGGCCCAAGTACCTTGCTGTTGCCTGAAACTTTGGGGAAACTGAGTCAGGGAGAGCCAGGGCTCCAAGACAGCGATGAGAAAGAGGGCGGTGGTTTACAGGGTCCCCGAGGAGAGAGGATCCCCAGGACCCAAAACACAGGGGATAAGTCAGATGTCCTGGACTGAGGGGTGCCACTGGGGTGGAACGGCAGGGACCCAGGTCCTCCCAGAGCTGACAAGGCTGGAGCGGATGGCAGAGGCCACCCCTGTCCCAGCCCCAAAAGCACCCCATCCTCTCTTTCCAAACTGTCCTCCTCTGTGGCCTGGGAGCACTGACTGAGTCCTCCTGGTGGCGTCCAGCATGGCTTCTTGTTTCCAAGAAGCTCAGAAACACTCCTGGCGGCACTCAGGGTGCAGAGAACTCTGGTTACTCAGACGCGGGTGGACCTGAGATCTGTGCCTTCAGAGCCTTGAAGAGCGTTTCTATTGAGTGTGGAGCTGCCGCGCTGGAGCGGGCTGTGAGGATGCCGTGTTCCAGGAGGATTCGGAAGCCTGGGCCCCTCTCAGGTGCGGCTTCTCACTGCCGTGCATGGAGAGACACGCACACACAAGCATGCACGGACAGCACACGGGCAGGTGTGCACACATGGGCGATTCTACCCAGAGCCCCAGGCACACACGTGTGCACACACCCTCGTGCACACACAGCCCCAGGCCCCTCCAAGGATGAGGGGGAGCCAGGCCACCTCTGCAGGCTCAGCGATGCACTGTGACCTGGGGGAACCATTCCCACAGAACACAGGCCGCCCCCCGGGGCTGCAGGATGCTAAGACCCTGGAGCCCCATTTCCTAATGTCACCACGAAGTCTAATTTCTCACACAGACATCCTGCCTGGCATTTCCCCTGCCATGTCGCCGAGTCTGCCTACGTTTCTCAGTACTGAACCTCAGAAACAATTCCCTGATTCCTGCTCTTTGTCCTGGGATTTACTCCTGGAAGAAGTCTGCCCTGAATCAGGAGCTCAGGACTGAATGGGCAGGGGGCATATCTGCCCAGGCGCCGCATCCCTGCCCCTCACTCTCCCCTCCTCCCATTCCCTCCTCCCCAGACTTCTGGAACAGGGCCTCGGGAGGATCTAGGTGAGGTTGCTGGGCCCTGAGCTGGCATACAGAATCCTCATTGCCCCCTCTTTGAGAGCTGCTAGAGCCCAGGGTGTAGGGGACCACCGAGTTACCTAGGAAACCCGTGCCTTCCTTGACTAGAGGCAAAAATGCTGGGCTCCCTTGGAAGAACGAGAGCCCAGTCTGAACGCCTGCTTCCCCAGATCAGGAAGCTCCACCTGTCTCTCCAACCATCCAAAATCCACCCGCTCATCCACCCATCCGTCCACTCAGTCCAACAGTTCATGGTCTGTAGTGGGGAAGACCACCAATTCAACAGTTATTTCAGTGACCTCTCAGTGTGCGCTGGGCCCCAGGACTGAAATCATCAACAAGACCAAGCTTACCCAAGATTTCCATGTCACCCAGCCTCTCAGTCTCCCCTGAGCGTAAACAATCCAGAGTCCTGGAGAAGGGTGGGCTGCAGCTCGATTAGGTCTGTGGGTTTCAGCATCTGTGCAATTCTGCGAGAGCCGGTAAGGAATGTTCCTGTTACACAACTCTAGTGGGTAATTTGGGGACCCCATCTGTGCACCCAAAACCCTCCACGCACAGCCTCATGCCCAGAGGAGGAACAGTTTTACAACTTCCGGATATGCGATGGAGCTGTCAAAAGCTCATGAACTCGACTAGCAAGTTGTGAAACATACATCTCAGTTCTGTTCGGTGCCACAGAAAACACGACAACTGATATCAATTAGAGTGGTTTCGGCCTCCAGTCCCAGCTGCTGTTGTTGTTCAGTCGCTAATTCCTATCCGACTCTTTGTGACCCCATGGAATGCAGCACGCCGGGCTTCCCTGTCCCTCACTATCTCCAGAGCTTGCTCAAACTCATGTCCATTGAAGTCGGTGATGCCATCCAACCATCTCATCCTCTGTCACCCCCTTCTCCTCCTGCCCTCAATCTTTCTCAGCATCAGGGTCTTTTCTAATAAGTCAGCTCTTTGCATCAGGTGACCACAAAGTATTGGAGCTTCAGCATCAGTCCTTCCAATGAATATTCAGGGTTGATTTCCTTTAGGATTGACTGGTTTGATCTCCTTGCCGTCCAAAGGACACTCGAGAGTCTTATCCAGGACCACAGTTTGAAAGCATCGATTCTTTGGCACTCAGTACCAAAGTACCAAAGCACATCGATTCTTTGGACTCTTCCTCATGGTCCAACCCTCACGTCCGTACATGACTACTGGAAAAACCATAGCTTGACTATACAGACCTTTGTTGGCAAAATGATGTCTCTGCTTGATAATATGCTGTCTGAGTCTCTCATAGCTTTCCTCCCAAGGAGCAAGCAGCTCTTAACTCCATGGCTTCAGTCACTGTCTGCAGTGGTTTTGGAGCCCAAGAATATTAAGCCTGTCACTCTTTCCACTTTTCCCCCCACCTATTTGCTATGAAGTGATGGAACTGGATGCCACAATCTTAGTTTGTTCAGTGTTGAGTTTTAAGACCCTTTTTTTTTTTTTTGGTTTTTTTTTTTTAATCACAGCTGACTCTTATTCAAATGGGTTTCCTGACCATTAGCCAGCAACAGGGAGGGCTCCACGCAGGCGCTTCGGGGGGAGGGCCCCCAGGGCCCCAGGTCCTCCTCCTCTCCCTGCTCCCGCACCCTCAGAGCTGGTGGCCAGATGGCAGCAGCCTTTCTGGTGTCACCCTCAGGCCCGACAAGGCCCAAGGAAGAAATAGGAGAGAGGAAGCGTCTCTCCGCCAGGGACGCTGGGGGAGGACGGAGTTTCCCAAAGGCCCCCAGCAGAGCTGGTCAGCTGACTCCCCAGAACTATTCAGCTGCAGGCGGGATTTGCGGATGGTGACGACTTACTTCATACAGGCTGGACTGGGTTTAGGGCTCACCGCTACAGACACCGCAGAGAAATCTATTGCTATTTCTTCCCAGCCATCTGTGCCCTAACTGATCTATAGGTACGGGATGTGGTTTTCACTTCGTCCATCATTCCTACCCCTCCTTTGATAATGAATCCCTCTTCCTACAGAGAAAACGTTCAGTGTGGCTCTAGGAGGCTGAGCCCTGCCAGCCACAGGACAAGGTCCATGATCCAGGCCCAGCCTTCCATTTTTCCTGGACATTTGCTGTATGGACCTGTGAGAGGTCTCTCCTCTTTGACTATAAACTATAACAAAAATAGAGTTTTAGGGCCTTCTTGTCCCCCTCTGTGCAGAGAGCCAAGACAGAAGCAAGAATGGGGATGAAGAGACACTGAGTCCCATTGACATGGGTTGAGCTCCTGGATCCATCTATTCCTGAAGCCTGATGGCACACAGACTTTCTCATTGGGGAAGCCATTTTTTTGTTTAAATCAATCTGAGTTGTGTTCCTGTTGCTGGCAACAAAAAGTCTGATACATTGTGGCAATGGCTACTCTTAAAGAGATGGGAATACCCGACCATCTTACCTGCCTCCTGCAGGTCAAGAAGCAACAGTTAGAATCAGACGTAGAACAATGGACTGGTCCCAAATTGGGGAAGGAGTACCTCAAGGCTGTGTGTTGTTACCCTGTTTATTTAACCTATATGCAGAGTACATCCTTGATGGAAGTGAAACAGGAGAGAGAAAAAATTGATGCTCAACATTCAGAAAACTAAGATCATGGCATCCGGTCACATGACTTCGTGGCAAATAGATGGGGAAACAGTGACAGACTTTATTTTGGGGTGGCTCCAAAATCACAGCACATGGTGATTGCAGCCATGAAATTAAAAGACACTTACTCCTTGGAAGAAAAGTTATGACCAACCTAGACAGCATATTAAAAAGCAGAGATGTTACTTTGCCAACAAAGGTCCATCTAGTCAAGACTATGGTTTTTCCAGTGGTCATGTACGGATGTGAGAGTTGGGCTATAAAGAAAGCTGAGCACCAAAGAATTAATGCTTTTGAACTGTGGTGTTGGAGAAAACTCTTGAGAGTCCTTTGGACTGCAAGGAGATCCAACCAGTCCATCCTAAGGGGAATCAACCCTGATTATTCATTGGAAGGACTGATGCTGAAGCTGAAACTACAATACTTTGGCCAACTGATGTGAAGAACTGACTCACTGGAAAAGAACCTGATGCTGGGAAAGACTGAAGGCAGGAGAAGGGGACGACAGAGGATGAGGTGGTTGGATGGCATCACTGACTCAATGGACATGAGTTTGAGTAAGCTCTGGGAGTTGGTGATAGACAGGGAGGCCTGGCGTGCTGCAATCCATGGGGTCGCAGAGAGTCGGACACGACTGAGCGACTGAACTGAACTGACTTGGGGGCCCTTGATCCTAAGACCTCACCGAAGCCCTATGGGCTCGAGCAGCCGCCCCCAAGGTGGGGGCTTCCCCCGCTTCCCATTGTACCCCCAGCCGCACTGTCTCAGGCTCTGCCCTGGGGAGCCTGCTCCAAGCACACAACCCACCACCCCATCCTATGCTGGTGCCACCAAAGCTTCTCTTCCTGGCTGTGCCCAGGTGGTCTCCCGCCCCTGGAGAACCCCTGCCCGTTTCTTCCTCTCCAGCTGCAGGCAGCCCTGGAACAAGTTCAAAAAAAGAAAGGACCTCCCCGGGCCCCTGGGAAGTCACCTTGTGCCCGCAAATGTTGTGGGGTGACTGTGACACACTGGCCTATTCCCGGTGGGGGAACAGGTGAACGAGGCCTGTAGGTGCATCGGGCTGTTTCGGCCTAGGAGAGGCATCTGGAAATACCCCAGGCAAAGGCCTGGGGGTGGAGGGGAGCCGGCGGGGGGCCTGCCCCCAGCCTCGCTGGCCCTGTGCTAGGAACCACTGGCCTGGGACTTGCGGGTGGGGAGGCCTGGGGGAGATGAGGTGACAGCCTGCAGCCGGGCCAGCGCAGGGCTTTGCACAGCCTGGAGAAGACCTTGGACGTTTTCTCACCGACTACTGGAGCTCAAACACAGGCCTTGGAGGCGGGAGGCAGGGTGGTTGGTGTTGGAGGCAAGAGGCAGGGGCATCGGGGGAGTTCAGAAGCATCCAGAAGGATTATCCAGATTGGGGAGCAGGCACTGGGCTCAGTAACGTGGCTGCTTTAAGTAATGGGGATTTGTCATCTTCTGAGAATGCTAATATGACAAGCGGGCTCACTGCTAAAAGCCTTCTCCATGCTGTCGAGTCGTCCTCAGCGACGATGCCAGAGGCCTGGGCGCCGGAGCACTGCTTCAGGACTGCTGTAAATACCCGCGGTGCCCGTGCACTGAGCTGTGGAGGAAAACATGCGTGTGTTGTCGAGCTTTGTTGGGTGTACTGGTTGCCTGGAGTCAGATGAATGCTCGGCGGCCCCGAGGAGGCGCGGACGAGAGCTGGAGGCAGGGAGCTGGCTGGCCGGGGTTCGTCCCAGCCTGGCCAGCTCTGGGCCCTGGGCGAGCTCGGCGTTTCTGAGTCATTCACGGGCAAGAGCCCCTTCCCCGCCCGCCCTCGTGGATGGGGTGACCTGAGGTCACCCCATCCACCCCATCCACCCCAGACCTCAGCTTCCTCTTCTGTAAAATGGGAGCCATCGTCTCAAGAAAAGCCCCCATGCTTGGAGACAGGACACGGAGGGAAAGAGCTATCACTGTAAAAAGCGGGGATCAGCGCACCGTCCTCCAGCGGTGGGCAATGTCTGCGGGCCACCCCTCGGCTGTCTGGGCACCGCTTCAGTGACTGTCCCGCTTCAGACATGGGCCAGGATCTCATTCTGGCCTTCATGGAGCACATCAAACTGGGAACTTGTCTTTCTTTCTGTTCTTCTCTTTTTCCACTGTTCTTTTAACCTCAGCTGCAAGAGTTGGACACAACCGACGCAACTTAGCACGCATGGAAAAGGTGAAGCCACTATCCAGTTCACAGCACACGACCCATCACAAATCCACACGCACGTCCTTGGCTTGCCGCTTGGTCTCCAGGCCCCTCTCCGCCCTTCCCCTGCCCGCCCCCGGCAAAGGGCAGCCCTCCCGAGTGTTTCCCGGACACCGTCTGATGGCGTGTGCTCAGACAGACTGGTCCTCTATGTTTTGTCTGCATGTCATTTCAATTAACGTAAACAGCGCCGCATAGTAGCTCACATGCTTTCTCTTACTTTTTCCACTCGGCTCAGGGTTTGGAAGACGCATCTGCATGGCTGTCTATTTGGTTTGAGCCACGGCTGGGTTTCCCCCCTCCGGCACATCTTACGCCCCGGCACCGGCCCCCACCCCATCTCTGGCCATGCCCCTTGCAGCAGGGGTGCTCAGAGCCCCGCTGGGCTGTTGCAGGCAGTGACTGCACACACACAGGGTGGGCACCCGGGTCAGTCGGCGGATGTCTCAACAGCATGGCTGCCCCGGCCTGCGCGCCCACGCGGAGGCCAGGAGGAGTGCTGTACACGTGTCCCCATCAAGGCTGGTCTTCCTTCTGCACAGGTGAGATGTGCGATGACAACACAGGCATGCTTGCACCAGCAGCTGACCCCAGAGAGCCCGCAGTGCCCCAGGCACGTGCGTCATCTCCTCCAGCGGCCCTGGAAGGCAGGCCCTTTTGAATCCTCGTGTTCCAGCTGAGGAAGGCGAGGCTTGTGCAGCGCTTCCCTGCACCCCTGCCCTTGGGCTTCCCTTGCGGTTTCCCTTGGTAAAGAATCCGCCTGCAACACAGGAGACCTGGGTTCGATCCCTTGGTTGGGAAGATCCCCTGGAGAAGGGAAAGGCTACCCACTCCAGTATTCCGGCCTGGAGAATTCCATGGACTGTATAGTCCATGGGGTCGCAAAGAGTCAGTCACGACTGAGCAACTTTCACTTCACTTCACTTCCCTGCACCCCAGGTTCCCAAGCCAGAGAAAATGAGGGCCTGGGAAGAGAGCTGGTTTGCAAGGCCACTGGTGAGCCATACCCACAGAGCAGCAGGCAGCAGCCACCTCGCTGCCCCTCTGAGCACATCCCCGGCCCAGTGAGGGTGAAGGATGGGTTTTAAAGCCTAGAAAGGGCAATACTTAATCCCAGGCTCTGGGCACTGCAGTGGGGCCTCTGCCTCCATAGCTGCCTCCTGTCTGTCCACACCCACCCCTTCTGAAGCACTGGCTCAACACCCCACGCCCCTCCCCGTTTCAGGGCAAAGGAGAACTTACACTCTCCCCAGGCAAACCTCCTTGCCTGCGAAGAGTGGCAGCCTTCCCCTCTTACAGGACTGGCGCCACTGTAGGCTGGAAACTAGCCTGAGATTTTTTTCAGGGTTTTCTCAGTGGAACGGGCATTACTGGCCCCAGTTTATAGATGAAGCTGCAGAGAATTGTTCAAGGTCGCATCGGGAGGGAGCCAAGAACCGTGGAGGGTCAGAGTAGGTCCATGGAGCCTCTAGAACCATATCAGTTAGCCTCTCTGCGGGACCAGATGGGGGTGACAGGAGGCACCTGACCTGGAGGGGGAGCGCTTTGTGCCCGAGACCACCAGCTGTGGGGGCCAGGCGGGAGGCAGTGGCTGATCCAGGAGAGGAGGTCAGCCCGCAAGCCAGCTCCACCAGGGGGCAGCGTCAGGGGACACAGAGGTCAGATCCCCAGACAGGCCACCAGGCCTCCTCCACATCCTCCACCCCTCAGAAAACCCAGTGCGTCATCCCAAAGGTACCGATATTCCAGCGTCCAGACCACGGTCCCCAGTGGGAGGACCAAACCCCTCCGCAGGTGGCTCCTCCTGCTCTTGGACCGCAGGGATAAATCCAGTTTGGGTTTGGGGGTCTTTCAAAGACAGTCCGTAGCTGAGGTTTGCAGCATCTCCTGAAGACAGACACCTGGGCCCAGGGATGAGTCAGGGGCCATTTGCAAAGAGGGGAACCTGGGTGCCTGACCTGGCCTCTATGGCTGCTTCGGGTGGTGGCCTTGTGACAGGAAGGTCTGGGTCTCAGGTTTCCCATCTGTAATGTGAGGATTTTCTTGGGCTCCAAAATCACTGAAGATGGTGACTGCAGCCATGAAAGTAAAAGACACTTGCTCCTTGGAGAAAAGCTATGGCAAACCCAGATGGCAAATTAAAAAGCAGAGGCATCACTTTGCCAACTAGTCAAAGCTATGTTTTTTCCAGTAGTCATGTATGGATGTGAGAGTTGGACCATACAGAAGGCTGAGCACCAAAGAATTGATGCTTTTGAACTGTGGTGTTGAAGACTCTTGAGAGTCCCTTGGACTGCAAGGAGATCAAACCAGCCAATCCTAAAGGAAATCAACCCTGAATATTCATCGGAAAGACTGACGCTGAAGCTGAAGCTGAAGCTCCAATACTTTGGCCACTGATGAGAAGAGCCAACTCACTGGAAATGATCCTGATGGTAGGAAAGACTGAGGGCAGGAGGAGAAGGGAATTGGATGGCATCACCGACTCAGCGGACATGAGTCTGAGCAAACTCCAGGAGATGGTGAAGGACAGGGAAGCCTGGTGTGCTGCAGTCCACAAAGAGTTGGACATGCCTTAGCAACAGAATGACGACAACCACGTGGGGCTACCTGTACCTGCTCTCGGTGAAAGGTGAATAAAATCACGCAGGCCACACAGCCAGCCCAGAGCGGGTGCTCAGAGCTGCATTCAGCACTGTTCACTGAGCATCCCTTCTGTGCTCCGCACTGGAGACCACGCAACAAAACCAACAGGATGACTGTGCTCGGGGAGAGGATGGTCAAGGCCAACCAAGCATGTGTGGCTCAGTGTGGCAGGGGCTTCGACAGGGATGGACCTGCTGCGGGGGGTCGGGAGAGTGCCCACCTTGCGAACTGACACCAGGCGGGTGAGCGGTGGCCAGTGGACTTGGTGGAAGGCATGAGCAGAGGGAGCAGGGTGACAGAGGCCGGGCAGGCCCACTGCGCCGCGCGGTCCCCACGCCGCTTCCACAAAGGACCACCCCCTCCCTCAGGCAGTGTGGTCAGCGCCCTCCGGCCGCTTCTCCCCTGCCCACCTGCCCCGGCCCCACCTCCAGGCAGCCCACACCCAGGCCTGCCTCTCACTCTAAACCTACCTCTTCCCCATCCCTTGCACAGGTGCCAACCCTGATAACCATCTGGCACCCACACCCATCTCAGCATCTACCTCCAGAAGCCAACCCGAGCCAGTCCACGCAGGCGCAGCCCCAGAAGACAAGGAAGAGGGTCCCTCCATGCCCAGCCCCCCGCTGCCGCCTGGCAGTGAGGCCTCTGGCTGGCGGCAGGGGGTGCAGGGGTGCAGGGGTGCAGGCGCAAAGTCACTGGGGAGAATGGGGTGGGGAAGTGTTAAGGGTGTCAGTGTCAGGGTTCACGCGTTTGAGTCACGTGGGCGACAAAAGCTGAGGTGAGTGACGGGCCACAGCAAGCTCATGTGAACCCCGGGGGCCTCTCTGAGGCTCTCCCCTCCCGGGAGGGCAGGTCAAAGGGATGCTGCAGACCAAGCCCGGAGCCCAGGAGTCTAAGTGGCTGAAGTTCAAGGAAGATATAACCTGACTAAGGTGGGGCTGTCATGTCAAAGCTGGGAAAACTGGGACTTCCCTGGGAGTCCCTGGGTTAGGATTCCCATGCTTCCACTGCAGGAGGCACGGGTTCGAGCCCTGGTTGAGGAACAAAGATCCTCCATGCCAGGATTCAGAGCCAGGAAAAAAAAAAAAAAAACAAGGACCCTGAGTTATGGGATGGAGACTCACGCCCTGCAGGTTCTCACTCCCAGTGACTCAGCGCTAGGGTCCTTGGATGTGGCCCCAAGTAGGAGCTACTAGCAGTCGGAGACAAGGCAGAGGGCTGTCCCTCTCGAGGCAGCTAGCACCCCACCCTGCCCCCCGGGCCTCCAACGAGTGTCAGGGACACACTGCGGATAAGGGGGACTGTGCCCTGGGGGGCTCCTGGCTGATTAGAGCGGGAACACAGAGCTGCCTGGGAGGGGCCGGCTCCCTCGGTAGCCTGTCCCGAGACAAGGGGTCAACTCCAGCAGGGACCCCAGGGCACGGTGCAGACACCCAGGGGGATTCCCGGAGCCTGAACCGGTGACCGCCACTCTGGTTGAAGCTGAAAAGGCAGGACGGCTGTGGCGGGCGGTGGTGAAGGGACTTGAAGGCTTGAGGAATGGGCACCTGGGGTGGACGGGCTGCCAGGCCGGAGAGGTCTAGGGAAAGGCCCGGAGGACAGAGGGAGTGCGGAGATGGAGGGGCTTCTGCACGACCACAACAATCAGGGTGGTCGTGTCCTGTAAAGAAGGCAGGGCTGACGGCAGGCAGAACAGGCTATCATGAACCCGGCCCACAGATGGTCCTGGGGAAGTGGGACCCAAGCGCGCAAGGCCAGGGGGCGGCTCTTTTCCCCCAGGGGCCTAGACTTTGCGGTCATCATGATGAGCAGCCAGGCTGGAGGCCGGCCCCAGAGTGAGGCCTGCAGAGCATCCTGACCGAGCGTAAGGAGACGGGACAGACAAGGGCACTTCTTAGTTTGTGCCAACAGAAGAAATCAAGTACAGATGGACCGATGGCTGGGGGAAGACCCAGCAATAAAAAGTCATGATCCCCTTGTAAACAAACGCAGGTTCAGCCACTCGCCCCCACTCAACAGCCAATAAACTGAAAGGCAGGCTTCAGTGGAGAAGCAAGGACTTTATTCAGAAAAGCCGGCAATCTGGGGAGATGGCAGACTTATGTGCAGAGACCATGCTGAAGATTCTGCTCAGCAGTGACGATTTTAAAGAGAAAGAGGGGTGCTATCTCAGTTAATCATTAAGGCAGAAGGTCAGATTCTTCATTATTTTTCCACGGCACGCAGGCCTGCTGACTTCCCTGATCTTCTCTAAACACTGTCTTTCTTGCCCACGTGGTCGGCCTGCAAATTCACTAAGGGGGAGCTGGGGAAGAGAGTCAGTCTTTCTTTAACTAATTGATTTCTCATCCCTCTGCCTTCTAATCCAGGAAAGGAATCAACAGGGTAGGTAAGACCCCCTCCACCAGCTCTCTCAGCCTCTTAATAGCTCATCCAGTCATTGAATGGAAATGCCATCAGGACCTGCCCCTGGGCCCCCAGGATGGGAGTAGGTAGGTTTAGACACTAAGTCATGTCCAACTCTTTTGCAACCCCATGGACTGTAGCCTGCCAGGCTTCTCTGTCCATGGGACTCTCCAGGCAAGAATACTGGAGTGGGTTGCTATTTTCTTTTCTAGGGGATCTTCCCAACCCAGGGATCGAACCCGAGTCTTTAACATCTCCTGCATTAGCAGATGGGTTCTTTACCACTGAGCCACCAGGAAAGCCCGTTGCATGTGTTTAGAAAAGAAGAATGTGAAATGTTGCCTAGTGAGCTCAACTTTAAGATTAAGGTCTAAGGAAAACAGGAATAAGCAAACAGAAAAGGTGCCAAAGGAGCTGCTGACACGCCGCAGCCCAGCTCCCATTCCTGACTCAACCTTTAGACTCAGGACTCATTGACTGAAGAGTCAGCTGATTCCCAAGGAGGAAGGACCCCACAGTATAACAGCCAGTACACATTGCAATATTTTCCCCAATGCTCCTCCAAACGGGACCTTGTCCATTTATTCATCTGATAACCCAAGGGGGGATGCAGAACACCCAAACATCTGGAGGACTGTCGGACACTGGGCCTGAACTGGCTTGGACACCAGGAACGTGATGTCTTATGAAGGTGCCTGCTAGAAAGGGACCGACAAACTCCAGGTAGTAAGGGCAGTCCCATTCAAAGTCCATCTTACACGGAACTACGGGTTCCGCAGACCCATCGAGGAGTGAATTCTCTGAGCCCCAAATGAACACCCGGGGTCGTCATACTTAGCAGTCGGTGCCCTTTCCACGTTGGTTCTGCTCTCTGGGGTGAGAGCAATGGGAGAGACTGGAAGGCTCTGAAACAGACCCCTCCTTAGCCAACATCACGAATCAGAAACAGCATCACATTCCAGGAAAGGAGGCGTCAGAGATCAGTACCACCTTCAAGGAGATAAAGGATGAGTGTTGGTCCCACCATGCCTCAGAGCAATTCCTGAAGGTCCTGGAGGAGGACACGAATCCGCACAGGCCCCACCAAAGCCAGCCTGGGTCACAGGGCTGTGCCGGGGGCGGCGGGGGTGGGTGGGTGGGGCGGTCTCTGCCGGAGCAGACGAACAGAGTCCCACAGACCGGGTATGCAACCACCCAAGCAAACGCATCCTTTCCTAACCCGGGTGAAAAGAAGGATTAGCAATAACATACATCCAGGACTTCCCTGGAGGTCCAGCGGGTAAGACTCCACACTCCCAACGCAGAGGGCCCGGGGTTCGAGCCCTGGTCAGGGAAGTGGATCCCATATACTGCAGCTAGGGGTTCACATGCCACCGCGGAAGATTTGCATGCCCTAACAAAGGCTGAAGACCCGATGCGCTGCCACGAAGCCCTGGCACAGCCACAGACAAACATACTTTTTAAGGAAGAAAGAATGCACATCCCCATGGGAAGAACGACAATATACACCTACAGTCCCCCAGGCGGCGCCAGCTCCCCTGGCCTCGGTCACCATACAGACCAGAGAGCCTATGTCTCGGTCCACAGCAAATCACAGGGATCAGTTTATCAACAGCACTGAGTTGATCGGGCCAAATAAGCAAGGCGGAGCCAGACCACTAAAGGCCTTGGTGAGACACACACGTTCCAGGGGCGGCCTCATCCTCCCCCCTTCTTCGAGGCAGCAGTCAGGGGCGCTCTGGACCACCCCTCCACAGAAAGGACAAACTGCCGCAGCGTGTGCTTCCAGTGACGAGAAAGGAAGCACCACGTCTGAGGGTTCGGATTCTAGAAGCAGCAACCTCTGACCCCCAAAGTCACCACCCCATCCCCACCCCGCACACCACTCTGCCCACGTCCTGGGTCATGCAGATGCCGCCAGCTCTGAGTAGGGCTCAACCAGGAGCAGACTCCACAGCACGTCCCAGCTGCACCCTGGGCCCCAGCAGACTCCACTGAGCAGAGGCACCTGGGGCAGGAAAAGATGTCACTGGAGTGTGTAGCAAGCTGGGGGGGCGATCACAACACGGGCAGGCAGGCCATCTGCAAAAGAGGTTATACTTTTGGGGAAACAACCCCCAGAGTACTGTGTGGTTCTAATAAAGACCGGACCGGCTTCCCTGGTGGCTCAGTGGCTAAGAATCCGCCTGCCAGTGCAGGGGACCCAGGCTCGATCCCTGGTCCAGGAAGATCCCACACGCCATGGAGCAACGAAGCCCGTGCGCCCCAGGGCCTGTGATCTGCAGCAAGAGAGACCACTGCAGTGAGAAGCCCACACACCACAATGGCAACAAGGAAGACCCAGCACAGCCATACATAAATAAATAATTTAAAAGAGAAAGGAATGATGGCCGCCCGGCCAGCTCGGAGGACAGAGAGCAGAGGCACTGGAAGCAGCAAGGGCATGTGAGCCGGGTCAAGACGTCGGGTCCGCTGTGGAAGGAGAGGGGGTGGGTGGCGTCAGGTTCGTACCTGGTGGAAGCAGCCGCGCCACAAACTCAAGTGCACACACGGCACGCAGGGCGGACAAGGCAGGTGATAAGCGCAGTTTCCCGGGCCATTCAGGCGAAGGCGTCCCTGTGCAGCTGCCCTGCAAGCCCAGAGCTCCGCACTTTGGTCGGTCAGCGGGGTTCTGAGTGATGCGGTGAGGGATACGAGAGCCACGGGGTAGCCAGGCTGTCCAAGGGACGTGTGTTGAGGGAAGGAAGGAAGGCATGAGACAGAGCTGGAGGGGCTGCAGTGTTTGCACCTGAGTCTGGGAAGAGCTCCTTTGCACCCGGTGGGTGTAACACAGTCTATGTTCAGACCACCTTAACCCCACAGCACCCACGGACTGTACAGTCACAGAGCACCTGTGTGCTGCGCCCTTGGCGGGGAGCGGTCAAGCCAGAGCAGCGAGGTCCTGGACCAGAGGCCTGACCCAGGACACGGAACAAGTGGAGGAAGCCAAGCATGGGGGCGCCCCAGGACCACCCCCTTTGAGGATCCACGCTGGCCAGGTCATGGCTCGTGGTCTCATGCTGGGGGTCCTGCATGGTCAATGAGAGCATGTGGCCAGTGTCCTATATCTGAGGGCACGACTCACCACTCTGCAGAGTTGGGACCCAAGACGAACAAAACACGGCAGCCAAGGGGAAAAGGACAGCGGGGCTCGGATCTCTGACTGGCCCACCCCCCAGCCCGCCAGCCCTCCCCTACCCCAAGGCATCTCTTGAACAAGGATGTCCTCCACTCACGTCTACCCACCAGGCGTCTCCCCAGCCTCCCCTGTGGACCCACAGCTTCCAGCGGTCCCACTTGGATGAACTTGAAGTCTGAGGCCAGAGCTCACGTGCAGAATTGCAGATTCCTGCTTCCCGCACACCCAGAGAGCAGCAATCTTCTCCTCCATGAAGCCACGGCTTTGGGGTTGCCTGTGTTCATGGGCACGCCGAGATCTTCCCAAAACAGAGGAGGGAAGGTGCCCACCCGGCCCCATCTCCGTTAAGCAAGACGTCTATGATGGGAAATTTACACATATCAGGACATCCTAGCCTTTCCAGAAAGTTTCAGTTCAGTTCAGTTCAGTCGCTCAGTCGTGTCCGACTCTGCGACCCCATGAATCGCAGCACGCCAGGCCTCCCTGTCCATCACCAACTCCCGGAGTTCACTCAGACTTGCATCATGATGCCATCCAGCCATCTCATCCTCGGTCGTCCCCTTCTCCTCCTGCCCCCAATCCCTCCCAGCATCAGAGGCTTTTCCAATGAGTCAACTCTTCGCATGAGGTGGCCAAAGTACTGGAGTTTCAGCTTTAGCATCAGTCCTTCCAAAGAAATCCCAGGGTTGACCTCCTTCAGAATGGACTGGTTGGATCTCCTTGCAGTCCAAGGGACTCTCAAGAGCCTTCTCCAACACCACAATTCAAAAGCATCAATTCTTCGGCGCTCAGCTTTCTTCACAGTCCAACTCTCACATCCATATGTGACTACTGGAAAAACCAGAGCCTTGACCAGAAAGTTTAGTTGCCCTCATTTCCGGGTTTCCAGAGGCCCATGGGGTGGGAGATCCTGCCCACTCACTGGTGCCCAGGCAGAGGAGGGCATCCTGAGGGCATTCAGGAGGAGGGGGGGCAAAGGGAAGAGGTTGTCTGGAGCGTCGTATGGGGGAGCCCCACCATCAGCATCCTCAGTGAGAAGAGAGATCTGGGGTGAGAAATAGGAAGAGGAGAAAGAAACAAGAGAAACACCATGTCTTGGCCCCGAGCTGGACCTCACAAGAGCTGACTCTCTCGGGGCAGGGGAGATATTAGGTCTCAGCCTCCAGGACTAAGAGCATTTCTGGGTCACATCCCTGGCCCCATTCCTAAGAGCTGCAGGCGCTCACAATGGAGGTGGCTCCCTGGAGTCCACAGCCGAGTGTGACTTTACCAAACCCCAACATCAGCAGAACAGCCCCCTCCAGCCTACTCAGCAGAGGGCCCTCCTTTCCTGTGATCCTCAGAAGAATCCAAGCGGATGGGCTTTTCCTTATCTTGTAGATAAGCAAATGAAGCTCACCTTCTGTGTCCCCAAGCACCTATGAAGTCAGAAAAGGCAGAACAAGAAGAATAAAGATGTAGTTAAAGAAATGAGAGCAGAAAGTCAGTTAAGGGTACAATTCTTCCCTGTTCCGGGAAAACCATCTACGGGTTGGAATCTGCCATGTCTGCTCGCGTTTACCGATCCTGCACTCCATTACTGACTCAAGTCAGAGATTCTGTCAGCAACCAAGGACTTCCCATGTAGTCAATGGTGGGTTTTACTTCCAACTCCACGGCTTTTGTCTGTAATCTGCCTTTTGTAATCTGTAATCTGTTGCTCCATTAAAAGCCCTGCCTATTATAATTGTATGTCAACAATCATTTGCTTTCAATCTTAAAAGCTCTGCCTATTATAATTTTATTTCAATTATAAAATTGGTTTGAATATTAATAAAAACAGTATGCCTGTAAAAAAAAAAAAGGTACAATTCTTACAACTCCCATGTTGGCAAGGAGCTTCCTAGCTGCCAAAGCAAAAAAATATATGTAGTTTGTTTTCAGGTTTATATTGACCATGGTATGGAGCCCTGTCAGGGCCTCATGGCTCCCAGGAGTGCAAGCTGGTGGCTGCAGATTAGGCATGTGCACACTTCCAGGTTGAGACAGAGAGACAGAAAGTTGTGCTGGGGATTTCATGCCGAGCAACGAAGACAGCCCTGTCTGCTGCAGACAGCAGGCTTCTCTGCTTTAAGCCCCTGGATCTGATGAGACAAGCAGAGGGTCTCAGGGTTCCCTGGCAACCACACAACTCTGTGGGACAGCTGGGGGAGTGAGGGGACTTAGCTCAAGTCTGTCATTGTCCGCCCTGCACTGGGGACTCTGCCCCAGGAAATGACCCCCTAAAATGAAATTAAAAAGTCACTAGAGTGGGCTTAACAATACTTAAGCCCCAACCATAAAATGGACCACAGAGTAAATGGGAGATAGCCCAGCCCCAAGGGCACCAGGGGCACCAGGGGCACTCTCCAGGGATTCCCGCCTGAAGGGTGGCTCTCCAACGTGACTCACATGTGTCATGTGATACAAGAGGATGTGTGTGCAAGAAGGTCAAGAGGAAAGGACAACACAGGGGTGGAGGCACGATGGTGCAGCCACAGAGACCTCAGGAGTAAATCATCTTCTCAGACTGATCCAGCCTAAAAGGAACTTATCTCCCACTCTCACCGCCCCAATCCACCCCTCTCCTCACATGTCCTGTCTCTGGTAGAGTCGTCCAGCTCTCTTTCTTCCCTCTACACTATAGAACCCCTGATTTTTGCCAGGCATAAGCTCACCCAGAATAAAGACTACATTTCCCAGTGTTCCTTGCGGCCAAGTGTGGCCATGTGATTAATTTCTAGCCAATGGGATGTGAGCAATGTGAACTCTATGTTCCATTTCCAGGTCATGCTCTTAAAGAGACAGCATGGCTCTCCTTCCCTCCTCCTTCCCTCGTCCTGGGGAATGCAGACCTGATGGGAGGTACCCTGGACCATGCAGATGAGGGCAAGATGCCAGGGATGGCAGGGGCCATGACAGCTTCACGGAGCACAGCTGGCCCTACAGCCCAGACTTCTACGGGAGAGAAATAAATGTCCACCCTGTTTGTGTATGCGTGCTCACTCAGTTGTGTCCGACTCTTGGCAACCCCACAGACTGTAGCCCACCAGGGTCCTCGGTCCATGGAATTTTCCAGGCAAGAATACTGGAGTGGGTTGCCGTTTCCTTCTCCAGGGATTCTTCCCGACCCAGGGACCAAACCCAAGTCTCCTGTGTCTCTTGCATTGGCAGGCAGATCATTTACCACTAGCACCACCTAGGAAACCCCCTGTTTAGCCAGTTATTTTGAGTCTGTCCTATGCAGCCCAATCTATGTCCCAACTAAGAAACCATCCCGACTGACAGTCACTCTGTCCCCTCATCTCCCAGGCCAGTACCTGTGAGTCTCAACAGTTAAGCCCCAACCATTAAAAATAACCACAGCTGCCAATTCCTTGCTGTTTCTCCTCACCCATATTTCTTCATGGACCACCCCTGCCTCCCAGAAAAACAACATCAAAACTCCAGATTTACAGCTGAAAAGAGGTGAGACTCAAAGAAGTTAAGCACTTGGCCAAGATCACACAGCTACTAACCCGGAATACCACTATGCAGAGGCCATCAGACTGGAAAACCCATCCTCTTAATGTCTCCACTTCTGTGTCTCCCTCAAAGCCATGCCCTCCTCTCCATCACCCTGGGCCTGGCTGCCAAGTCCGTCCCCTCCCATCTCATGGCCTCCACTCTCCTCCCAGCAAGGCAATCCGAGGGCATCATCACCATCCTGATTAAGCTTGCTATGGCTCCCCATTGCCTCCAGACAAAGGCAACTGCTCATCACACGATGATGTTTAGGGGCCCTGGTACCCGGCCCCAAACCACTCCCTCCAGGCCACCCTAACCCACACTGACTAGCTCCTTCCAACTCCTGACATTTCTTACTTATCACGCCAGACACCCAGAGCCCCTGCCATGGGGCTGGCACCATGCCAGGCCCTTGGCCCCACCAGAGCCCAGAGAGGGTGGGGCTGCATGCCCATTTTACAGGAGAGGAGACAAAGGCCCCAGCAGATGGGTGACTCACCCAGGGACCCACAGTCGGGGGTCCCTGGAGTGGGGACTCAAACCCACATTGTCCATCTTGCATGTCTCTTCACTTCCCATGTATCTAATTCAGGAGTGAGTGAGGCCCCAGATGATGCCAGGCTGTAGCCACACTATGTAGTGGGCAGGGGAGGTAGGAATCCTTTGGTCCCAGGACACATGATAGAAGGCTCAGAGAGGTGAGGTGACTGTCAAGAGTGCACAGCTGGAGAGCACCCCAGAGGGCTGAAGCCAGGAGCCCAGACATCCCTGGATGAGCCCCCCTTGCACTGCAGGAATCGTAGGTCTGCACGTGGAAAATGCCAGGCTGCCCCTTCTTCCTGCACAAACTTGGTTGAGTCCCAGCAGCTCTCAGAGCCTCAGTTTCCTCCTCCTGCACACAAGGGGGCCCAGACAGGTACAGGTGGAGGCTCGAAGCTCCATGTACCCTCTGGGCCTCCTGAGGAAGGAGGTGTTCCAGGCAGGGCGCTGTGTGTGCGGAGGGTGGTGGGCAGGGAGCACCAGGCTGGCACCCTCTCCACTCAGCACTCAGCTCCCCTGTCGGACCTCCAACCCTTGAAGCATCCCCACTTTCTGGGCTGAGGGGTCCTGCTCCAACTTGCAGTCAGCCCCACGTCACATGCAAGGAATGGATGCGTCCATCCTGGTCACGTGTCCAGGCACCCCAACTCCCACCCTGCATGAGAGCCTGGGAGCCAGGGGTGGACAGGGAGCCTGGGGTCAGGAGGATCTAGGCTCAGGGCCTCTGCGAGCCAGTCCTGGGCAGACCTTTGACCCCCAGCCTCTGTGTGAGGAGGGGACTGTCGGGAGGCACAGACCCCACCACCTCCCAGCTCCTCCCACAGCTCAGGGTCCTGGGGGGCCCTTCCCCCTCTGGGCAAAGAGTCGGACATGACTGAGCAACTAACACACACCCACACAAGCAGCTTCAGTCGTGTCCGACTCTTTGCGACCCCACGGGCTGTAGCCCACCAGGGTCCTCTGTCCATGGCATTCCCCAGGCAAGAATACTGGAGAGGATTGCATCTCCTTCTCCAGGGGACCTTCCCGACCCAGGGATGGAACCTGAGTCTCATGTCTCCCGCACTGGCAGGCAGGTCCTTTATCACTAGCGCCACCTCTCTGAACTTGGTTCATAGCAAATACTTCTCAATCCTTCCTTCTCTGGAGGACAGGTGGGTGCTAAGCACCTTTTAAATCTCCTCTGGAAAGGCCCTGGAGTGTTTCCTTCTTTTCAGGGATGTGCCCTATTAACCAAGGCAGGTAGGTTTGGGGCCTAGCGAGGGCAGGGTGGGACTGCAAGCCGCACCTATGATGACGCTCACCTACTCAGTGACTGCTGTGCCCATTGCCCCTGGGGAGGCAGGGACAGAAATCTGCTCCCGGAGCCCAGCATTCTAGGCCCACTGCCTGAGGTCAGCCATCCATCCATCCATGTACTGAATCAATAAATATTCTCTAAGCACCTGCTCTCCCCAGACCATTCCAGCCCCAGCAGCTTCAGGGCACCAGGGACACACAGAGAAGTAGTAACATGGTCCTTTGCTGACAGCAGACACCTCGGCACATCATGATAACACAGGCAGTGCCTGCTGTAGGAGAGCTGTAGATCTAGTGTGGGGGGATCTCAGGGGGAAAATTAAAATTAACACATAGGAGCAAAGAAGGCCTACCAGAGAGGGAGAAAGCAGGCTGGGCTTTGAAGGATGTATAGGAGTTCATCCAGTAGGCAGAATGGGACTGGATATTTGAAGTGGAAAAGCGCAAGGGATAATAAGAAAGGGGATGTTTGGTAAGGCTGGAAGGTAGGGTGGGCATGGGGGCACCAGGAGAAGGCAGGTCTTCCGCCAGATGGGGAAGGGCCTTTGTCCCAGGCTATCCCTGAAGTACAAGTTTCCACCAAGGAGCCTTTCAGAGGGAGCAGCCTGTGGAAAAGGCAACGTAAGCAGCTCTTCTCCCTCCCAGCCCATCAGAAAGCCCACATCTTACCTGCATTATGTGATTCTAGCTATTCAGTTTCTTCTGGGGAAAATGGGGAGAGGGGAGGGAATTGTGAAGAAGGAAGTTGGGGACTCTGGGTCAGGGGAGGGGCAGGATGTGGGTAGACTGGGGCAGTACTGTGGTCCTCCTAGGAGGGCCCTGTCCTCCCAGTTCTGAGACCCAAGTCCCCGGGACCAGTCTAGAGAAGAAGCAAATCCACAGGTCCCAGATGCGGGGCCACCCCACCCCATCCAGAGGTAAGCCAGGCCTTCCCATCACCTGGACCCTTCCTCTGTAGACCCCGCTCCATTCACTCCTCCAGGGGCAAAGGTCTCATCCCTCCTGGGGCCTGGAGGCACACAGCCTTTTGACACATTTTTCACAGATAGGTAGTTTTTCCTTTGGCTGAGTCAGGTCCACTCCATAACTCTTCCACTCTCACCCCCAGTCCTGGCTCTGTCCACACGGGCCACAGAGAACGAGTCGGGTCAGCTTATCCCTGAAGGTTTCAACATTTCTGTCCCCAGTGGGAATAGCAGGGGCGACAGTCCAGAGTTGAGACAAGCTCGGCTGTTTCAGAAAAGAGGCAAACGAAGGCAGGGCAGTGGGGGGAGGCATTGAAGGGCAGAAAAAGTGGTCTCCTTGGAGGCCAAACAGGCAGACCTCAAGAGTGGGCCTTCTCATTCTTGCAGCAGAAAACATGGGCTGAGGGAGGTTCTGGGTGGCAGGCAGGGAGTGCTGAGGTTTGCAGAAGGGAAGGGCCCAGGGGGAGAGGAGAGAGACCAAGGCGGAAATCAAAACTTACCTTGTGATAACTCTGGCTCAAGCAGACAGGCTCGGGAGGCTACCCCAGCTTCTACCGGGGAGGGCAGGGGGACCCAGAGGATGCCTGGAGCTGAGCCCAGGCCCGCCTCTCAGCATGAAAAGGGGGACAGTAGTGGTGAAGACCCTAGGGTGGGCCCCTGCTCTCCTGTCTCTCAAAGGAGGTGGGTCTGGGCCTGGTGGCCTCCCCCCAAATCTTCCGGCTGCTGCTCAGAGCTCCAGGCCTCTGTTCCAGGCAGGACCTCACTGCTCGGGCTTGACCCACCCCACCCCGCCACAGGCCCACGAAGTGGGGGACAGTGGTACCGGCCTCAGAGCTGGTCGTCACAAAAGAGAACAAAGCCCCACGTCACAGAGCTGATGTGGCCTCGGAGCCCGGGACGCAAAGCCCTATATCCCCAGCCACGCCTGCCCCCTGCTGCCCGCCTCCTCAGCCTCCAATCGCCCTGCTAAGTGTAAGTGACCCTTACACAGTCCCCCCAAAACCCCCCTCCCACTCTCCAGCACCCACCTCAGGGAGAGCAGCCCACCCCCACTGGAGCCCCTGGCCACCCTTGGCTCCTCAGACCCACCCCAGCCTGTTCTCGCCATGTCCCTGCCACCCTGTCCCTCCGCCCTCCTGACCAGCACTTCCACCTGCCGAGGACTCTGAGCCAGAGGCCTGAGGACAGCCCTCAGCTCCACCCTCAGCCTTCGCGCCAAGCCACAGAGCTGTGCTTGCTCTACTTGCTTCACGGCACCACCACCCTCACTAGACCTGAAGACAACCTCTGTTGGACCAGTTCACGAAGATCCTCTTCCTCTTTGCCCACCTTGTATTCATAACTAGCACTTTCACTTCACCGTGCACCTGCTCAAGAACCATCCGCGGCTCCCTACTGCCTAGAGGACCACATTGTCACTCCTCAGCCTGCCTTTCTGGTGACACCTCTTACCACTGTCTCTCATGTATTTGTGAGAACTTTGATTTGCACACCACTCTCCCCACGCATTTGCTCAGGCTGTTCTCAGCCCAGAATGCCTTCACCACACTCACTTCCCTAGCAAACTCCCGTTCATTCTTCAGAACCCACCACCCCCAGATAGCCCTTCTCAATACCCACCGCCTCCCATCCAAGATCTGCTCCTCATGATTCTCACAGGTCATATACGTTCTGCTCTTACACTTGTGGGTCTTAGAACCCAGTGATCACTATGAAAATGCTAGCTATCCTTGACCACTAATTTTCCCAGCAGTACATGAACTGAGAAATTCCAGATGTTCAAGCTGGATTAAAAAAGGCAGAGGAACCAGAGATCAAATTGCTAACATCCACTGGATCATGGAAAAAGCAAGAGAGTTCCAGAAAAACATCTACTTCTGCTTCATTGACTATGCTAAAGCCTTTGACTCTGTGGATCACAACAAACTGTGGAAAATTCTTAAGCAGATAGGAATACCAGACCACCTTACCTGCCTCCTGAGAAATCTGTATGCAGGTCAAGAAGCAACAGTTAGAACTGGACGTGGAACAATGGACTGGTTCCAAACTGGGAAAGGAATATATCAAGGCTGTATATTGTCACCCTGCTTATTTAACTTATATGCAGAGTACATCATATGAAATGCCGGGCTGGATGAAGCATAAGCTGGAATTAAGATTGCCAAAAGAAAAGAACGCATTTGAATCGGTTCTACTGAGGTAGATGAAACTGGAGCCTATTATACAGAGTGAAGTAAGTCAGAAAGAAAAACAAAAATACAGTATATTAACACATGTATATGGAATTTAGAAAGATGGTGATAATGACCCTATATGTGAGACAGCAAGAGACACAGATATAAAGAACAGACTTTGGGATTCTGTGGGAGAAGGCAAGGGTGGGATGGTTTGAGAGAATAGCATTGAAACAGGTATATTACCATATGAGAAACAGATCGCCAGTCCAAGTTCGATGCATAATACAGGGCGCTCAGGGCTGGTGCACTGGGAGGACCCTGAGGGATGGGATGTGGAGGGAGGTGGGAGGGGGGTTCAGGATGGGGGACACAAGTACACCCATGGCTGATTCATGTCAATGTATGGCAAAAACCACTACAATTTTGTAAAGTAATTAGCCTCCAATTAAAATAAATTAATCAATAAAAAAAGATTGCCAGGAGAAATATCAAAAACCTCAGATACCACCCTTATGGCAGAAAGTGAAGAGGCGCTAAAGAAACTCTTGATGAAAGTGAAAGAGAGTGAAAAAGCTGGCTTAAAACTCAACATTCAAAAAACGAACATCATGGCATCCGGTCCCATCACTTCATGGCAAATAGATGGGGAAACAATGGAAACAGTGACAGAGTTTATTTTCTTGGGCTCTAAAATCACTGCAGATGGTGACCGCAGCCATGAAATTAAAAGATGCCTGCTCCTTGGAAGGAAAGCTATGACAAACCTAGACAGCATATTAAAAAGCAGAGACATTACTTTACTGACAAAAGTCCATATAGTCAAAGCTATGCTTTTTTCCACTAGTCATGAACAGATATGAAAGTGGGACCAAAAGAAAGCTGAGGGCTGAAGAATTGATGCTTTTGAACTGTGGTGTTGCAGAAGACTCTTGAGAGTCCCTTAGACTGCAAAGAGATCCAACCAGTCCATTCTAAAGATAATCAGTCCTGAATATTCATTAGAAGGAGTGGTGCTGAAGCTGAAACTGCAATACTTTGGCCACCTGATGCAAAGAACCGACTCATTAGAAAAGACCCTGATTATGGGAAAGACTGAAGGCAGGAGGAGGGGACAACAGAGGATGAGATTGGATGGCCATCACCGACGGACGTGAGTTTGAGCAAGCTCCAGGAGTTGATGATGGACAGGGAAGCCTGGCATGCTGCAGTCCATGGGGTCGCAAAGAGTTGGACATAACTGAGCTACTGAACTGAACCTAATTTTCCCAGCAGTTTCCAGGGTTTTTCTTATAGTCTCTGTATATTCTAGACATTAATCCCTGGTCCCATTAGATGTTGCAAGTATACTCTTTTCATTTATCACTTTCCTGTTAAATTTGTCTGTGATTTAGATTTCAGAATTATCAGATCAAGCAATTAAAATAACTGTGATTCAATACTCTAAGATCATTAGGGAGAAAAAAGCAGACAACATGCAATAATGAATAACTAATGTAAGCAGAAAGATGGAAACTCTTAAGGAAAAATCAAAAGGAAATGCTAGAAATCGGAAACACTGAAAAAGAAATGAAGAATGCCCTTGATGGACTTATCAAGTGGACTGGCTGTGGCCGAGAAAAGAAGAGCTTGGAAAACATGTCAATAGAACTTCCCAAATTGAAATGCAAAGAAGAAAATGGAAAGAAGAGGACAGAACATCCAAGAACTATGAAACGGTTTCAAAAGATGAAGCATGCCCATCATTGTGACACCACGAGAAGAACAGAGAATGGAGAAGAAGCATTTGAAGTAATGATGGCTGGGAACTTTCCAAAATGAATGACAGATAGCAAACCACAGACCTAAGCAGCTCAGAAAACACCAAGGAGGAAAAGCACCTCAAAACTACACCTACGCACTTCATATTCAAGCGAGAGAAAAAGAGGAAATCTTGAAAGAAGCAAGAGAAGAACGACGCTTTATCTAGCCAGGGAAAAGGATTAGAAGAACATCAGGCTTCTCTTCAGAAAGCGAGCAAGGAGAGCGTAATGCAATATTCAAGCGTTCAAAGAAAAAGCCCACCAGCCTGTAACCTCTCTCCAGCAAAATTATCCTTCAAACATGAAGACTTCCTTGGTGGGCTGGTGGTTAAGACCCCATGCTTCCACTGCAGGGGACGCAGGTTCAATCCCTGGTTGGGGAACTAAGATCCCAGAGGCAGCAGGGTGTACCCCCTCCCAAAATGAAACAAAAACTTTCTCAGACAAATGAAAATGGAAGGAATTTATCCCAGACCGGCCTTGCAAAAAAAAAGGTTAAAAGAAGGAAAAAAATATATAGGTCAAAAACTTGAACCTACATTTTCTTTAAAAAAAAAAGGAAAAGTATCAAGGTAAAACAAAATACTTTATTTTTCTTATTCTTAACTAGACTGATGGATAAATGTTTATTTAAAGTAAAGATACTAATAATATATTTGTGTTAATAGCTTACAAATAAGTGAAATTAATGCCAACAAATTTAAAAGATATAGAAGGGGGAAACTGGAAATACTCTGCTATAAGGTACTTTTACTACATGTGACAAAGTATGTTATTTGAACACGGACTTAAATGAGTTATAAATGGAAATTCCAAACTCTAGGGGAACCCCCAAAATTTTTTTAAAGCATAACTGATATGCCTAAGAAAGGACAGAAAAGGAAACCATTAAAAATGCACAGTTAAGGGGCTTCCGTGGGGGCTCAGTGGTAGAGAATTCACCTGCCAACGCAGGAGACACAGGTTCGATCCCCCATCTGGGGAGATCCCACACACCGCCAAGCAACGAAGCCCAGAAGCCCCAACTGCTGAAGCCCAGGTGCCCTGGAGCCTGTGCTCCCGAACAAGAGAAACCAGCACAAAGAGAAGCCTGCACACAGCATCCAGAGAGCAGCCCGTGCTCGCTGCAACTAGAGAAAGCCCACGCAGCAACAAAGACCCAGCACAGTCAAGAATAAACATAAACAAACAAAAATGCTTTTTAAAAAGGCTCAGCTAAAACCAGAGAAGGCAGAAAAAGAGGGGAAGAAAAAAGAAACAGACCAAGGACAAAGAAGAAAAACAGTTACAAATATTGGTAGATATTAATCCAACTCTATCAAGAATCACTTTAAATATGAATAATCTAAAAACACGAATTAAAGAGTAGATTAAAGAAACAAGGCCCAACTGTCTGATATCAACTGAAATCCCATTTTCAATATGATGACACATATAGACTAAAAGTAAAATAATAGAGAAAGATATACTGTGCTAACACACATCAAAAAAAAAAAAGCTAAATACCTTTACTAATTTCAGACAAAGCAGACTTCAGAGCAAGGAAAATTATCAAGGATAAAGACAGACATTACATAATGGCAGATGGTGACTGCAGCCATGAAATTAAAAGACACTTACTTCTTGGAAGAAAAGTTATGACCAACCTAGAGAGCATATTCAAAAGCAGAGACATTACTTTGCCAACTAAGGTCCATCTAGTCAAGGCTATGGTTTTTCCTGTGGTCATGTATGGATGTGAGAATTGGACTGTGAAGAAGGCTGAGTGCCAAAGAATTGATGCTTTTGAACTGTGGTGTTGGAGAAGACTCTTGAGAGTCCCTTGGACTGCAAGGAGATCCAACCAGTCCATTCTGAAAGAGATCAGCCCTGGGATTTCTTTGGAAGGAATGATGCTAAAGCTGAAACTCCAGTACTTTGGCCACCTCATGCGAAGAGTTGACTCATTGGAAAAGACTCTGATGCTGGGAGGGACTGGGGGCAGGAGGAGAAGGGGACGACCGAGGATGAGATGGCTGGATGGCATCACGGACTCGATGGACGTGAGTCTGAGTGAACTCCGGGAGTTGGTGATGGACAGGGAGGCCTGGCGTGCTGCGATTCATGGGGTCACAAAGAGTCGGACACGACTGAGCGACTGAACTGAACTGAAAGGGATCAGTTCTTCAGAAAGATATAATAATCCTGATTGTGTGTGCACCTACCAATAGGACATCAAAATGCATAAGAAGGAGAAATGCACAAATCTGCTATTATAGTTGGAGAGTTCAGTACTTGATAGACGAAGCATACAGAAGATCAGTAGGGATACAGTTGACATGAACAGCACTATCAATCAAGTTGATCTAATTGACATTTCTAGAACATGCCAACAACAGAGTACAGACACATTGCAAGCTCACATGAAACACTCACCAAAACAGACCACATTCAAGACATTAAACACACTTTAACACACTTTAAAGAATGGAAGTCATAAATGTTTCATCTCACGCCACAGTGGCATTAAACAAGAAATCAGCAATAGGAAGACAGCTGGAAAGCCCAAAAACATTTAGAGATTAAACAACACACAAATCTAAATAACACAGGGGTCAGGTAAGAAGTCGCAAGAGACACTTTTCAATACTTTAAACTAAATGAAAATAAAAATATAACTTCCAAATGTTGTGGGATGCAGTGAAAGTAATGCTTAGAAAGAAATATACAGAATTAAATGCAAGCATTATACAAGAAATATCTAACATGTATATGTATGGCCGAGGCCCTTTGTTGTCCACCTAAAACAATCACAACATTGTTAATCACCTATATCCCAATACAAAATAAAAAGTTTAAAACATGCATATAAATTATTTAATTAAAAAAAGTTAAAAGAAACACCTAAAATCAATAATCTAAGCATTCATCTTAGGAAGCTTGAGAAAGAAGAGCAATGTAAGCCTGAAACGAGCACAAGAAAAGAAATAACAAATTAGGGCAGAACTCAATGGAATCAAAAACAGGAAAATAGAGACAATCAGCAACATGAAAGCTGGTTCTTTAGAAAGATCAATAAAATTAATAAACCCTCTAACAAAGCTAACCAAGAAAAGATGACAGAAGACACAAACTACTAATATCAGAAACGAAAGAGAGTTAATCACAACTGGTCCGTGGGCATTGAAAGAATAAGGTAATAAAGGAATACTAGAAAAACTCTGTATCCACAAATATGACAACTTGGATAAAACGGACCAATTTCTTGAAAGACACGTCTACCAAAATTCACACAAGGAGAATGCTTTGTTGTTTTCGTCGCTGAGTTGTGTCCAGGTCTTTGCGACCCCATGAACTGTAGCCCACCTGGCTCCTCTGTCCATCCTAAGGGGAACAAGATCACCTAAACAGTCCTATTTTTATTTGTCAGTTATATCTCAATCAAGTTGAAGAAATGAAATGTCTATTTTATAGACATGCCTATTGAAGAAATTGAATCAATAATTAATGATCCTCCAAAAAATAAACCACCAGACCCAGAGGATTTCACTGTTGAATTCTATCAAACATGTAAGGAAGAAATGACACCAATTCTGTATGGTCTCTTCCAGAAAACAGAAGCAGAGGGAATACGTCCTAATTCATCTACGAGGCCAGCATCATCCTAACTCCAAAGTCAAATAAAAATATTATAAGAATGGGAAACAACAGAACACGTCTCATGAAAGTAAATCGTAAGATATCATCTAATTGAATCCAATAATACATAAAAGAATGATATACCAAGTGCGTGCGTCCTCAGTCACTTCAGTCATGTCCAGCTCTTTGGGACCCACAGACTGTAGCACGCCGGGCTCCTCTGTCCATGGGCTTCTCCAGGCATGAATACCAGAGTGGTTTTCCATGCCCCTCCTCCAGGGGATCTTCCCGACCCGGGGATCAAACCCGCATCTCCTGTGTCTTCTCCTGTGTCTCCTGCACTGAAGGAGGACTCTTTACGCTTGAGCCACCAGGGAAGCCCGTGATCAAGTGGTATTTACTCTCGGGATGCAATACTGGTTCAGCTAATTGAAACCAACCGAAATTGAAAATCAATTAATGTAATCCATCACATCAACAGGGTAAAGAAGAAAAATCATATGACCACATTAATTAATGCAGAAAAAGCATTTGAAAAAATCCAATATTCATTGTGATTTTTTACAATTCTCAACAAACTAGGAATAGAGAGGCGCTTCAACTTGTTAATGCGCATTTACCAAAAAAAAAAAAGCAGTTAACATCATACTTAAGAGCGAGAAACTAATGCTTTCTCTCTAAGATTAAGAACAGGCAAGAATTTCCCTCTCACTACACCTATTCAACACCACACTGGCAGTTTCAGCTACTGCGCTAAGAAAAGGAAAGTAAAATGTATAGACTGTGAAGGAAGAAATGAAACTGTCTCTGTTCACAGCTGACATGATTATCTATAATATAAAGAAAACCCAAAGAATTCACACAAACACACACACACACACCTGGAACTATAAATAAGTGTAGCAAGGTCAAAGGATACAATTTTAAAATACAAGCCATTTGCTTTCCTTATGAGAGCATAACCAATTGACATGTTTTAACTTGGATGAGCATGTGATAACTTTTAATATTCGTTTTTCTTTATTTGTGTGGGTGTGCGTGCGCTCAGTCCTGTCTGATTCTGAGACCCATGGACTGCAGCCCGCAAGGCTCCCCTGTCCATGGAAGTTTTCAGGCAAGAAGACTGGAGCTGGTTGCCAACTCCTTCTCCAGGGGGTCTTCTCGACCAAGGGATCAAATCCAAATCTCCTGTGTCTCCTGCATTGGCAGGCAGGATCCTTACCAGCTGAGCCACCAGGAAGCCTAGGATTTACTGATTTACTTGGCTGCACTGTCTTAGTTACGGCACACAGGATCTTCCATCTTCATGCGGCATGTGGGTTCTTTTAGTTGCGGCATGTGGGATCTAGTTCCCTGACCAGGGATCAAATCTGGGCCCCCTGCACTGGCAGTGCAGAGTCTCAGCCACTGGACCACCGGGGAAGTCCCAGTGATTGGAACTTGAAATTAAAAACACAACATCATTTACAATGGCACCAAAAAATGAAATACTTAGGCACAAATCTAACAAGACATGTTCAGGATCTATACATGCAGAAAACTATAGAACTCTGATGAAGAGATCAAAGGACATCTAAACAAATGGTGGATATTCTGTGTTAAACAATTACTTGTAATTACTCAATATTTGGGGATGTTCAGTTCAGTTCAGTCGCTCAGTCATGTCCAACTCTGTGACCCCATGGACCACAGCACACCAGGCTTTCTATCCATCACCAACACCCAGAATTTACTCAAACTCATCTCCATTGAGTTGGTGATGCCATCCAATCATCTCATCCTCTGTCGTCCCCTTCTCCTCCTGCCTTCAATCCTTCCCAGCATCAGGGTCTTTTCTAATGAGTTAGCTCTTGGCATCAGGCGGCCAAAGTGTTGGAGTTCCAGCTTCAACATCAGTCCTTCCAGTGAACACTCAGGACTGATCTCCTTTAGGATGGACTGGCTGTTAATTCTTCCCGACTTCGTCTACTGAATCTGCACAATCCAAATCAAAATCCTAGCAAGCTACTTTGTAGATACTGAAAAAAGGATTCTAAAGTGTATATGAAAACATACCACAATGGAAAAGAATGTGAAAAAGAATGTATATGCAGAATGAAATCACTTTGCCATACACCAGAAACTAACAACATTATAAATCAGCTATACTTCAACTACAAAATAAATAGAAACTTTGAAAAAAGTTTATATGAAAACACACGGCCCAGAATAGCCAAAGCATTGCTGAAGAGAGAAGTTGGAGGACAGATACTACCCAACATCAAGACATGCTATAAGGCTACATAATCAAGACAGCCTGGCACGGCCAAAGAACAAACACGTCAGTCAGTACAGCAGAGCACAGAGAGCGGAAACAGACACACAAATGCAGTCAGCTGACTTTTGACAGAGGAGCAAAGGCAATACAATGGAGAAAGTTTGGTCTTCCATCAAATGATGCTAGAGCAACTGAACAGTCAAATATTAGCAAAATAAAGAGAGAAACTAGAAATAGACTTTACACCTTTCATGAAAATTAACTAAACACGTACTCTTGATACGATGTGATGAGAACGGCACTTTATCTCTAGTTTTCCTCCCAAAACTGATAATCCAGTTTAATCTTCAGGAAGACATCAGAAAAATCTCATTCTACAAAATACCTAACCAGTTCTCCTCAAAAATACTGTTAGGTAGGTAGGAAGTTAGACATGAGCCAAGAGGGGAGGTCTCTGAAAGGGATGCAAGCAGATCTCTAAACTCCACCCCAGACAGAAGAGCTCACAGATATACTACAAATAACCACAGAGACTTTTCCACTCCTGAACATGCCCTGGGCACACAGTGGGTACAAAATGACCACAGGCGCTTCCCCAAGAAACCTTGGGCAGTTAGGCAGTTAGGAGTCCATTAAGGGCTCATAAATATTCTACATCTAATTATAACAGATGGAATTATGGGGAGACATAAACAACACAACTTGCTGTTATATAACTTATAACTGTCAATCAGCCTTGAGAATATGCTCATCTGCATGCCCTTTCATTGACTGGTGGTGGAGGCAAGCCCTGCTTTGCACATTGGAGGAGACTGGATATATAAAAGGTTCCCCTGGTGGCTCAAAGGTTAAAGCGTCTGCCTGCAATGCGGGAGACCTGGGTTCGATCCCTGGGTCGGGAAGATCCTCTGGAGAAGGAAATGGCAGCCCACTCCAGTAAAAAGTGGGAAGCCAAAAGCGATGGCTAAGAAGGATGAGGGAGATTCCATGAGGACTAATAAAAGATCTGCCTGCTTGAGCTGAATGGAGCCGTAACTTGTCTGCTGTCCTACACATTTTGGTCCACTGTTCCAAGCGTTTGTTGCAACGAGATAAAAACCAAGGAAGAGAAATAAACCAACCTGCTAATAACAAGATCATCAAAAATAAGGCAAGTCTGAGAAACTCTCACAACCAAGAAGATACTCAGGAGACATGAAAAATAGGTGGTACAAGATCCTGGAACAGGAAGAGACACTGGGTAAAAACTAATGATGTCTGAATGAACCATAGTCATTAGTTAATAATGATGTAAAAATATTGTCTTGTTAATAAAAGAGGAAAGTGAGTAACCTCAAACTTACTCATTCTAGATTAATAGAAATTATCCACTCTGAAGAAGAGACAGAAATAGGATTGAAAAGAAATGAATTCTTCAGGAACCCATGGGATGATGATCAAAAGGCCAAATCATAAGTGTAATTGAAGTCACAAAAAGAGAAGGAAGACAAAACGAGGAAGAAAAAAATAAAGAAAAAATGTCCAAGATTTTCCAAATGCAGTGAAAGGCAAAAATTTAACAATTCAAGACGCTCAGCAGACCACAGGCAGAATGAAAAAACGGGGGACGGGGGCTCAAGCACATGATAGCAGAATTGCTGAAAACCAAAAACAGAGGAGAAAAGACACAAAAGACCAGAAGAAACCACACTCACATACAATAGAACAACAACTCAAATGACCACTGGTTTCTCATCAGAAAACACGGAGATGAGAGGACAGCAAAGTAAACTTTCAAAATGCTGAAAGAAAAAACTTCCAACTCAGAACTCAGACACAAATCCAAATAAAATATTATTTTATCTCATAGGTGAAATAAGAACATTTTCAGATCAAAGAAAACTGAGAGAATTCATATTTTACACACCTGCACTGCAAGAGACCCTAAAAGAAGTTCTTCAGGCTGAAGGGAAATGATGCAAAATGGAAACTCAGGTCTTCAGGAAGAAATAAAGAGCCTCAAGAAATTACACATTTGCTGTTGTTCAGTCACTAAGTCATGTCCAACTCTTTGCAGCCCCATGGACTATAGCACACCCAACTCCTCTGTCCTCCACTATTTCCCAGAGTTTGCTCAAATTCATGTTCATTGAGTCAGTGATGACGTCTAACCATCTCATCCTCTGTCGTCTCCTTCACCTTTTGCCTTCAATCTTTCCCAGCATCAGGGTCTTTGCCAGTGAGCTCTTCACATCACGTGGCCAAAGTATTGAAGTTTCAGCCTCAGCATCACTCCTTCTAATGAATATTCAGGGATGATTTCCTTTAGGATTGACTGGTTTGATCTCCTTGCAGTCCAAGATACTCTCAAGAGTCTTCTCCAACACCACAGTTCAAAAGCATCAATTCTTCAGTGCTCAGCTTTCTTTATGGTCCAACTCTCACATCCATACATGACTACTGGGAAAACCAGAGCTTTGACTAGACGGACCTTTGTTGGCAAAGCAATGTTTCTGCTTTTTAATACCTGTCTAGGTTTGTCATAGCTTTCCTTTCAAAGAGCACGTGTCTTTTAACTGCACGGCTGCAGTCACCATCTGCAGTGGTTTAGAAGCCCAAGAAAAGAAAACCTGTCGCTGCTTCTACATTTCCCCCTTCTATTCGCAGTGAAGTGAAAGGACCATGACCCTGGGTTTTTAATGTTGAGTTTTAAGCCAGCTTTTTCACTCTACTCTTTCACCCTCATCAAGAGGTTCTTTAGTTCCTCTTCACTTTCTGCCATTAGAGAAATTTTACCAAACAATGACATATATTTACCAGAAATGATACCTGTCTAGTAAATGTTTTTTAAATCCTTTGATTATTTTAGAAGTAGATACGACTTTTAAAAGCAAATCCTACTTTCTTGCGGGGTTTACAACATGTGTTGACATACTACATGCAAAAACTGAAAAATAAAGGACGGGGTGGTGATGGCGGACATATATGGCTGCACGATTTCTAGGTTTTAAATGATGTGATAGACTATTCATTCTAAGTAAACTGTGAAAAGTTAAGACTATACTTTACCACATAGAGCAACTATTAAGTATTTTTAAATATAAGAAGATAAAATTAAAAATGCCAACAGATAAAACAGATCTCCAAAAGATGTTCAAATTATCCAAAAGAAGACAGGAAAGAGAATCAGAGGACCCCAAAACAAAGGTGACAATCAGAAAACAGCTAATAAAATGAGAGTCATAAATGTACTAAATGTACAGTTAAAAAGCAGAGACTGTCAGAATGACAGTAAAGCAAGAACCAACTACAATTGGTTTTTCTTTAAATAATTGGATATTCTTTAAATATAAAGACAGAGTGGTTGAAAGCAAATGGATGTGAAGAGAAAGAGAGGGAAAATCTAGCAATTATAAGAAGGCTAGAACCATTATAATAATATCAGGTAAAAGAGTCCTTAAGACTAAGGGTTTTACTAGCAATAATTAGGACCAGTTCATAGAGATAAAAGGATTAATTCATTAGGAAGACATAACAAACATAAATGTGTATTCATATAATAATACAACTTCAAATATATAAACCAAAAGACGACAGAAGCAAAGCAAGTAGACAACTCTTTAATAATCATTAGATTTTTAAGTCCACTCTCTCAGTAACTGAGAGAATAATGTTGTTCCTCAGTTGCTAAGTCATGTCCAACTCTTTGTGACCCCGTGGAAGCAGCGTGCCTGGCTTCCTGTCCTTCACTAACTCCTAGAATTTGCTCAACTCATGTCCAGTTCATACACAAATGACATAGATGATTTGAATGGTACTATCAACCACCTTGACCTAACTGATATTTATGGATTACTACATCCAACCACTATAGAGTTTACATTCTTTTCAAGGGCATTCTCCAAGGTAAACCATATGCTGAACTGTCAAATGAGGTTCAGTGAATTTAGAAGGACCAAAATCAGAGAATTACAACACTAGAATTAAACCCAGTAAGAACACAATATCTAGGAAACCCCCAAATATTTTGGAATTAAACAACACATTTCTAAATAATCAACAGATCAAAGAATCACAAGAACTGCGTGATAATGAAAATACATCAACATCTACAAGATGCCACTTAAACAGTCCCTAGAGGAAAATGTATCGCTTTAAATGCTTAAAAAGAAAAGAAGACAAGAATATAATCAAGGACCTAATGTTACACTCTAAGAGATTAAAAAGAGTGCAAAATGAAGTGAAGTGGAAGGAAAGCAATAATAAAGGGCAGAAGTTAACCAAATAGAAAACAATAGAGAAAATTAACAAGTCAATGTTGGTTCTTTAACAAAAGCGAGACTGACCACAACAAAGAGAGAGGATACAAATTACCAATACTAGAAATTCAAAAGAAGACTTCCCTAGTGGTCTGGAGGTTAAGAATCTGCCTTCCAATGCAAGCGATGCAGGATCAGCCCCCAGTCAGGAAACTAGCTTCCCCAAGCCTCAGGGCAACTAGGCCCCCACACAACCAGAAAGTCTGAGCCACAACTCCTCAGCACACACACCACAACTAGAGAAAGCAGCCCACACACTGCAACAAGGATCTCGAGTGCCACAACTAAGACCCAACACAGCCAAACTGATTAATCAATCAATAATAAGAGAGATTATCACCAGACAACTTTATTGCCAATAAGCTCAACAACGTAGATGAAATGGGTGAATTCCTCGAAAAATGAAACTTACCAATATTAACACAGAATGAAATAGAAAATCTAAATACTCTACTCTTTACTCCAGGCCCAGATGTAAACATCTTGCCTGTTTACTCCAGGGCAAGAGTAAAAATTGACATTTTAGGAATCAGTGAACTAAAATGGACCGGAATGGGTGAATTTAATGCAGATGACCATTATGTGTACCACTGTGGGCAAAAATCCCTTAGAAGAAATGGAGTATCCCTTATGGGCAACAAAAGAGTCCGAAATGCAGTACTTGGCTGCAATCTCAAAAATGACAGAATGCTCTCTGTTCATTTCAAAGGCATACCATTCAATATCACAGTAATCCAAGTCTATGCCTCAACCACTAGTGCCAAAGAAGCTGAAGTTGAATGGTTCTATGAGGAACTACAAGACCTTCTAGACCTAAGATCAAAAAAGAAAAAAAGATGTCTTTTTCATCATAGGGGTTTGGAATGCAAAAGTAGGAAGTCAAGAGATACCTGGAGTAACAGGCAAGTTTGGCCTTGGAGTACAAAATGAGCAGGGCAAAGGCTAACAGAGTTTTGCCAACAAAACGCACTGGTCATAACATCCTCTTCCAACAGAACAAGAGAAGACTTTACACATGGACATCATCAGATGGTCAATACTGAAATCAGATTGATTATATTATTTGCAGCCAAAGATGGAGAAGCTCTATACAGTCAGCAAAAACAAGACCGGGAGCTGACTGTGGCTCAGATCATGAACTCCTTATTGCAAAATTCAGACTTAAATTGAAGAAAGTAGGGAAAACCACTAGACCATTCAGGTATGACCTAAATCAAATCCCATACGATTATACAGTGGAAGTGATAAATAGATGCAAACGATTAGATCTGCTAGACAGTGCCTGAAGAACTATGGACAGAGGTTCTTGACATTGTACAGGAGGCAGTGATCAAGACTATCCCCCAAGAAAAAGAAATGCCAAAAAGGCAAAATGGTTATCTGAGGAGGTCTTACAAATAGCTGAGAAAAGAAAAGAAGCTAAAGGCAAAGGAGAAAAGGAAAGGTATACCCATCTGAATGCAGAGTTCCAAAGAATAGCAAGGAGAGACAAGAAAGCCTTCCTCAGTGATCAGTGCAAAGAAATAGAGGAAAACAATAGAATGGGAAAGACTATAGATCTCTTCAAGAAAATTAGAAATACCAAAGGAATATTTCATGCAAACATGAGCACAATAAAGGACAGAAACGATATGGACCTAACAGAGGCAGAAGATATTAAGAAAAGGTGGCGAGAATACACAGAAGAACTGTACAAAAAAGATCTTCACTACCAAGATAACCATGATGGCGTGATCATTCACCTAGAGCCAGACATTTTGGAATGTGAAGTCAAGTGGGCCTTAGAAAGCATCACTACGAACAAAGCTAGTGGAGGTGATGGAATTCCAGTTGAGCTATTTCAAATCCTGAAAGATGATCCTATGAAAGTGCTGCACTCAATATGCCAGCAAATTTGGAAAACTCAGCAGTGGCCACAGGGCTGGAAAAGGTCAGTTTTCATTCCAATTACAAAGAAAGGCAATGCCAAAGAATGTTCCAACTAACACACAACTGGACTCATCGTACACACTTGCAAAGTAATGCTCAAAATTCTCCAAGCCAGGTTTCAACAGTACATGAACTTCCAGATGTTCAAGGGGATTTAGAAAAGGCGGAGGAACCAAAGACCAAATTGCCAACATCTGCTGGATCACAGAAAAACCAAGAGAGTCCCAGAAAAACATCTACTTCTGCTTTACTAATTGCACCAAAGTCTTTGACTGTGTGGATCACAACAACCTGTGGAAAATACTTACAGAGATGGGAATACCAGACCATGTCACCTGCCTCCTGAGAAACCTGTATGCAGGTCAGGAAACAACAGTTAGAACCAGACGTGCAACAATGGACTGGTTCCAAATTGGGAAAGGAGTACATTAAGGCTGTATATGGTAACCCTAACCTACAGGCAGAGTACATCATGCAAAATGCCAGGCTGGATGAAGCACAAGCTAGAATCAAGACTGCCGGGAGAAATATCAGTAACTCCAGATATGCAAATGATACCACCCGTATGCCAGAAAGCGAAGAACTAAAGAGCCTCTTGATGAAAGTGAAAGAGGAGAGTGAAAAGACTGGCTTAAAACCCAACATTCAAAAAACTAAGATCCTGGCATTCTGTCCCATCACTTCATGGCAAATAGATGGGGAAACAATGGAAACTGTGACAGACTTTATTTTCTTGGGCTCCAAAATCACTGTAGATGGTGACTGCAGCCATGAAATTAAAAGACACTTGCTCCTTGGAAGAAACGCTATGACCAACCTAGACAGCATATTAAAAAGCAGAGGCATTACTTTGCCAACAAAGGTCCATCTAGTCAAAGCTGTGTTTTTTCCAGCAGTCATGTATGGATGTGAGAGTTAGACTGTAAAGAAAGCTGAGTGCTGAAGAATTGATGCTTTTGAACTGTGGTGTTGGAGAAGACTCTTGAGAGTCCCTTGGACTGCAAGGAGATCAAACCAGTCTATCCTAAAGGAAATCAGTCCTGAATATTCATTGGAAGGACTGATGCTGAAGCTGAAGCTCCAATACTTTGGCCACCTGATGTGAAGAACCAACTCATTGGAAAAGACTCTGATGTTGGGAAAGATTGAAGGCAGGAGAAGGGGGTGACAGAGGATGAGATGGTTGGATGGCATCACTGACTTGATGGACATGAGTTTGAGCAAGCTCCAGGAGTTGGTGATGGACAGGGAAGCCTGGCATGCTTCAGTCCATGGGGTCGCAAAGAGTCGGACACGACCAAGTGACTAAACGGAACTGATCAAACATTGAAAGGAGAAGTACCAAATTTATACAAACTTTCGTAAAATAGAGGATAAAGGGAACACTTCTTGCTGCCAGGGGGCAGGGTGGCATAATCTTAATACGAAACCCTCATAAAGACATTGCAAAACAAGAGAGAAAATTACAAACCAGTGTCTCTCATGAAGGGCCTCCCAGGTGGCGCCAGTGGTAAAGAAGCTGCCTGCCAATGCAGAAGATATAAGAGATGGGGGTTCAATCCCTGGGTCGGGAAGATCCCCTGGAGAAGGAAATGGCAACTCACTCCAGTACTCTTGCCTGGAGAATCCCATGAACAGAGCAACCTGGTGGGCTACAGTCCACGGGGTCACAAAGATTCAGACACAACTGAAGCGACTTAGCATGCACGCACATGTCTCGTGAATACATAAACACACAAATTCTTAAGATAATAGCAAATAGAATCAAACAATATATAAAGTAGGCCTTGGAGGTTTATCCCAGAAGTGTATGGCTGTTTTAACCTTTGAAGCCATTGTAATTTACCTTATTAAAGGAAGAAAGGAGAACCTTTAAAACATGATCAATCTATCACCCATACCTGATGACACGCTCAGAAAACTCAGAATAAAGGGAATCTCCCTAGATCTGACCTAAGAAAAATACACTAATATCACACTTAATAATATTGACACAGATATTGACACTTACCCCCTAAGATTGAGAACAAAGCAGGGATGTCCATTCTCACCATTTTAATTCAACATTATCCTGAAGGTCCTGGCATTATAACTGGGGGGAAAAAAGGCATGAAATGAAGTGATTATGGAGGAAGAAGTGAAGCCATCTCTCTGGCAGATGTTGTGTTTGTTCACATCACAGGACGCTCTCTCTGGCCGACTTGAGCAACAGAGCCTGGAAGCTGAGCTCCACGGCTGGGGCTCGCCAAGAGGCTGAAGCTTGGTCCAGGCAGGAAACTTCAGGGCAGAATACAGTCAGGGCCAGGAAGTCAGACCCCATGACCACAGTGGGGAGGAGGGGGCCTCAGGCCCCTGCATGCTCTCCCAGGGGGAACAGATCGGGGGACACCTGGAGGGAAAAGGACAGCACCGTGCGGGGAGGAACTGCACCTCTAACCCTAACCCTAACCCTAACCCTAACCCTGACTCTGCTCAGAGTCCTTCACACGGCAGCAGCGGGGACCACCCTCTCAGGAAGCCAAAGGCATCACGTTTGCCAGCTGAGCTACGAAGCCAGGAGGGGTTGGAGGTGGCAGGCAGCTGGGGAAAGCACTTCCTGAGGCCCGACCAGGGACTTGCCCAAGACACAGTGGCCCTGTCCACAGGTCTGGGCTTGTTCCCATGCACAGAGCAGGCTAGACAGTCAGCAGCTGGAGCTCCTGGGCCTAAGGGTTAGGAATTGGGGGGTGCAGGACAGACCGCGCCCAGAGAGAGCTGTGAGACTGAATCAAACGGCCCCTTGGTCCTACCTCCACCTCCTGACACACACGACTGTTCCCGTGTGCGGTTCCCACCTTTGGATGCCCTGTTTCCCTGTAAGTGTCCTCCCAGCTCAGGTGGTTGGAAAAACAGTGGCAGATGCTAAGGCTAGGTTGGGGGCCAGGACGTAAGTTCAAGGAAGCTCTGGAAATGGGGGTGGGCAAGGGTGGCAGCCTGAGGCTGGGACTTGGGGTAACTGAGGAATACGGGTCACCCACCCCAGGGGGTCAGAGGCAAAGATACAGCTCCCAGGGGAGGTGAGAGTCAGGGTCGGGTAAGCCCCACAGAGAGCGCAGGTCTCAGGGCACGCTCGTGGACCTTGGGCTGCCCCTGTCTGGCCTTCCTCCCAGGGACCTTCCCCAGTTCCCTCCGGCCATAGCATGAGGTCTATCCCTCCCTGAATGACTTGAGCCAGTGGGAGCCACGATTTGTACTGTGTGCACCCAGAAGAGCCTTCAGCTGAATGGACTTGTGGACACAGGGGCGGGGGAGAGGGTGGGCTGAACTGACAGAGCAGCACAGACGTATACACAGCGCCGTGTGCAAAGCCGAGAGCTAGTGGGGAGCTGCTCTCTAGCACAGGGAACCCAGCTCAGCGCTCTGTGATGACCTTCACGCTGGTGTACAGCAGAAACCAACACTACACTGTAAAGCAAGTAGACCAAACTAAAGAATAAATTCCTTCAAAAAAGACCTCTCAGCCAGGGCTCAAGACGGGGAGCAGGGGGTCAAGGGCCGTGGGGGAGCTGCCTTTGAGACAGCTTGTCTGCCCCAAAGGAGCAGGTCATTGTGACCCTGCTATTCTCATTTCTGTAGGTCCCAGAGTGGAGAAACACCTCAAAGGCGGGGATGGGGGGGCACCAAGGCCCACGAGCAGGAAGCGGGGGGTGCAGGTGCCCCCAGGCATGACACGGAGGAGAGACCTAGGAGTGAGGCTCCCAGGGCCAGGGACCCCAGATGGTAGGCTGGGGGCCTGGGCTTTGCACAGGACTCTGGATGCTGCCATCTGAAGAGTGGTCAGGACCCTGTCAATCCAGGAAACAACCCAAACCAGGCTCAAGAGGCATGAAACTGGGGTCCAGGGCAGCCCACTGCTGTCTACAGAGGCCTCCAGGTTGCAGAATGGGGGGCAGGGAGTCACACATGGGTCTCCGGCCTCTCCACCCTGCCCACATTTCCTCAGGCAAAGGTTGAAAGGCCCCACCCATCACCAAGCACACGGATGGCACATTCAGCTATTAACACTTTAGTCAGAATTAGCTTCTCAGACAAGCCAGTCCCCAGCTTGAAACAGAGAGCCCAAAAGAGAAGTCAGGACTCAGGTGGCTTGAGAAATGGTTTTAAATGTGCCAGGGGTCCTCTCATACCCCCTCCATAAATAGCTGTCCCATCAGCACCTCTCTGGTGCTGAAATTTTTCACTGGAGCTAGGAACATGCTCCAGCATTTTCTCCAGCAGCTCTGGACATAAGAACCAGCTCCAGCACCTGCAGGCTGTGTGACTCCAGCAAATCACTTACCATCTCTGAGCCCTCTTAGACTCTAGCCAGCAGGGCCCTGTTCCAGGCCTCAGGTCTCAGGGGGAGCCAAGCGTTACGGAACTTCCCACAAAAACATCCAGGTGCCCCCAGTGATATCTGGGTCAAGCCAGGGCTGACAGTGCCATCCACGCATGTGCCCTAAGCCCAGATGGAGACTTCTGGGAGCCCTTGATCCCATTTGGAGCACTCTCCAACCCTCTACCCAATTGCCATTCCATGCGGGGTAGACGAGATGTCCCAGTGGACCCTGGACGTATCATCTGAGAGGTATTCTGGGGCCATGGCCAGGCCCCTGTCTAGGAGGGAAGCCTGAAAAGTTGATCACTGCTAGCAGCCAGCACACTCTTTCTTTCATGGGCTCCCTGGAAACTAGGCCACCAGAATGGCATGGACACTCTCCTTTGGAATCATGCTCATTTACAACCAACACAAGGAAGAGGAAGGGTGGCAGGCATCTAACCTGGGCCACCCGTGCTGGCAGCCGTGCTGTCCACAGGCCCCACGCCACATGCCACCATCTGCAGTGGATGGCCACACCACTCTCCCCCCAAGGACCCCAGAGACCAATGCCCACAAGACCACCAGGCCCCTCCCACCCGTGTCTACTCCCGCCCCAGCCTGAGTGGGGACATCATGCTCCCGAGGCCTGCCTCAGGCTGTGTAGAGGGTTCAACGTGCACTGAATGAATAGTATGTCTCTTCTCACCCACCCACCGACCCCCACCCACCCTGGGGCGCGGGAGGGTGCAGAAAGAGGACACAGTCCAGGCCGGAGGCAGCCGTGACCTGAGGAGTCCAAGCAGGGACGCGCTTTGAGGAGGCATTTACAGTGTGCTTTGGGGACAGAGTTCCCAATGGTGAAATTAACGTGACCGGAAGACAGACTATTGTTTCCCCTTTTCCTGCCCTGTGTGGGCAGGACTTGCGTTTGTTGTCACCATCAACCAAGAGCAGCAGCAAGAGCTCAGCGCTCCGGGAGAATGGGGAAGGCTCATCCTCACCCGGTCACGTGGGGGGTGCGGGGGTGGGGGACCCAGCATCCCTGGGGTCACTGTCTGCAGCAAGCAGACAGCAGCAAGGACCCGGAGGCGAGGGGGCTGCCACGCTTCAATGCAAACAGGCTCCAGGGAGCCCTGGAACCATGGCTACCTTTTTCTCCAGGTGGGAAACGGGAAACCTGGAATTCTTACCTGGCCCAGCACGGTTGGCGGTGAAGACACGGAGAGACGGGTGGCTCCTGGACCTCAGTGGGAAGACCTGGGACCTCCCCCCAAGAGGCGTCTTCACTTAAGTGAAAGGAAAGACGTCTTCTGGACCCGTGACTAAGCCGCTCGCGGGCCGGGAAGCCGTACGGTACCTTCTACTCGAATCGCTGGTCTAGTCAGACGCCCCACAAAACGTGTTTTCCCAAAGTCCTGCTCACATTATGCACAGCCCTGCTTTCCTCATCTGCTAAGTGAGGGAGCAACACGCCCTCTTACCGTTGTGAAGTCTGAGAAAATAGGAAGGACGGGATACTTGGTGGAAAAGGCACTCAACTGTGTCTCACGGACGCTGTTCCTCCAGCTTCCCTACACCTGAGGCCCTGAGGGAAGGGACAGCTTCAAGGCCAATCACAAAAACCAATCAGGAGACTCTCACGCTCCCTCCAGCCAATCATGAGAATCTCGTGCTCCCTCCAGCCAATCAGGAGAATGTCACCCTCCCTCCAGCCAATCAGGAGACGCTCACCCTCCTTCCAGCCAATCAGGAGACCGTGACTCTCCCTCCAGCCAATCAAGTGACTGCCCCACTTGCTAACTCCACAACTTTGCTCCTGCAGTTTTCTGTTTCTAGAATGCCCTTCCTCCTTCACTGCTTGGGCCGTTCTGTAGCTTTCTCAAGGCCTGGCTCAGCCATGTCCTCCTCTAGGAAGCTCTGTGTCACCCCGAGCAGAAGGGAAGAGCACTGGCCATCTTGGACTCCCAAAGCCCAGCCACACCCCATCCTGCAGGCGGGCATCTGAGGCACTGTCTGCCCAAACTATGAGGTTGGACCTGGAATCAGAGACCCTTAGCTGCGAGCCAGTGGGCCTATTCCCTACCCCTTCCAGACCCCAGCATCCTCACGGGCACAGAGGTGTAAGACGTCTGTCCCCAGCCTTTGAGAGGATCATGGGAGTGGATAGACAGTGTGTCTACCTCTGAGGACAGGGCATCAGCCATTTGTTTTTGTTTTTGTTTTTTTTTTCTCACCCTGCTCTGTGCCAGCCCCGACCAGGCCCAAGAGAATCAGACACCACCCTGGGGTTGCTCCTGAAATGAAAATCAACCAGACACTGACATGAAGTGTTAAAAATGCTGGGGTCTCCGCAGAGGGCCTCAGTCAACCAGGGAGGGCTTCCAGGAAGAAGTGACACCTAAGCTATGTGTTCTTGTAAATTAATATTTATTTGTCACATGTGCCAGACACTGTACTACCCAAGCCAGGTGCATCACCCATTTGATGCCTCCCAGCACCTGTGAGGCAGGTACACTCATTTAACACATGAGGGAGCTAAGGTTTGGGGAGGAGATGTCCCTTGCCCTGGCCTCCCGAATGGTACACTCAGAGCCAGGTAGAAGGTGCGTGTGGGGAGGTATGGGGGTGCAGTTCCTGGTGGAGGGGACAGAGGGAACAGCAGCATTGGACGCAAGGAGAGTCTGGGTGTTTGCGGGGCGGTGGGGCGGGGGGGACTCTAGGAAGTTTGGCCAGAGCATAAATAGGCGAGTGATGAGGGAGAGAGAGCAGAGATGGTGAGAAGGGGCAGGGGCCTCGGGGGCCCGTCTGCTCATGGGCAGCAGGGAGTCATAGATGGTGCTAGGCAAGGAGGCATCTGGTCAAATGGGCGACTTAGAAAGACAGTTCTGGGATGAGAGGGCTGTCACTCAGAATAGGGAATGGAGTGGACATGAGAACAAGATACAGATACCACAGGGGTCACGATTGGCTCTCAGAGCAAGACGGGGAGGAAGGAGTGACTGTCCCTGGCTCTGGGGAAAGCTTTCGTTTTCCACCTCCAGCATGGCACCCCACCCCCCAGCTCCAGATGTGAGTGGCCACCTGCCTGACGGACACCTGATGGAACAGTAAGCAGACAGGTCTGTCCTAACCCAGCATCACCAGCTCCTGTCCCTGCCGGACCTGCCCTCTCCATCTCAGCAAATGACATGACCCTCTTTCCAGGGCTCAGACCCAAACTTGGGAGTCGCCCTTGACTTTTTTTTCACCCCAGCCTCCAATCCATCATGTAGTTCTGCTATCTCCTCTGTGCCCAAAGTTTACCTACAATCCAGCCAGTCCCCACTCCACAGCCAGGGCCCTGGTCTGAGCCATTGCTGCCTCTCACCTGGATCACTGCAGTGTGCCTCTCACCTGCCCACAGCCTGTTCCTTGGGGAATCCAGAAGTATTTTGAAATCCTGAGTTTAATTAGGATTAAACTGGATTAATCCTAATAAGGATTAAATCCTAACTAGGATTAAATTCAGTTCAGTTCAGTTCAGTTGCTCAGTTGTGTTCAACTCTTTGCAACCCCATGAATTGCAGCACACCAGGCCTCCCTGTCTATCACCAACTACCAGAGTTTACCCAAACTCTTGTCCATCGAGTCGGTGATACCATCCAGCCGTCTCATCCTCTGTCGTCCCCTTCTCCTCCTGCCCCTAATCCCACCCAGCACCAGAGTCTTTTCCAATGAGTCAACTTTCCGCATGAGGTGGCCAAAGTACTGGAGTTCCAGCTTTAGCATCATTCCTTCCAAAGAAATCCCAGGGCTGATCTTCAGAATGGACTGGTTGGATCTCCTTGCAGTCCAAGGGACTCTCAAGAGTCTTCTCCAACACCACAGTTCAAAAGCATCAATTCTTTGGCACTCAGCCTTCTTCACAGTCCAACTCTCACATCCATACATGACCACTGGAAAAACCATAGCCTTGACTAGACAGACCTTTGTTGGCAAAGTAATATCTCTGCTTTTGAATATGCTATCTAGGTCAGTCATAACTTTCCTCCCAAGGAGTAAGCGTCTTAATTTCATGGCTGCAGTCACCATCTGCAGTGATTTTGGAGCCCCAAAAAATAAAGTCTGACACTGTTTCCACTGTTTCCCCATCTATTTCCCATGAAGTGATGGGACTGGATGCCATGATCTTCGTTTTCTGAATGTTGAGCTTTAAGCCAACTTATTCACTCTCCTCCTTCACTTTCATCAAGAGGATCTTTAGTTCCTCTTCACTTTCTGCCATAAGGGTGGTGTCATCTGCATATCTGAGGTTATTGATATTTCTCCCGGCAATCTTGATTCCAGCTTGTGCTTCTTCCAGCCCAGCGTTTCTCATGATGTACTCTGCATAGAAGTTAAATAAGCAGGGTGACAATATACAGCTTTGACGTACTCCTTTTCCTATTTGGAACCAGTCTGTTGTTCCATGTCTAGTTCTAACTGTTGCTTCCTGACCTGCATATGGGTTTCTCAAGAGGCAGGTTAGGTGGTCTGGTATTCCCATCTCTTTCAGAATTTTCCACAGTTTATTGTGACCCACACAGTCAAAGGCTTTGGCACAGTCAATAAAGCAGAAATAGATGTTTTTCTGGAACTCTCTTGCTTTTTCCATGATCCAGCGGATGTTGGCAATTTGATCTCTGGTTCCTCTGCCTTTTCTAAAACCAGCTTGAACATCTGGAAGTTCACGGTTCACGTATTGCTGAAGCCTGGCTTGGAGGATTTTGAGCATTACTTTACTAGCGTGTGAGATGAGTGCAATTGTGTGGCAGTTTGAGCATTCTTTGGCATTGCCTTTCTTTGGGATTGGAATGAAAACTGACCTTTTCCAGTCCTGTGGCCACTGCTGAGTCTTCCAGATTTGCTGGCATATTGAGTGCAGCAAGTGAGGATTAAATTAGGATTAATTAAATTAAACTCACTGCTCTGGTCAAAGCCCACCAGGGACGTCCAGCTTACTCCACAGTCCTCCTCCCAGGGCCAAACGAGATCTAACCCCTGACCTCACCCTGACCTCCTTTCCTACGACTCTGTGTCCCCTCACCAGCCTCCCTGGTGCTCCTCAAACTCGCTGTAGTGACACCTGCCTCAGGGCCTTTGCACTGGCTGTTTGTTCCTTGCCTGGGATGCTGTCTCTGGAGACAGTCATGTGACTTGCCCCCGCTATTCATTCTGTTTAAACATCACCTCTTCAGCTCCTTTGGGACCTCCCTTCCCATTATTCTCAGTTTCCCCTCACCCTGATTTTCTTCATATTTCTTAGTCTTCACATCATGTTAGGTAATAATTTGTTTATTTGTTCAATCACTGCCTCCCTCTCAAGATTGTCAGTGCCCTGAGGTCATGATCCTTCAGTTCAGTTCAGTTCAGTTCAGTCGCTGTCGTATCCGACTCTTTGCGACCCCATGAATTGCAGCACGCCAGGCCTCCTTGTCCATCACCAACTCCCAGAGTTCACTCAGACTCACATCCATCGAGTCAGTGATGCCATCCAGCCATCTCATCCTCTGTCGTCCCCTTCTCCTCCTGCCCCCAACGCCTCCCAGCATCAAAGTCGAAAAGACAATGAGTCAACCCTTCGCATGAGGTGGCCAAAGTACTGGAGTTTCAGCATTAGCATCATTCCTTCCAAAGAAACCCCAGGGCTGATCTCTTTCAGAATGAACTGGTTGGATCTCCTTGCAGTCCAAGGGACTCTCAAGAGTCTTCTCCAACACCACAGTTCAAAAGCATCAATTCTTCGGCGCTCAGCCTTCTTCACAGTCCAACTCTCACATCCATATATGACCACTGAAAAAACCATAGCCTTGACTAGACGGACCTTAGTCGGCAAAGTAATGTCTCTGCTTTTCAATATGCTATCTAAGTTGGTCATAACTTTTCCAAGGAGTAAGAGTCTTTTAATTTCATGGCTGCAGTCACCATCTGCAGTGATTTTGGAGCCCCAAAAAATAAAGTCTGACACTGTTTCCACTGTTTCCCCATCTATTTCCCATGAAGTGGTGGGACCGGATGCCATGATCTTCGTTTTCTGCATGTTGAGCTTTAAGCCAACGTTTTCACTCTCCTCTTTCACTTTCATCAAGAGGCTTTTTAGCTCCTCTTCACTTTCTGCCATAAGGGTGGTGTCAACTGCATATCTGAGGTTATTGATATTTCTCCCGGCAATCTTGATTCCAGCTTGTGTTTCTTCCAGCCCAGTGTTTCTCATGATGTACTCTGCATAGAAGCTAAATAAGCAGGGTGACAATATACAGCCTTGACGTACTCCTTTTCCTATTTGGAACCAGTCTGTTGTTCCATGTCCAGTTCTAACTGTTGCTTCCTGACCTGCATATAGGTTTCTCAAGAGGCAGGTCAGGTGATCCTTACCTTCTTATTAAATACTCCTGGAACCCCAGTGCCTAGAAGGGGCCTGGCACACAGTAGGGCATAGAATATATGTTCATAGAATATACGAACATAGAATATATGTTCATTGAATGAGTGAGTGAATGACAGTTTCAGTTGATGTTTCTGGTGCTTTCCCTCTCATTGCTTTCACATCCATGGTTTCCCTGGATCACCCTCAGGAATGGGAGGCTCAGAGAGGGTAAGACACTTGTGCAAAATCACACAACTCAACCTCTGTCCCTGAGCCTATCTGCACTTCCCTTCCTTCTCTTGTGAGCTCAGGGTATGCTTGGCAGATCCCAGTGCCTGTGGAGTAAGGAGAAACATCATCTCACACCGGAAGGGGGAGAAGCGGCCCCACAGGTGCTATTTTAGTGACTCAGGGCAGGTAGGGCCTGAAAAGGGCCGGCTGGGGGTCCCACAGGCCTGAATTATTCACTGGATCCCTGGGCACATCACGTTTCCTCATGTGTACAATGTATGTTCCTGCCGTAAGAACAGAGAAGTGAGCATACATCTCTATAGGGTCAAAAGCATGCGCTCTGGTGCCAGGCTGCCCAGTGCCAGTTCCCGATCCCCCACCTCCTGGGAGCGTGACCCTGCGTAAGTCACCTCACCACTCTGTGCCTCAGTGGTCTTGTCTTTAAAGTGGGTATGGCGATTGCTACCTATTCAACTGGGCTGGTGGTGGGTTTAATGGATTAATACATAACAGCATAATTGCTGGCCCCTGATAAAAATTCAGAAAGTACCAAGTCGGAGACAGTGTCTGAAATTTTTTTTTAAAAGACAGTGTCTTTTTCTAGTCCTGGTTGCAGGTTGTGAGGCATCTGATTTTCGTCCAAAGATAGATTACTGAGATAAGCTTCAGAAACAAACTTGGAGTGCCCTTTAATAGTTCAATTAAATTTTACATTCACACGCTAGCAAGATGATCCTCAAAATCCTTCAAACTAGATTTTAGCAGTATGTGAACCAAGAACTTCCAAATGTATGAGCTGGATTTAGAAAAGGCAGAGGAACCAGAGATCAAATTGCCAACACCCCCTAGATCATAGGAAAAGCAAGGGAACTGCAAAAAAGAAAACCTATTTCTGCTATATTGACTACGTTAAAGTCTTTGACAGTGTGGATCACAACAAACTGTGGAAAATTCTTAAAGGGATGGAAATACCAGACCACCTTACCTGCCTCCTGAGAAACCTGCAGGATAAGAAGCCAACAGTTAGAACTGGACATGGAGCAAAGGACTGGTTCAAAATTAGGAAAGGAGTATGTTAAGGCTGTATACTGTCGCCCTGCTTGTTTAACTTATCTGCAGAGTACATCATGTAAATTGCCAGGTTGGATGACTCAAAAACTGGAATCAAAATTGCCAAGAGAAGTATCAACCACCTCAGATATGCAAATGACGCCACTTTAATGGCAGAAAGTGAAGAGGAACTACAGAGCCTCTTGGTGAAAGAGGAGAGCGGAAAATGGTGGCTTAAAACTCAGCTACACAAAATGAAGGTCATGGCATCCAGTCCCATCATTTCATGGCAAATAGATGGGGAAAATGTGGAAACAGTGATAGATTTCATTTTCTTGGGCTCCAAAATCACTGTGAATGGTGACTGCAGCCACAAAGTTAAAAGACTCTTGCTCTTTGGAAGAAAAGCTATGACAAAGCTAGACAGCATTTTAAAAAGCAGAGACATTACTTTGCCAACAAAGTCCATATAGTCAAAGCTATGGTTTTTCCAGTAGTCACATACAGATGTGAGAGTTGGACCATACAAAAGGCTGAGCACCGAAGAACTGATGCTTTTGAACTGTGGTGTTGGAGAAGACTCTTGAGAGTCCCTTGGACCGAAGGAGATCAAACCAGTCAATCCTGAAGGAAATCAGTCCTGAATATTTATTGGAAGGCCTGATGCTGAAGCTGAAGTTCCAAAACTTTGGCCACCTGATGCGAAGAACTGACTCATTGGCAAAGACCTTGATGCTGGGAAAGATTGAGGGCAGGAGGAGAAGGGGACGACAGAGGGGGAGATGGTTGGATGGCATCACTGACTCCATGGATGTGAGTTTGAACAAACTCTGGGAGATACTGAAAGACAGGGAAGCCTGTTGTGCTGCAGTCCACGGGGTCTCAAAGAGTCAGACAGGGCTTAGCGATTGAACAACAACCGTAGCAGCAGAGAACTATCCAGAAAACGAGTCTTAGTAGATGCAGACCTCCATTAACAAACCGGGATTCAACATTCACCGAAACATCTTTTTCTTCCTAGATTACCCTCATGTTTACCAAATGTAACCAAATTAAGACTGGTTTGTTTGTGAAATAGTTCTGGTCTCAATAAACTTGGCCTGATGATTTATATAACCATAATTGATCATAGACTTTTTGCTTTGCTGAAAAAAAAAAAAATTCAGAAGGTGGTAGTAGTACTAGTGAGAATAATAATGGAGAGCTCGTGACTCTGTGTGGATCGAGCAAGATGGTACCTGGCACTGACCCCTAGTTAGTTCTAACACTTGGAGAATAACCAGCACCCAAATGTACCTCCCATTCACCCTCTGACCTGCCCCATCACCCTCATCGTCCTGACCAACCAGCCTCCCAGCTCACAGCAAAGTCAGGGCTCGGCTCCTCCCTGACACAGAGGAGGAAGCGGGCTGGGAGACGCAGGGACTCACCCAAGGTCACAAACATGGGGACCAGGTTTCACCCTCATCAGGAAGGGAACGGTCCCTTGACCCCTGCCCAGCTCGCTCTGGCTTCCCTATCATGTGCTGCTATAGCAGCCTAACCCTCGCCTTGCAGATAACTCATCTCAGCTGTGGTCATTTCTTTCTGGTCTGCCTTTGTGCCAGAGCCTGAGCTGTCCATGTAAAATTCCCTGTACCTGGGCCTAAGTCAAAGCTGGTTTTCAGTAAATATTTATTGAATAGATGAGTGTACAGATGGATGGATGAGTGGATGGATGAATAGATGGGTGGATGGGTAAGTGGATAGATGGGTGGATGGATGGATGAATGGTTGGGTAGGTGGAGAGACAGACTCCAGAGACACTGCTCTCCATGTCACGCTCACTGAGTCTTTCTCCATCCTCTGGAACACAAGGAGGCCTTAATGACCTCTGAGATCTAAAAGAGACTCTAAAATCTCATAAGCCAAATGCACTTGACCTCAGTGGCCTCAGTCTCTCCATCTATGAAATAGTGAGAACAAGACCAGCCTGCCTAGATTCCAGGCTTCCCAGGATAAGCCGGTGGAAGGACAAGCAGAGCAGCACCTTGGAAACAGTTTGTGCTGCAAAGAGCTCATCAGGTGATAACTCAGTCAGCTTTGGTGAGGGTGCCGAGGGTGCGGCCGTGACACGGGTCCTGGGGGTGTGCATGGGTGTGCCCTGCTGGCAGGCACGCTGGCGGAGGGAGCCAGCAGCTTTCATGGCACTGGTGCCTCTGACGCAGTAATGCCACTTCGAGGAACAGACCCTAAGGAGGTAATCAGGGATTCCCAAAGAGGAATCCTTACACACAAGGACGGCTGCTCTAGTGTTGCTGTGCAAGGGGAAAGGTAGACGACACCGGGGCCCGGCGGAGCCCAGCACGCCGATGGGATACTACCCAGCTGAGCAGATGCTGGTGTTTCAAGGCTGACTCTCTGACATGCGGAAATGCCTGTGATAAAACACAAGTGAAAAAAGAATCAAGATGGGAGACTGCGTCTGGAGTACGATCTCTGGCCTACTGGGGGACGAGAGTCTGGTTTTGAGCATTTGCACAGAAAAAGTCCCAGATGGATACATACCCAAACGCCTGGTGATCTTGAGGTGGGGGAATTCCCTGGTAGTTTTCCATATTATGAAAAACTCGTATTATGGGATGCAGACCAGGGGATGGGCCTCCATCTCTGACCTTCTTTTCCTGAGCCCCAAGCAGGGAAGCCCTTGCCCTCCCGAAAAGGGGTGAGGGTCTAAGGTCAGGGGAGTAGGGGAGAGGTCCTCTTCCTGGCAGTTTCACTAGGAGCCTCACCCTTTCAAATATCAGGACAGAGCAACCTCTAGGCCCTCCTGCTGCCCCTGGGGATAGACTGTGGAGACTTGCTCACTCATACACACACACACACACAGAGACACACACACAGGTCGCAGAGAGTCAGTACCGAGTGCACGTGGGCACACACACAGACACACACATACACAGACACACACACAGGTTGCAGAGTCAGACAGTATTAAGCAAGCGTGTGCACACACAACACACACAGACACACACACCCGCGGCCCTCAGGGCCTGCTCTGACCTGCAGGGGCGGACGCGGGATCCAGCGTGGAGCTCCGGCTCTGCCCCGCACCGACCGCGGGTCACCGAGCTCCTCCCCCGAGACTCAGTGTCCCCACGTGCGCAGCCACGAGGACCCTCACAACCCCAACCCTCTGTGGGCAGCTGCAGAAGGAAGGAATGAACCAGGGACAGGGGCACGAACTGGGGAGGGCAGGTCCCTCCTGACTCTTCCAGGCCTGCGGTTTCCAGCCCCCTCGAGCTAGCATCGGGGAGGGGAGGCACGGAAGGATGGGGCAGTGGGGACTTTGGCCTGGCACCTGCGGGGGTCCAGGGATCTGAGGCTTGGGGACCTGGGGAAACTAGAGCAGGGTCGGGGGACCCATCCCCTCTCCCTTGAATTCCCGGGGCTGTAGAAGCGGGAGCAGGTGTGTGTCGGGGTGGGGGGGGGGTGCGGGGGAGGGGAGCTGGTTCAGACCGAGACAAAGGCGGGATCAGGACCCCCGATCAGAGCATGGTCGGCGCGTGAATCTCCGTAATTAACGCTCTGCTGTCTCAACTCCTGAGAAAATACATAAGACATGTAATTGCCTTTGTATGTCGGACACTCATTAGGAGAATAATAAATGTTATTATTTATTAATATGGTAATGAATCATTCGGTTTTTAAAAATTAAACCGCTCACAAATTAAATGTAAATTATGGGGCCCGGCGTTGATGGAGAGGGCTCCCTGGGGAAGGGCCGCCCCGCGCTCCCTCCGCAGAAATGAGCCGCTGGGCCCTTTAATGAGGCGCGGGGGGCTGGAGGCGGCGGGGTGACGCGAGGACACGGCCGGCTCGCGGGGACATCCTGCCCCCTGCCGGCCGCGCGAGGCTCCCGCCGCCCTTTCCAGAAGCCGCTCATCCCGCTCGGGGTGCTGGCCGCCCCTCAGTCCCGCGCCCGGCAGACGGCGCCCTGCGACACGCATGCATTCCGCGGCCCAAGTCTGTTAGGAGTAGGGTGGCTGACCCTGGAAGAGCCTGCTCCCCGCTAAAGGAAAAATGCAGCTCCTGCTGGAGTCAGGCTGGGCCAGGGCTCCTTGCTATCAGCACTCCCCGCCGCCCCGAGCTCAGCGCACCCCGGATCCCCACTTGACACAGGAGCCAAGTGGAGCTCAGAGACTTCAAGTGACTGCCTGAGGTCACACAGCTGAGTCCAGCCCACCAGCTGCACTAGACGCCAAAGACTGTTCTCTCCTCCCTCTGCTGGGTGGCCTGGGTAACAGCTAGGTTTCCAAATAGCACCCCCAATCCCCCCAGAGCCTGTTCCAGGCACACTGACACGGTATGAACAGGTGAGGTTATCAGTTTCTGAGGGCTGACTCCCTGACGGACATCCAGCCAAGTATGACCTCAAGCACTGGAGGCACAGTCCCATCCACCCATCCTGCAGTTGAGAACACTGAGGCACTTGCCCAGCTCAACAGTGAGGAAGAGAGGGCAGGAGCTGGAACCAAGGCTTGCCAAGTCCAGGGTCTGAGCCCTTGACCACTCGACAGCCAGCCCAGGTTCTTCTGGTTCCCACAAGGGGGAGGAAATGCCACCCCCACCCCCATCCATGACCAGAGCACAAGGCACCAGGTCACTGGCCGCACCTTTGGTGGGCACGAGTTAAAGCAAGGAAGTGGAATCGTTGCTGACTTAAGCCCTGCATGATGTGGGCAGAGAGGGTGCTTCCAGCTCCTGTCATGAACAATGCCGCGGCAGGCATCTTGGGGTTTAGGACTGTTTCCCTAGGAAGGATACCCGGAATCAGACTCCTGAACCAGAAGCCAGGACAGTTTTAGGTTTGGGATGCATGTTGCTCAATTGCCTTCTGATAAATGGGTCCTAATCAACACCCATTTGGGGAGGGCCTCCACCCACCCCCAGCCATGCCAGGCAGCCTCTGAGACACAGCCTATGACAGGTCCTGAACCCCTACCCCCACTTGCCTCCCCTTCCCCCAGCCTGGTGACCTTGGGAAATCCAGCTGGTCTATGAGTCAACTTTTCCACGAGTCATCCCAGAACTTCCAGGATGCACACTGCCCCTTGAACCAGTGCTACCTGACTCCCTCCTTCCTCAGGGTCAGAGGTGGACAGGCACAGCCACGGCTGGTCCCTCATCCCCTCGCTTTGTCCTGCTCTTGCTCCCCAAGGAACCCCGGCCGAATACCATGCCATTCTTTGGTCCTTAAACACAGCCCCCCTCCCCACATTGATCCTGTGTCCACCTTCAGGATACGGTTCTCCTTGAGTACCCTCCCTCACTCCCACTCATTCAGATGATTGTCATAGCAACGTCGATTGAGTGCCCATTATTCCCCAGGTTCTGATCTAAGGCTACATTCCCGTCGTTTTCCTAACTTGTTATAGGTGAGTAGCCTGCCAAGTGGCTGAGCTGTGATCTGACCCTGGAGTCACACCCCAGCCGCTTGGGTCTCCACTGTCTGCCCAGGCCGAAGCACAGATCCCCAGATGTGCCTAGGCTGGGAGGTCCCGAAACACACTCGAGGGTGGGTCCACTGCTGAATTCCCATCACCCTGCAGAGTTGGGGCCGGGACTGATCCTGCACTGTGCCTGCGGAAGTCATGGGTCCTCTCTGGACAGGTGGTACCCAGACCCTGGGGTCTACCCCAGCTGCTTCCCGCATAACCTTCTATCCCTTTGCTCCTGGGAGCCCAGCTCTCCAGCCTCATCTTGGGGCCCCCTCTTGCCCCAGTATCTGATTTGGGGAACAGTTTTCCTCAGCCTGATATGACTCTATTCTCTGCCCTGCATCCCAGCCCTGCCTCCTGTTCCCGGACCCCTGTCACAGGAGGGGGGACAGACAGAACATTCTGTATTATTGCTGTTATCTCTCCGCTGGCTGACACACCAGCTAATTTGTTTCAATCTCACCCCTCCCTTATTGATCAGTGCTCTAACCAGAGCGTTGTGTTACATGACTTGTTCCCATGGCAACCATCAGATAAATGCACGAATCTGATGTGTCTGTTTCCTGAGCCAGATCTCCCCCTAAGAGCTCGCAGGGAACAAATCTCCTTTCATATCCGCCACTGTTTTCTGAAAGCTCAGGATATTGTTCAGAACAAGTCATTTTTTAAAAATATTTAAAAAAAAAAAGAACTTAACCAGGTTTCCCAACAGATATAAAGTTGTTTCATAAGGTGCATCATACTTTAGAAATATGAAATCAGATTTTTTTTTTTTAAAAAAAAACCCTTTGACCAAGTTCATCTTTCTTCTGAGACTTTCTCCTTAGGAAACAAGCTGAAATCTGCAAACAGCTCTCTGGATAATGATATCAGCCCAATCATTTATCAACAGAAAAATTGGAAACAGCCTGAAAGTTCAACAACAGAAGATTCAAATAAACTGTCGTTCACACACTTTCCAAGATATTACTGAGATATTTTAAATGTTACCTGAAAGAGGGAAGCCTGTGTCAAATGATGGGAAGTGAAAGAAACAGGATAAAAACTGTGTCTTCCCCCAGGAGACCATAATGAACGTAAACAAATCTCAACTCTGGGCTGGAGGAGGGGGGAACGTTCAGAGAAAAACACACACCTAAACGTTCACAGAACAGTTTCTATTAGTAGACTGTGCTGTTTTTTTCTCCTTATTCACCTATTCAACAGATGTTTGTGGACCACCTGTTCCAGGCATTGGGAGCAGAACAGTTTGTTACTATAGTTTCCTAAGTGTGTTTAATGAGTATGTGTTACTTTTAAACGGAAAAGGTAGTGTGGTTTTGGTTTGGTTTTTTTTTTTTTTCCCCAAAAGCCAGGATGTATTTTTCATCCATTAGGTTTGTATCAAAATAAAGATATTTCATGCCAGAGGAGAGCTTGTGGGCACACAGGCCCCCTGCTGGCAGAAATAGGAATTACAGCTGCTACAGTGCTAACCCTCCCCACCTAAGCCCTGCCAACTTGACATTTACTTCCCTCCAGGGAAGCCTGAGCCCCCACCAGCCCTCTCTGCAGAGGAGGAGAAGAAAGCTGCTAGAAAGCAGGCACCCCCCAGAGCGGATCCTGCTGGTTTAATCTCAGGGTGGGGTTGGCAGCTTCTCGGTGCTCCAGGGTGCGTCCCTGTGTCTCCCTGGCCTCAGTTTCCTCCACTGCACAGAGGGCGATGACTCCGTCCAGGCCGGCTTCCTGTGAGGATTACGGGAGGTATGATGGGGAGCAGCCTGTCACACGGACACCCAAACCTCCCCCACCCGCACCATCACCACCGCTTTTTTTTTTTTTCACAACCAGCAAGCATGCCAGCCTGGCATTTTCTAGTTTTGATATCTCAGGGAAAAGTGTGTGCGTGCTCCATCACTCAGTCAAATCCGACTCTTTGCAAACCCCATGGACTCTAGCCTAGCAGGCTTCTCTGTCCATGGGATTTCCCAGGCAAAATACTGGAGTGGGTTGCAATACTGGAGTGGGTTGCATTTCCTCCTCCAGGGGATCTTCCAGACTCAGGGATCAAACCCACATCTCCTGGCAGCAGATCCTTTACCACTGAGACACCTGGGGAGTTCCTTTTCATTCCCAAGCCTCCCCCTTCTCCTCCACTCCCAGATCCCCAGCCCACCGGTTTCCACCCTAAGCCCGCCTCAGACCAGGCCAGCAGGGGTCACCTCAGGGCTCACTTTCATGCTAAGTTTGTTCAGTTGTCCCATGGTATTTGAAAACTTGTAAAATCTTTTTTTTAAGGCAAAGTCCCACCTTTAATAGGAATCCAACATTTTCTTAATAGTCCTAATTCAGCAGCTGGAGGAATTTTCTGGATTTGAAAAGAGTGAAAAAAAAGATCACCGCTAGTTTCTGATGGAACATGCATAATCCTGGCTGGATTCGAGATTTAGGGGCAGGGAGAGAGATTCTACCTTCTGGGCCAATGCTCCGCCCTGGAATTTGTAGGACAGCCGCCTGGGCCTAAGATCATGGCATCCAGTCCCATCACTTCATGGCAAATAGATGGGGAAACAATGGAAACAGTGATAGACTTTATTTTCTTGGGCTCCAGAATCACTTTGAATGGGGACTGCAGCCATGAAATTAAAAGACGCTGGCTCCTTGGAAGAAAAGCTCTGACAAACCTAGACAGCATATTGAAAAACAGACATCAGTTTGTCAGCAAAGGTCCATATAGTCAAAGCTATAATTTTTCCAATAGTCACGTATGGATGTGAGAGTTGGACATTAAGAAGATTGAGCGCTAAAGAATTGATGCTTTCGAACTGTGGTGATGGAGAAGACTCTTGAGAGTCCCTTGGACTGCAAGGAGATCAAACTGGTCAATCCTGGAGGAAATCAACCCTGAGTATGCACTGGAAGGACTGATGCTGAAGCTGAAGCTCCAATCCTTTGGCCACCTGATGCAAAGCTGACTCATTGGAAAAGACCCTGATGCTGGGAAAGACGGAGGGCAGGAGGAGGGGGCGATAGAGGATGAGATGGCTGGATGGCATTGTCAGGTGAGTGTATGCTCCTTGGTTCTTTGTTGTCACCACAAAGATTTGGAGTGACGGACATTAAAGCCCCCTTGGCGTGTCACAGCTCTCGGGTCTTGGATAGACCATGTTATAGCTCTCAGGTCTCAAACAGACCATGTTATAGCTCTTGGACAAATCAGTGTTACAGCTCAGTGTTACAGCTCTATTTTATTTAGAAGATAGCAGGGAAATCCATCCTCGAGGCGTGAGGGCAAATCAATCCAAAGATGCAAAGAGAAGAGCACCCCAGCGTGTGGAGGGGAGAGAGAGACAGAGAGCCCTTTGGCTCCTTTTTTTATATGTTTCCCCCACACCCTGGGCCTGTCCTACGCAAATTGGGCTTAGTCAGGAGTGCTATTCTACCTGAAGTCCTCACTCCGGTCCTCGGACCTTCCTTTGACCTTCCTCTGTTCTATTTTCGCAGGCTTTTCCCTTCCTTATCTTTTGGCCACCGTCATTTTTGACTCCTTTTCCCTATTCTACCTACCTAACAGCGTCATTGACTCAGTGGACATGAGTTTGAGCAGACTCCAGGAGATAGTGAAGGACAGGGGAGCCTGGCGTGCTGCAGTTCATGGGGTCCCAAAGAGTCGGACACGACTTAGCAACTGAATAACTCCTGAGCCTGGCTGCTGCGGGGCTGTGATTCAGCAGATGTGAGCCTCAGAGGGGCGGGGGTTGGAAGAAAGTAGGGGAGATGATGGTTCTTTCCGAGTTTTCCAAGTCTTTTTCACATAACTGTATGTTAAGGATGCAACCCAGGCAGGTGTCAGGGGAAGAGGGGAGACAGGTACAGACTTGATTTTGCATGAGGAGGTGATTCAAGGCAGCGGACAGGAAGGCGGGTCACTCCGTCCTTGCTGGAGGGCTCTGGCACCACCCATGCCAAGTCTGAAACCGTGCCTGCCCTCGCACCAGCACCTCCACCTGAGGTGGGTGAGCATGGGAAAGAAGTACAGACAGGCAGGAACACTTAGGTCCTCCAGCGATTACTGCTACAATGTGGTCAACGGGCAGAGTGGACCAGCACCTACTGCTCACAAGGCACCTGCTGAGTAGAGCAAATCATGGTTCAGCCATACCTTGGAATGTGAATAAAAATATTACTATGAGGACTTCCCTAGTGGCCCAGTGGTTAAGAATCCACCTGGCGGTGCAGGGGACACAGGTTCGATCCCTCATCTGGGAAGATTCCACGTGCTGCAGGGTAGCTAAGCCCGTGCAACCCAACTGCTGAAGCCCACACACCCTAGAGCCCGTGCTCCCCAACAAGAGAAGCCACCCCCAGGAGAAGCCCACGCACCACAACTAGAGAGAGGCCCCATGCAGCAGTGAAGACCCAGCGCAGCCTAAAATAAAATAATAAATAATCTGCAAAAATATTATCATAGATAATTCCTTAGAAGGGTGGTCTCACCACACTGTCCAGCGAGAAGAGCAGATTACAGAGCGCTGCAGAATGATGCAAGTTGTGTTCAGCAGAACAGTAGGGACATCTAGATCTCTCAGGCACAGAAAAAAGTCTAGAAAGAGATTCGCCAAAAGGTAATGGTGGTCCCCTCGGAATGACTTCTCTTTTTAAATTCTCTGCATTTCCTGGTATTTCCCACAATGAATGAATGTATCTTTTTGTTTATTGCTGAGCATGGCCTAGGAGACAGACTGCCTGGGTCCAACCCTTCCTGTGTGCCCCTAGGCAAGTTACTTAACCTCCCTGTGCTTCAGTTTCTGCTCAGAAACAATGAGGACAGCACCTCTCGGGGTTGCAGAAGTTAAAACTCACTACCTAGAAGATAGTAAGTACCCAAAATGTTAGTGGTTGTTATTATGTACTTGTTTCTCTACATGTAAACATGTCACTGCGCTGGGCGCTGAGAATTCAGCAGAGGCAACTGAACTCCAGGGGAGAACAACATTAAACCAACACACACACGATTAATTCACTGCATTAGGAGCAATGATTAATTCATTACAATGAGGAGTGAAGCTATGCGGGCACTTTGAGAGCACTTACCAGGGGGACCTTGTTGAGGATTTTGATCATTATCTTAGGAGCAGTGGGAAGCCTGATATTCAAAGGTTTCGAGGAAGATGGTAAGATCAGAAGTGTGTGGTTTAAAAATTCCCTGTGTCTTCCCTGTGGACTGGGAGGGACCCTGGGATTGACGGTGGGGGTGCCTTGAGAAAGCTGCTCTGGGGGTGTGGACCAGACAGGACCCTTTCTGGATTCCTGAGGACCAAGGTGGAAGGACCCGAGTGGACAGACTCCAGCGCCCTGGACACAAACCTTGAGGGATGACTTCAGAGTGGGGATGGCGTTGGGGTGACGAAACTCGTGGATGGCTCTCAGGTATAGGGGACACTGGGGAGGGCCAAGTTTCGGGACAGCAGAGTGCTGGATTCGTCATGTGCTGAATTAGAGGTGAGTGGTATCCAAGGGGAGAGGTCCCAGAGACAGTTGCCTTGAACTTGGTATTGAGTCCACAGAGGCCAGATGCAGTCCCACTGGAGATGGCGTGAAAAGGAAAAACAGTGAGAAAGAGGAGAAACGATGCAGTGAGGAGAAACCCCAGGTTCTGGGGATGGTAACTCGCCAGAGCCTGGAGGACGGCATCGCAGGGCAGTTGGTCCCAGAGCCCATTGGCATGGACGTGACTGGGGACGGGGTGGATGTGGCCGGGTGGATATGACCACGGATTGGGTGGGTGTGGCCGGTGGGTGTGGCCGGTGGGTGTGGCTGTGGCGGGTGGGTGTGGCCAGGGGTCGGTGGGTGTGGCCGGGAGGCAGGGCAGGTTCTAGCTGTGAGGGTGCTGTGTGAAGGCTTCTCCCCGGAAAAGGAGTCCGTCAAGGCTGCATATTGTCACCCTGCTTATTTAACTTCTATGCAGAGTACATCATGAGAAACACTGGGCTGGAAGAAACACAAGCTGGAATCAAGATTGCCGGGAGAAATATCAATAACCTCAGATAGGCAGATGACACCACCCTTATGGCAGAGAGTGAAGAGGAACTAAAAAGCCTCTTGATGAAAGTGAAGGAGGAGAATGGAAAAGTTGGCTTAAAGCTCAACATTCAGAAAACTAAGATCATGGCATCCAGTCCCATCACTTCATGGGAAATAGATGGGGAAACAGTAGAAACAGTGTCAGACTTTATTTTTGGGGGCTCCAAAATCACTGCAGATGGTGACTGCAGCCATGAAATTAAAAGACGCTTACTCCTTGGAAGCAAAGTTATGACCAACCTAGATAGCATATTCAAAAGCAGAGACTTTGCCAACAAAGGTCCATCTAGTCAAGGCTATGGTTTTTCCTGTGGTCATGTATGGATGTGAGAGTTGGACTGTGAAGAAGGCTGAGCGCTGAAGAATTGATGCTTTTGAACTGTGGTGTTGGAGAAGACTCTTGAGAGTCCCTTGGACTGCAAGGAGATCCAACCAGTCCATTCTGAAGGAGATCAGCCCTGGGATTTCTTTGGAAGGAATGATGCTAAAGCTGAAACTCCAGTACTTTGGACACCTCATGCGAAGAGTTGACTCACTGGAAAAGACTCTGATGCTGGGAGGGGCTGGGGGCAGGAGGAGAAGGGGATGACAGAGGATGAGATGGCTGGATGGCATCACTGATTCAATGGATGTGAGTCTGAGTGAACTCTGGGAGTTGGTGATGGACAGGGAGGCCTGGCCTGCTGCTATTCATGGGGTCGCAAAGAGTCGGACACTACTGAGCGACTGAACTGAACTGAACTGAACCCAGGATGCGGGATACCCAGGTTCAATCCCTGGGTTGGGAAGATCTCCTGGAGAAGGAAATGGCAACCCCCTCCAGTACTCTTGCCTAGAAAATTCCATGGATGGAGGAACCTGGTGGGCTACAGTCCATGAGGTCACAAAGAGTCGGACATGACTGAGCGACTTCACTTCACTTTACTTCACTTTACCCAGGTCTGAAAGCCACTGGGCAGCTCAACAGAGGTGGGTCTCTGCAGGTCTGGACCCCTCAGAGGAGGAGGCTGCCTCCCTCGAAGATGCGCATGTGGTCCTCATCCCACCTGGCCCCAGAGGCTGTCTCCAAAGCCCCCATCAAATCTGGGTCTCTAACGGCCTGGCCCCCTCCCTTCTCCTGTCTCCCTGCTCCAGGCACTTGGACTGATGGCTGCCCACCCTCAACCAGCTAGCCCCAAGTGCCAAGCACACCCAGTCCTCAGGTCCTGTGCTCAGGCAGGCCCCTCCCCCAGGACACGCTTCCCCCAGAGCCTGCCATGGATCTCTGGTGTCTCCTTTGGACCCCCACAAGTTGCAGCCCCCTGCCCCCACCCCTTCAAGCAATGGGGTACCCGCTCCAGTTTTC